>NC_041386.1:413673357-413686459 GCF_002162155.2 Triticum dicoccoides | reverse complement strand
GAGGGTGACCCTGTCCTTGCCGGGCTCGCCTACCCAGCAAGGGAGTCTTTTCTGGTGGTTTCTTACTTCCCTGGATTGGCTTTGGTCCTCTTCATCTGCATATTGGCCATTTGAGAATCTTGATTTCTTGTACTTTGGCCTATCCTTGGTGCTGTAACCTTGCTCCCGTGCCTGTGCACAGTTAGGGCAATGGACCCAGGGTTTGTTGCACCGACAGAAGCCCCCGGGCCTGCCCCGAACGCGCTGCTGAGCATCGTCTGGGTAGGTCCTAATAAGTGCACATGCAGGGGTGTAGAGGAGGTTGGCCTCCTCGGGTCTTCTTTGCTTCTTCATTAATCTTGAGCCCAGGCGAGTTTCCGGTTTTCCTACACATCATGTGCAACATTACAGAAAAACTCAAATCATGGCCCGCGGATTGCCCACGCCCCATGCTCACGGGGAAGAAACTGCCATCCCACTTGCTCCCTGCTTCGAGCGCATGCGCCACATGTACTCCATGCATTGAGTAGGGTAGGTGGTGGATGTGGAGAGTGTGGGGACGGGTGCCATAGTAGAAAACTGGGCAACGTTGGTTGAAACAGAGGGTCGGCCCTGATTCCCCGAGCCATTGGAGGAACAGGGAAGCTGTATTGGAGGAGCGGGGCGGTTGCTTCCTATGAGAAGTCAGCCCCCTGCCTCGTCCCCCTATAAGGAGACAGGGAGTGGTGCGTTTGCTCACACACACTTCTCCCTCTTCCTCCCCAATATTCTTTTGCCAGTCATAGTGAGAGGACGAGGGCTTCTACTCAACAGTGCATCCCTCCTCCTATGGACCATGCGGAGGTGGAACCCGCCATGAGAGGAGGAGGAAGGGGGCGAGGTCGCGGTCGTTGTGGCGCCCGAGGGAGAGGAGGACGGGGTGGTGTATCGGCTGCGCCCCAACTAGAGGCTCCTCCTCTGATGGAAGGCCATGTCGGAGACCAGCCCCGAGAATTCATCATCAGGCAGTAAAAGCCTTCGTGCGGCCATCTCGCCTCCCGACTCCATTTGCACGGGTAATGGAGCTCGAACAGCCGCACGCGCTAAGGTTGCACATGAGGGGCTGTGGGAATGGCGGCATGTGGGTAGATGTTGACTTTCCTACTCCTCGTGTTATGTAACTCCACCATCATTGGAAGACCTTCGCTCGCGCCCATAGCGTGTCGGAGGGGCACGGTCTACATTTTAAATTAATGAGAGCGGCGTGCTCTACGTCAAGATAGTTGGGCGCTCGAGAACTCGCTTAGGGTGCTGCATGGAGAGCTTCACCAACGATGAAAGCTCCTCCTCGAGCAAAAACAACAAGGAGGATAGTGACGGCAATGGTGGCGAGTGGGAGGGCGACGACTCTGACTCCTGGTGAGCATCGCCTGCACCATCTTCATCATGCGGCAGCACCATTATCTGCACCTGCATCTCCTTTCTGGCAATGCGATTTGCCTAGGAGTTGTGTGCAGAGGTGAGGATGGTGCCTCCCAGCTTTCTCCAGCAGCCTTCCAGCTAGACCCTGGCAGGCTTCCTCTCGGGATGCAGCTCCGTTAGACCTGTCGTGTCCTGCTAGCCCTGATGGCAGCGGTTGACGGGTCGCCTTTGCCATGCTCTCCATCAACGTGTTCGCCGACGTCCTCATGGCCCTGTCAGGCTACCTCTCATGGAGCTCGACGGGTGTAGGCTGGGCTTCTGCTCACGCGCTCCTTCTGCTCACGCATCTTTTTTCAATCTTAAATCTGTAGGCACTAGCCAAATTTTAGTTCAAATAATGTAATCCTTCGAGTCCATGTCAGTGTTCTATAAGGTTTGTACTTGTATTATTAGCATATTAATGAAAAAGATGAACCTTGTCGGGAACTCGTGCATGAATACATCCATGCAGAGGTGGAATGCCTCTTTATTTTTAAATAAACAAGTCTTCCCCGAAAGGCTATCCTGCCGGTACCTTTCTATTGCCATTGGAGAACTGAGCCTACCGGGCATTGATAAAGGGACCACCCCGCACCCCCCCCGCCAATCTCTTTTCACCAAAGGACACTGCGACCATCCTGGTCGGAGCAACGTTCGAGTCCAAGGATGGGAGCACCTAAGTTTCGAAGAGCGGTGAGGTTTTCTAATGCACAAGTTTCATCTTACAGAACACTTACGGACAAGAGTTAGAACTTATCTATTTGCCTTGCCGGAGATCGCAGTGTTGGTTTATCTTCCAAACTCCCAATAGAGGTTAAGCTCACGGCAGGAACCTGCAACCTCATGTAGATGGAAATGATGCAGGATGCAACCGTATTTATATCCATATGCAAATGCTTATGAAATGCTTATGCAATGCTCTTGAAATGCTCATGCATGCATGCAACTTGATCGCCCCCCAGCACTTCGTTTACTTCTCTGTTGCTCAGGGTCATCGCCTGGCTTTGTACAAGGGGTTACATGCAACTGAGGCAAGGCCTGTACAAAAAGGGTGGTTGTCGGGCAGGGCCCGACAGCCGCGCCTTATGGGTAGAACTTGCGGAGATGCTCAATGTTCCATGAGTTTTGCAATTGAATGCCATCTCCGGTCTCCAGATGGATTGCACAAGGTCTGGTGACTCGAACTACCCGGTAAGCGCCCTCCCAGTTTGGTGTCAACTTGTTTGTACCCATGGCGGACTGAACGCTCCTAAGGACAAGGTCGCCTTCCTCAGAACACCGGGCATTAACCCTGCGGCTGTGATAGCGACGCAGGGCTTGCTCATAGCGTGCAGCACGCGTGGCAGCCCGGAGACGATTCTCCTCAAGTAGCACAGCGTCGTCATGCCAGTGCTGATCCTGTGCTACTTCATCGTAGGCAAGCACTCGAGGCGACCCGTAAATGAGTTCTGTGGGGATATCAACTTCTGCCCCATAGACTAGGCAGAAGTGAATCCGCTAGGTAGCTCCATTTTGGTGTCGTTCTGAGGGACCAGAGGACTACCGACAGCTCATCAATCCACCGCCCGCTATGCTTCTGCAGCGTATCAATGGTTCTTGTCTTGTGTCCTCGCAGCACTTCAGCATTCGACCTCACAGCTTGCCCATTGCTCCTGGGATGTGCGACAGAGGCAAATGAGATCTTGCTTCTGAGGGCATGAACATATTGCATGAAGGCGCGGCTCGTGAACTGGGTGCTGTTGTCGGTAACACTACAAAAAAATACACTTCCGTGATGATACGTGTTTGTCATGCTAGGTCACGTTTTCTATCGTGCATGTACATCCATGACTATTTTATGACAGAATCAAGATTGTCATAGTTGTGCTGTCGTAGAAGTGTTCCATGACATTACAAAAATTGTGATAACAAAAGTGTCCACTTCAATGATGATAAATCGCATTTCATAGAAGTGCTTTCGTCAAGGGTAATCGACATGTGGCATCCACCGTAATGGGTAGCCGTTAAGCTATCGGGTTCTGGTTTGGATCCGATAACCTGTTAACAACGCTGACCAATGGGGATTTTCCATGTGTAAAATTCTCATTCGCTAGCAGATCCATGTGTCGGCCCGGCGTTCGGACAATTGTCATCTAGCCACGTGTCTCGGCCCAATAGTGACCCATTCAGGTTAAAAGGCTGGTCCTGTCAAAATAAGCGGGCTGACTCATTAGCGGCCTACTTGAGTCAGGCCCATTCACAAGCACGGCCCATACAAGTTAGACAGAATCAGCCCATCAAAGGCCCATTCTAGATTTGACAATTTCCAGCCCATCGTCAGTTTCAGCCTGTTAACGACCCGCTACGTCTTTGAGCCTAGTTACGGTCGAAGATTCTTTCTGCCTGTGAGCAGCCTATTGTTAGTTCCCGCCCGTTAACGGCCCGGAACATCTTTCGGCCTTTTCTCGGCCCATTCTATAGTTGGGCCAATTCTTGCCCATTGTGACTTTTAGGCCTATCCTCGGCCCATTCGTTAAATGGGCCAATTCCTAGCCCATTTTGTCTTTCGGCCTGTTAACGACCCGCACAATAGTTGGGCCTTTGACTTTGGGTCCATTAGGTGCCCATGTTCCATAGGGCAAAATTTTAGCCCAACGCGACTCACAGCCTGTTAACAGCCTAGTTTGCAAATTGGGTCTCCTCTAGCCCATAACACTTTCGGCCTCTTATTGGCCCATAAAGTAAAAGGGCCGAGACAAAATTGACATTTATTTCGGCCTGCTAGATGCCCATGGGCCATTTCCATTTATATGGCCCTATCGAGCTTTTGGCCTGACAACGGCCTGCTAAGAGCCATTGTTACGGTGGGCCACATCATTTAAGATCCACTAAATATTATTTCGACTAGCCCAATTCAGGCCCACTTTGACTACACACATTTGTTTGTTTGTATGACATCCAGGAAATGTTTGAGCGTGTTGGCCCCCGTTTCAACGATATAGCATATTCAAGAATTATCCTACTCTATACTATTACCTCTAAAAACATACACTATACAATAAAAAGACTAAGGCATATAAACGTAGAATAATCATACACTATACTATAAAGAAATTAGAGCTGAATATACCCACTGGGCATTATAGTTCGGCATCAGTGATAATAAAGCATACACAAATAGCAAATTACATACACTGGATAAATAAAGCTCATACATCATGGACACGCATCACAGAACTTACCATCTAAACTGTAATCTCTTCACAAAATAGGATTAGCCAGATTCAGATAGCACAAATTTCGGTCTGCAAAATCTCCAATTCCTTCGTGGTTACCTCAGTGTCTCGTTTCATTTTTTTGACTCTTGCATCTAATACCTGCAATCCAGTCTGTATTTGTTGATTGTACGTTGAGAATCATGTACATGTTGTCTTGCCACCTCTAGTTCATGCTCAAGAACATCAGCACATTCCAATTCCAATCCATAATCATTTGGTAACAGCCATGCTGCACTGCTCGCAGATCTTTGAGTTGATGTCACTTCATCCTGAAATGTTTCTGTAAGTACACATGACTAGGGAAAAAATATAGTTACAACAGTGAAGCGAGCAAGACAAACTATTTTTTACATGGAAAAACAGGACTAACAATAATGTCACACTTCGCCAGAGTAATTAAATGGTAAGGCCTTTAATTATGTTAACTAATAATTATACAAGTACCCAACATCAGGCATCATAGTTTGGGCATCTCATTAACCAAGGACAAATAAAGCAATTGAAAAGAGCAAATTAACTATGCTTGAAACAAACAAGCAATTGAACTGTTGAGTTGGATATAGTGGCTTACCTTAACTGGTTGAACAGGCTCAGCACTGCTCCTCCTTCTCTTGCAAGGCTCCTTCCTAACATCTGCTACTTGGAAATCCTCAATCTTATCTTCATTGCACCCCCTCTGCAAGGTGACACAAACTAGTTACTCTTCTCCTCGGAAAATAAATATGCATACTTTCCAATCTGTGAACAACACAAAAGGATGAGATTATAACAAAACAACATCACATAATGAAACATGCCACATCTCTTGCACTTGAACACAATGAAATGAGCATTTAATACGTGTGCACTATGTAAAAACTAGGCATTCCTTCAAACTAGATCTCCAGGTACTCTTGGAGAGCCTACTTTAGTGTACAACCAAACATTTATGTCACCTATGAGTTAGACAAACCCCCACTACAGCAGCCCTTAGTGTTTAAATCATTGACAAGCCCAGTTAGAGTGTTAGGTCAAGAACAACAAGTAATCAAAGCAAACAGTCCTAGTATGGCTCGCTGATAAAAACAAGCAATTGAACAGATGTGTGAGCAAATCTTACATATCAAGAAAAGAAGCAAAGAAGGAGGCTTAAAGACCATCACTTGACTGACCAGATGTAAGGGGCATTTAAACATCACGTGCAACATATGAACTAACATAAACATTGCGTATTCCAGATTCTACAATGGAATGCACATGTATTACGTTCTGCAATGTATGATGATGCCTAAATGTACACTATGGCAGGCAGGAGTGATTCATCATTGCAAACACAATTTAATTGCAGGTTAAGGGCCAGTTCTATTCTGCCTTTCAGAGCTTATTGTCAAAATAAGCCATAAAAGATGTAAAGAAGTCATTTTTGAGTTATGGGCTTGGGCTTAACATATTTTGCGTTGGAGGGGGGTGTTTCTGGTAGAAGCTCACTAAAAATTGAAGGGAAGGGGAATAGTGAAATGGCTCTGTTATCTGCCTATATTACACTCAAAATGCCACTACTCACGCCCGCGTCACACCTGACCCTCAAGTAAAAACAAACACATAAGTGTTCATTACCCTGCCCCGCTTGCATCTTCTCTCCCCTTTCCCTCTACCTTGATCCCCTGCTTGCAGTGCTAGGGTTCCTCTAGCGAACTATCGCCACTGGGCCCATCTGGCCTAGTCCTCGACGATGCTCTGTCCAGCTAGGCTACATGGCCGGTGGGTAGGGCCAAATCTCCCCAGCTGCTCCTCCCTCTGGCGCCGCCCCTCATTCTCATGGTCTCCAGCAGCTGCTCCACTGTGGTCCGTCCAACGCACTACTCTGGCGGGCGCCGCACAACTATGGCCGATGCCACACTCCGGCAGAAGGCACCTCCCCTCCTCCCAAGCCGTGGCCTTGAGGTGCTGTTGAAGGATGAGCTCATCCAACAAGGTGAGGATATCCTCTCATTTTTTGCCAAATTTTCATTCTGATCCGCTATACGATGAATTGCTATGAGCTGCTTCTGCTGCTGCTATATGATACATTGCTATGAGCTGCTCCTACTGCTGATATATGATGAATTGCTATGAGCTGCTCCTGCTGCTGCCATATGATGAATTGCTATGAGCAGCTTTTGCTATATGATGAATTGCTATGAGCTGTTGCTGCTGCTATATGATGAGTTGCTATAAGCTGCTCCTGCTGCTATATGATGAATTGCTATGAGTTGCTCCTGCTGCTGCTATATGATGGATTTCTATGAGCAGCTCCTGCTGCTGCTATATGATGAATTACTATGAGATGCTGCTGGTATATCATGAATTACACATTATTGTTGTTCCTGCTGTATGATGACTTGCTATGAGCTACTACTGCTATATGATGCTTTCAGGTGCTGCTACTATATGATAATAACCAGCCACTTGGACCATCGAATTTTGATAAATAATTGTTCTTCATTTAAATTTGAGTCATGTGTTCTTCGTTTAAATTAGGCAATGGGATCTCTATGGAAGACAACGACCAAACTAGATTGTTCTAAGTAGATGGTATCTTTGTATTTGCATTCTGAACGAATATTGATGGTCTGTTTTCCTATCATCTTAATTACTGCATTGGGTTCAATTTGTGATGTTTGCAAGTCAAATTAATTTTCATATGGGCAGGAAAATGACAAAATATAATGCAATCTAGAGTTTTCACTGATCATACCAAAGATAACCTGAAAAGGAATGCAATGAAAAGAACTCGTTGGCATATTACCTGGAGCTTATATCCACAAGTGCTTATTTTCTTAGGATAACTCGTACTAACTGTCCCTAAGAAACTTCACCAATAGAACTGACATACAAATAACATGTCACGAAGATTGCAATGGAGGCCCAGTTCTTTTGCCAGATTGTCCCAAAATCTGACCCCTACCCAGATTCTCCCAGAATCTTTGAGCCCCATTTGTTTTACAATCCTATCTAGTTAGGGTCTAATTAGGTGGTATTGTAAAACACAAGGGGGTCAAAGATTCTAGGAGAAGATAGAGAGGGGCTCATTCTGAGAGAATATTGCAAAAGAACTGGGCCTGAGTGACCTACCATAGCACACTGTATAGGCTCATCGTTGCCTCTCCTTTTTTTTGTAATGTTCCATGAAATTGCCACATACATCTTGTACTTCTTCATTGCATAAACCTATCTGCAAGTTGACACGACTAATTTCGGACATCTCTACATGATAATACGTTGCATATCCCTTGCACATATTTAAACCACCAATTAATGATTGTGTATGTAGCATAAACTAGCCATGACTCTATGTGCTGGACTAGCAGGAACTGTAAGGGAGCCTAATGTGGTGCACTAGAATTCCTACATGCCACCTACAATTTTGTGTAATCTACTACCTCTGTTCCTAAATATATGTATTTGTAGAGATTCCACTATGGACCACATACAAATGTATATAGATGCATTTTCAAGTGTAGATTCACTCATTTTGCTCTATATGTAGCCTATACTGGAATCTCTAGAAAGACTTATATTTAGGAATGAAGGTAGTATCATGTATTACATCTACATATCTAATTTAGCAACTAGTAGTAGAAATCATTGTCTTCACAAAGGGATTACTGGTCGAAAGTCCTAGCAAAGCACGCTGGAAGGCACACAATAATACAAGAGAGAGAGAGAGAGAGAGAGAGAGAGAGAGAGAGAGACACTTACAAGATCATAGCAAAGCCTCAATCTAGGATATTGGTTGGCCAAACTGTTAGATCCAGAAGAAACATCGTCCTTGTAGTTTTTGCCAGCTACATAACATGTAACAACGACCTATTAGTATATTTGAAGTACATCGGGCAGGTGATGCTGGACAGGTTTAAAGGTGACAAGTACCTAGGCCGTGGCGGGTGCTTGGCATCTTGCCAGATGGTGGGAATCAGGTTAGAAAAGTCAAGGGTGATGATGGTGTGCTGGCTATGAGGGTCCAGTAAGGAGATCTAGAACCATGGAGTAGGGTGTTTGTGGAGTGGCTCCGGTAGGGGGGACTACGGTGTGGGCAAAGCGGATCTGAGGTCGTGGACGAGGGCGTCAGTGAAGCTGCTCCAGTGGTTGGGTTCAGGATGGTGTCGATGATGCGGATCTGCGGCCGTGGACGAGGCGTCAGAAGCTGCTCCGGTAGGTTGAACGAGTGTGCGATGAAGCGGATCTAAGGCCGTGGACTTGTGAGTTGGCAAAGCAGCCCCAGTAGGATTGAGAATGGTATATGCGAAGCTACTCTGGTAGGGTTGACGATGGTGTCAACGAAGCGGCTCCGGTAGGGTTGAGGAAGTTGTCGGTGAAGAGGATCGGAGGCCGTCGATGTGGGCATCGGTGGGGCGGCTCTGGGAGTATGGACGAAGCGTCTCTAGTGGGCAGTACGTAGGAGCCGCTGCAGATGCGCTGTAGTTGATGAGAGTACTGGCGAAGCAGTTCCGGTTCCGTGGACAAGGCCGGCACTGAATGGGTGTGGTACAGTGGTGGATGAGCAGTCTACTTGTTTCCAGGTGAGGTGGGAGGGGTAGATTCGGCCGCAGAAGCAGATCCGGCGAGGTGGACACCCGCTGGCAGTGAATGGGCTCTGGTACGCCGGGAGATGACTAGTCTAGGGTTTTGAGAGGGGAGGGGTACAAAGGCCGATGAAGTACGGACGGCGTGATGTCATATGCTCTGGTGCTGTGGAGTTAGTCATTTTTGCGAGAGGGGGAGTGGAAACGGGGGTGTCGTGTGGTGGGGGGAACCCGAAGTTACCAAAGCATCCCTGACCTATTATGTAAATGAGGGAAGTATTTGTATCTGTTGTTCTCCGTGCACCAAGGACAAAAGGGGAATTTCGCATGCTAAAGACTAGGTGGCGGAAATTTTAGAAGGAGGCGGGAGATTTTTCCGCCCACGGGATTGTTCGTATCCAGTTTGAACTAATTTTGGACAGTGCTAGCGGGAAGGTCATGCGAGAATGTGTACACGGGGCACGCATCAGCAGTTAATAACTGGTGTGAAGTCCACCCTAGAAAAAAAGACAATAATTTGGGATGATGCATAGATAACTTGGACGTTCACACGGGCGTGGCCAATCGTACGGGTGTAGAGGCGCGTTCACAAAAAAGGGATCAAACGCTTAGCCTATGTATTTCTCGTGTAAATAGATAATTTAGTGCCATTGGTTATTTACTTTAAACATAATGCATTGATGTGTTATTGTAGAGGCACAGAAAAAGAAATGGACATTGTAGTCCCACAAAAGAAATGGATATTGTAGAGGCACACAAAAATAAATGGATGTTGAGTTCATATATGAATATTACATATATTAGTTCATAATAGAACCTTAAATCATCCAAGACTAATGAATTTGAATGCTAGACTAACAATGGCGCATATACATGATAGCTACATTAGTTGTTTGAAGAAACATCATTGTAACTTTGGCATGCACAATCGAAAAGGATTATTTAGAGAAAAATGTGATATGTGAGTGTACAATCTTTATAGCGTTGAATCAATATTGTATCTTTGGCCACAATACGAAGTATATATTGATTTATGCTCAAGTGATGCATGTTCACGATCGCTAGATAGTGATATGTGAATGAATTGTGCAATATCTCACACGCATACATATTGCATTTCTCCATGGGCATCGGAATCATACACACGTACTTCGTGCATTTCTCACCCTCCGTCAAGGTTAGAATCCGTCTTTCTAACCCGTCCTACAAGTCTCTCACACAGAAACACACATGCTCTCTCTGTCGAACACGCCCACCCCTTTAATTCCGCCCACCCACCGCCACTAATGTCTCAAAGTATAATTATGTCTCTCACACATATGCCTAAGTTTAACTCGAGTTCCGGAACCATATGAATACATACAATGGGATTCCTTCAGAGCACCTTTTGTTTTTAGATTTAGCTCTCTCTCTCACTCACACACACACACACACAAACGCGCGCGTGCGTAGACATTATTTCTCTCTTCATTTTTTCCGACACTTGCATGCACACCATTTGTTTATCTCCGTGATGCTTTAAGTATGCCTCGCACACATGCTATCTACCTATCCCTTAATATAGATACGTGTCACACAAACTCCTTCTCCTTATATCTAAGTGTCACTGCCCCCCCCCCCACACCCACAGACACACACAAACACACACTTGCCGACACCGAAGGAGCAGGGTGACACATCGATCTTGATACTAATCTATCTACTGACTTCTCTCTCAAACACACACACACACATGTACACTACCCGACACCGAAGGAGTAGGGTGGCACCTCGATGTTGATAGTAATCTATCTACCGGCTTCTCTCTCAAACACACACACATACACACACACTCGCTAGTTGTGCCTCTGTGCCTACCGCGCGCACACTCTCGATACGTCTTTCTCTCCCTCCCCCTCCCCACCCCCAACAATGACATCAGAAGGGTGACAACTCGATCTTGATCTTAATCTATCAACTCGTTTCTCTCTCTCACGCGCGAACACACACACACGCTTGTTGTGTCTCTGTGCCTCAATCAAACATACTCGATATGTCTTTCTCTTCGTAGCCCCGTCGATATGTATACTTCTCATGCGTGCACTGCTGTAGTGACGATGTCACTGAACCCAGTGTGCCTTGTTTCTATCGGCTTCATCTAACAGTTTCCACCCTGTTTCGAGGCCGAACTACTAGTGAATCTGAAATCATTAGGGGCAAACATAAAATATATCACTTCAATCCAATTATCGTAGTAACTATTTTAAAAGAAACTAGCTAGATGCCCATGCGTCGCACGGAACATCAAGATGCATTTGTATGAGTAGTTTATCTTGTGACAGAAAAGGATGAACGAGGGAAGGCCTTATTTGTAAATGTGGGGAGGGGTGTGGGTATCTTTTTGCAAAATTGCCATAGTTTCCTTCCTATCCATTAGATATAAATCCGACGGCCTATATTGTAGGATGGCATGCACACCATCATCACCAATTCTGTTTTCTACTCCCTCCGTTCCTAAATATTTGTCTTTTTGGAGATTTCAACGAGTGACTACATACAGAGCAAAATGAGTGAATCTACACTTTAAAATATGTCTACTTACACATCCGTATGTGGTAGTCCATTTCAATTTTGAAAAATACAAATATTTAGGAATGGAGGGAGTATAAGAGTAGACATAGAGACATATCTCCAACATGGTCCACAACAAAAATGTGATGGACTGGTTAGCGCCGGATGCTCGCAACACGATGACCTGAGTTCGAATTCTGTCTTTCACTTTAGATTTTTATATTATATATTATTTATATTTAATATATAATTCTTTTGCTACTATACTGATAGTGGAAGCCACATAGTACTTAGAATACAAGTTAAGGATGTATTTGTTTCTTTTTTACTTTCTGTAAGAAGCTGTGGCCACCCTGCAAGTCACATGTACACTGTACATGCAATTAACTTTTTATAGAGGGAGAATCATACACGCAATTAACTCAAATGGATTGGATGTGACTCTATTATTTCCAGTATAAGAGCATCTCCAACGGCAGCCGCCAAATTTCCTCCCGCTTCCTTCTGCGGAGGACGACATCAAACGTCAGCGGCATATATTTTCACAACTCTAACCAACCAGAGGAAATTCATGCAAACACGGACTCATTTCATATAAGCATGAAGGATTTCATATAAAAAAGGCGGATCTTCATATAAACATGATGGATTTCATTACATTTATATGAACTAAGTGGTGCTAATCCGGCTCTCGTGGTATAATTAATACTACCTAATCTAAATGGCCGCCCGCGGACACTGCTGGAATCTGGCATTTTGTCGTCTGCCATCTCTTTGTCGTCTGCTAGCTGATGGCAAAGAAAGTACAGATGGAAAAAAATGCTATTTGCCATCAGCTGCTTCTTTGCCGTCGGCCAGCTGACGACAAAGATCTAGACGGCAGACGGCAAAGAGCCGGTGGGCCCCATAGGGCACGGCGCGGCTAGGTCAGATTCTTTGTCGTCTGCTAGCGGATGGCAAAACAGGTGACTATTTTGCCGTCTGCTAGCAGACGACAATGTTACTATTTTGTCATGTGCTTGTGGACAGCAAAGAGGAGACGTGGGCCAGCCCTAACGGTGGCCCTCTTTGCCATCTGCTAGCAGACGGCAAAGAAGGCCCACTTAACGGGCCGAGCCGTCTCCCCAGTGTCTCTCTTTCTCTCTCTCTCCCTCCCGCGCGCCCGCCTCTCTCCTCTGTCGCCGCTCTCACCACCGCCGGCCCGCCCCGCCCCCCAGACCCAGCCCCCGCCGCAGGATCCAGCCCTCCCCCCTGCACGAACAGGAGCCCCGCCGTGCCCCGTCGCCAAAGAGGCCTACGCCAGGACGCCCCGGTGCCGTACCCCTCCCTAAG
>NC_041386.1:413667146-413673195 GCF_002162155.2 Triticum dicoccoides | reverse complement strand
TCGACCTCGCCAGAGCAAGAGGTATTTTTTTTGTTTTTTTCCTGTTTTTTTGTTCTCTATTTTTGTCGGATTTCGGGTTCCAGCAAAACCCTTGAGGTTCGAACACTGGGGTGTGCCTGAAGATCTCTCCCCCTCTCTAGCTCACACACTCTACGATCTCGCGGCCTAGCTCGACGAACCCAAAGAACATGACACACAAGATTTATACTGGTTTGGGCCACTGTTGTGGTGTAATACCCTACTCCAGTGTGGTGTGGTGGATTGCCTCTTGGGTTGAGGATGAACAGTTACATGGGAAGAACAGCCTCCTGAGGAGAGGTGTTCTTGTGCGTGGTGAACTTGTGTGGTGCAGGATGATCTGGGTCTGAATCAGTTGCCTCCCTTGGTGGTGGCTAGTCCTATTTATAGAGGCCCTGGTCCTCTTCCCAAATATTGAGCGGGAAGGGATCCCACAACGGCCAAATTTGAAGGGAGACAACTAGTACAAGCTATCCTAACAAAAGTGGTCTTCGCCTGCCAAAGGCTCTGGTGGTGACGCCGCCTTGGGCTCCACAGTGACCTCCATCTTGCCGTCGTGCTGGTCTTGGTCTTGTTTCACTGATATGGAAACCTTTGCGTGATGCCTCAGGACTCCTCGCCTGCGCTTGCCCCTTTAGCACCAAAGAGGAAATGAGGACATTGCGCGTTGGCGCCCGCCTGGTTCCGGTCGTCATGGCTTGCGTCATAGGAACCTCGCGAGGTGCCCCTCGCCTTGGTCTCTCCGCCCCTCGTGAGCCAGCCTGGTGAGGTCGCCCCTGAGGAGGTCTAGCGTCATCCGCCTTGCGAGGGTCTTGAATATTTGCTGGTAAGATGGGTCGTACGGGGCCGCTGGTGGAGGCACGCTGCGAGCCGCAGGCAGAAAGTCTGGTGACCCCCGTTCCCGGAATACCGACTGTAGCCCCCGGGCCCAAGGTGCGCTCGGGCTTGGCTTCGAGGCGGAGACAAAGGGCAAGCGCGGAGCGTTGCGTGCCCCAAAATCCTGCGGTCTTGTCTAACACATGGCGATCGATTGGACGTGGGCGGCCCTACTTCCCCATGCAGCCATGATATCCACCTGGCTAGGCGGCCACGGCCTCCCACATAGTTATTTCACCCTTGCTGGCAACGCAACCCCCGACTCCTTCGCTTCCTCGAACCTCAGCCTCCTCTACCAATCCAACCTAAGCTCAGTCCTCCCCATCGCCATGGCGCCGAACCGGACGGAGAAAGGGAAGAAGCCCGTGTCCTCAGTCAACCCTCCTCCTGCCGTCGAGCCCGCTGTTGGCCGATCGCGGGTGCTCAATGAGGAGGCCATGGACAAGGTCTGCCTCGCGCTTGCCACCAGCTTCAATGAATGGGGTAGGACGGCGGCCTAGCCGGCGTCCCGATATTCCGTTGATCGAGCAGCCACCGAGGTCCAGTTCTTCGTCGACGCCCTGTGTGCCGGCCTGGTTCCTCCCTTCTCCGCTTTCTTCAACACCGTACTTTCCCATTACCAGATTCATCTGCTGCACTTAGATCCCCAACATGTCGCTCTTCTCGCCATCTTTGCCTTTGCCTGCGAGGCCATGGTGGGAATCGCCCCCTCCGTGGCCCTTCTACGCCACTTTTTCTCGCTGCACCTGACCGACCCCCGGCTACGCTCTGGGTGCCTGAGCTTCCAGGCCGTGGCCATGACAGCCGGCTCATGGATTGACTTCGATCTCCTGCCGTCTGCGGGCGAGTTTCGGACGTGGTGGGTGTACGTGGATGTTGGAGTGCTCAGCCCTTTGCTCTCGTCTCCGTCTGCGCCCGCCGTTCCCAGCTTCGGCTGGGCTTACGAGAAGATTACGAGCCCTCGTCTTGCCTTTGTCTGGCTTCGAATGAGGAGGTTGAAAGACCTTGGCTAGACTGTGCCCATGGTGATGATGGAGTTCCTCCGACGCCGCATCGCCCCTCTTCAGCGCCATTCCCGGCCGATGTGGGCCTTATCCACCCGCCCGGACCGCATGATGCTCCAGGAGTCCAAGCTTCCACTTGCGGCACGAAGAACAATGCTCGAGGTCCTGGCGGGCAACCCCTCGCCAGCCGATATGCCACCAGAAGGCTGTCACTTGTACTGCTGCCTGAACAAGGTGGATTTCGTGGGGAAGAAGCCCCCCTTTGACGAATGGGGGCTACATCCAGTTGGCCTTGAGGGGTCCCGTGAGAAACACCGTCATCGTGGTAGCCATCTTTGCTGTCGGTGCCCCGAGAGTGCACGCAGGGGGGCAAGCATCACCGGAAGCTGGAGGCGTAGGTGGCGCTACGTTGGCGCCACCCGCAGTACCCAAGGCGTCGACTTCGGGAGCCCACGACTCCCATGCCGAGGAAGTAGTTGAGGGGGTGACGCAACCCGCTGCTCCCGAGGCCAACACTCCTGAGGCCTTTGGAGGCCGCCACGAGGCGGTACTTGATGGCTCACCCCAGCTTTGTTCTCCTGAGGCCATCTCCTCGGGCGCTTCACCTGCCACGCGTTGTGCCGGTCGCCACGCCCAACGCTCCGGCCGGCTCCGTGTAGACTTTGATGCGCTCCGTAAGAGGAATGGGTCCCCAAGCTGCGGCAGCTGCGCTTTCCTGCTGTTGAAAGAGAGGAAGTACATTGCCATAGATGAGTAAGTACCTTATCCCTGTAATTACTTGAGTGTTGCTTCCCTTCCTGACGATGGTTCTTCAGGTTCCCATCTGGTAAGGCCGTGAAGCCCCTCGGGAAGCAGACTCCTCCTGCCTTGGATCTTTCGCTGACCTTGAGCATCCTAGGACAATATGCTGCCCCCGTCGCAGGGTCGGTTGGAGAGGTAGGTGCGCTGGCTTGGCGCCCTGAGCCCGCGCTCCTGTCGTCTCTTCTTCGTGGCCTCGTTGAGGGTGTGACGAGTGTGCCAAGGTCTCCTCCTCTAGTTATGGACAGCGACTGGATGGCTTCAGTCTTGGTTCCTTCTTCGAGCGGTGAGCCTCATCCCAACCAGGCTCTTGCTGAAGCCCAGTCAGCATCCGGGGGGGGGGGGCACCAGCCCCTAGCCCCCTACAGGAAAGGGGCGAGCCACTTCGGGTCCCGTTGATGGCCCTTGCCGTGGAGGATGGAGTCAGTTGCGCGCTTAAAGCTGCATACGAAAGGAGCGTCGTCCTCCACGAGCTCTTCCGGGAGGCGATGTGCGCGATGAACTGGCTTGGCGGGGAGCTCGCGGATGTAGACGCGCGCCTTGAGGCCGAGGGTCTACGGCTGGTGGAAGAGGAGCATAAGCTGAAGGTGGCCATCAACCTTGGGCGCCACCAATGCGAGCTTGATAACACGAAGGCCGAGGCGTCTCTTGCGACCTCGTGCGAAGCTTGTGCCCATGCTTTGGAAGAAGCTTGGGAAGCTGAACGACGTCGCGAGATCGCAGAGAAGCGCGCGTGGAAGCTCCAAGCCTGGAGTGCCTCCTTGGAGCAGCAAGTGGAGCCGCGTAAGGCTGCCTTAGCATCGATGAAGGGGACGCCTGCCGAGGAGGAAGAGATCCTCAGGCGTGAGGAAGCGCTGACGCTGGAAGACGCGGAGCGCAGTCTTGAGCTCGAGCGGTTGGAGACGAGGGAGCGCCAGGTTGCCCAAGCTGAGGATGCTGCAGCGCGCGCGAGGCCAAGGCCTAGGAGGAAGTTGATCGCTGGGCGGCCAAGGCTCGCGCAGACCTTGTGGGCAGGTACGACCTGAAGTTGAAGCTTGTGGAAGCCGAGGCTATGGGCAGGACCAAGGCCCTCAAGACAGGGCTGGACGAGGCTGAACATCGCGAGAGAGCCGCTGCAGCCGCCCTATCTTCAGTGCAAGCCGAGCTGGCTTCCGCACATGCCGAGCTGCTTTCCCTTCAGCGGCGGGTCACCGGTGCCGAATCCTCCGCATAGGAGGGCAGGGAGGAAGCGCTTCGGCGGCGGATGCTGGAGCACGAGCACGCCCCCATGCTCCAAAACCTCGGGACCAGAGCCAACGCGGCGCTGGGCGCCGTCTATGACGAAAATGCACCTCATCCCCACTCGGACGACTACGCCAGTCACCTCCTTTTCTTCACTGGCGTGGTGACACGCTTGGAGTATCGATCCGAGTGGTCTCGCGTGCTTGTTGAGGAGAGGAGCCATGGCCTGCTCAAGCGCGCGTTCTCCCGTGTCTTCAGCCACCTCCAGAATACGTACCCCAACTTTGATTTCGACGCCGCCATTGCCCCTGTGCACCAGGCCATCCGGGATGACCTAGAACGCTGGGTTGAGGACAATGTGGATGCCCTAGTTAGGGCCTTCACCTCCGAGGATGACGCGATGGTGGTCACTGCGGATGAAGGCGACGTGATCGACGATGGTGCGGGTGATGCCGACAATGGTGACGGTGATCACTACCAAAAAAATACACTTCCGTGATGATACGTGTTTGTCACAGTAGGTCGCTTTTTTTGTCATGCATGTACATCCATGACAAATTTATGACAGAATCAAGATAGTCATACCTGTGCTGTCATAGAAGTGTTCCATGACGTTACCAAAATTATCATCACGGAAGTGTCCACTTCCATGACGATAAATCGCGCGTCATAGAAGTGCTTTCATTAAGGGTGACCGACACGTGGCATCCACCGTAACGGAACACTGTTAAGCTATCGGGTCGGGTTTTGGATCCGATAACCCGTTAACAGCCCCGACCAATGGGGATTTTCTACGTGTAAAATCATCATTGGATGGAGGAAACACGTGTCGGCTCATCGTTGGGACAAATGTCAACCACTCGTTGGACGGAAGGCGCCTATGATACGTTGACATGTGGCACGGCCCAACAGAGGCCCATTCTTGTGAAAAGGCTGGCCCGTTTGACTTGGTCAAAAGGTGGCGGGGCGGACCATGGAAAGCCTGTTAACGGCCTGTTCGCATATAGCCCATTTACAGCCCGCGAACCTAAGGCCCGTTACGCCCAATCCGAATTAGGCCCAGTAGCGTCATCTGGGCCATCCAATATGAATCCAGCCCGTTTTCACTTCTGGCCCATGTATGGCCCATGACGTCTTTCGGCCCATATGAGGCCCTATGTAACTCTTGGCCTATTAACGGCTCGTGGTGAAACTAGCCCGTAATGAACAGTGTATCACTTTATACCCATTAACGGCCCATTATTCCGTTGGGCCGTTTCCAGCCCATGTTATCTTTCGGCCTTCTTAGAGCCCATTTATTCTTGGGCTCATTTCTAGCATTCGTTTACTTACGGCCCGTTACTGTCATTTTCTACTTGTGGGCCAAATTCAGCCCGTGGTTATAGTCGGCCCGTTTGTGGTCCGTTAATACGTTGGGCCATTTTCATAGCGTCATCAAATACGACCTATTAACGATGGCCCATTACAGTCGGCCCATGAACGGACGATTCCAACTCTAGCCCATTTACGGCCATAATGCGGCCTATTATTGGCCCATGTTTGGCCAATCGATCATACGGCCCGTATAAGGCCCATTGATGATACGGCCCGTAGAAGGCCCATTGTTTCTACGGCCCGTAGAAGGCCTACTGTTTCTATGGGCCGTCGAAGGCCCACTGTTTCTATGGCCCGTCACTACTAGGAAAAGGGCTATAGATGGAAATGACACTAATGGCGCACCAGACATGTGGTGCGCCATTACTATATACTAATGGCGCACCAGGCACACGGTGTGCCACTAGTAACAAAATGTTTTTTTTTCATTTTTTCAAACATACTAATGGCGCATCCGGGCAGAGTGCGCCATTAGTAGTTACAACTACTAATGGCGCACCAGCCGTAGAGTGCGCGACTACTGTTTTTTTTTACTTTTTTGCAAAACTACTAATGGCGCACCGTTGCATAGTGCGCCATTACTAGTTTAAACTAGTAATGGGCACTTTTTTTTTACTTTTTGATATCATGAATATTTTTAAATTTCATGGGCACTTTCTGAATTCATGAATATTTTTTCAAATTTGATGATATTTTTTCATATTCCATATGAAAAAATATTGAATATTCATGAGGACACTCGATCTCGATCCCCCTCC
>NC_041386.1:413666086-413666616 GCF_002162155.2 Triticum dicoccoides | reverse complement strand
CCGCCACCGACGACCCCCCGCACCCTCCCCCGCTCCACCGCCGCCGCCGATGATATTTTCAAATAACAAATTTGATGATATTTAAAAAAAATTATTACTGTTTTTATAAAAAATTATTACTGTTTCATATTCATATTCATTTTCTAGAAAATAATTATAAAAAATTGTAGACTACAATTGTTGTTAAACAACAATTATTACTGTTTTTATAAAAAAAATTACTGTTTCATATTCATATTCATTTATTAAAAAATAATAATAATAAATATACTAATGGCGCACCGGCCTGGTGGTGCGCCATTGCTATCTAAAAAAAGATTTCTAATGGCGCACCGACGGGTGGTGCGCCATTAGTAAGCTTCCCCCTATAGCTAAGTCCTCCCTCTCCCTCGCCAGAGATCCCCTTTCGTCCCTCTCTCCCTCGCCATACCCACGACGCCGCCGCCCCGACCCCCGCTGGACTCCACCCCCGCCGCCCACGAGCCCCCGCGCCCCCAACCCCGCCGCCCCGACCCTCAACGTCTTCGCCT
>NC_041386.1:413644843-413666076 GCF_002162155.2 Triticum dicoccoides | reverse complement strand
CCTTCCCCTCCTCCTCCTCCCCTTGCCCCCAGCCTGCGCCGGGGCTGACAGCCCCTTCTCTGTCTCACAGGGCAAGGTCTCCGGCACCTCTACGACACTGACGCCTCCACCGTCTAGGGCGTCTGTGCCTTCTTCCACCTCCGGCCACCGCGGCCTCACCGTTGATCCCCGCACGAGCTTGCCATCGTCTTCCTCTCGGTGAGCTGCACCGGTTCCCCTTCCCCCCTTTCTGTTAACTGAAGATTGTCAGGTTTAGGTTCTGTTAACTGAAAAAGTTTAGATTCAGAAACATTGTTGGACTGATAGGAAGTTTGTTGAACAGAGTAATCTACACCTGTAATTTCTACTGTTATGCCTCTGTTGATTGTGATCTCTGCACATGTTTAATGTCTACGCTGTTGTGCGGCTGTTATGTGTGTCTATGTCGGTGAGCTTGTGTTATGCACTTCTCCGTTTTGATGTCCCTCCTTACCTTAGTTTTTTCATCTCACTGGTTCTTTTCATTGTATTGGTCCTTTTCATTTTTGTCAAAGAGGCCCCGAGTTCTCTCTTCACTTGTGTGGTGATTGTCTTGGTCCTTTTCATTTTTGTCATGGCATTCTTGAGGTGCTGATGTGTCTGAGGGCATGAACCATGATCAAGTTGAGTTCAAATTTCATTAGATTAGATGGATTATCATGCCTTTGTGTCCTGATAGTTGGATATTTGAGTAGTATTGTCAACAGTAATAACTTTTACATGTTTGCATTGCTTCCAAGAGTAACAGCAGGTGCTTATGACACCTTTAGGAGATCTACTCATCTCTAATCATGCTACTCAAGGATAGGAACCGTAGGCATCTCTATATATTTTTTCAGTGTCCTTTATTGGTAGTTCTATGATGTAGTTCATATGAAACCAATTGCATGCATTGAGAAATAGAGTATTAAAACAGGACTTGACGTGGTTTTCCACTTAGCTATCTGAATTGAGAAAAAACATAGCTTTTGCGGTCTCTGAGGCAAAACTTGCTACTCCATATACAACTAATACTACTACTAGACAAGATACTACTCCATATACTACTAATACTACTACTGTATTTCATTTCAAAGTTCAAAATGCTGGTACTGAGATTTTCATTTCCAATGAATGATGTTTTTCCTAGCAGTAGAAAAAACATAGCAACTTCTCTGTTTTTATAAAGTTGTTCTTATATGGGTGAAACTTCACTTGTTTTTAGGCTAGTGCAGGGTGTTGCTTCTTCTGTATGGGCCAACTATGTCACAAATAAATTGTTCCTTCTTCTGTATTTGACAAGTAATGACTTTTAAAGATGATGATCATCTTGCTAGTTTGTTGGGTTTTGTCTCCGACCATTGTGTCGTGATGAATTTGCAGGTACCCCGAGAGGCCCTTGAGTTTGCCGGAATGTCGATTAACTTCTATTCCGGCAAATTCGGGTACTCCATATGTCCTATTTTTAGCAAAGGCCATGCCGAAATTTTCCGTGAATTTTAGCATGACTTTGCTAAAAATAGGACATATGGGGTACTTGCGACTAATGCATGCATCGGCGTCGACAAAACCTAAATGATGAAAGCTTAGGCTTTTAGGGTGCCTCGACGTCGACAAACCCTAAATGATAAAACCTTGGCTTTTAGGGTGCCTCGGTGTCGATAAGAACCTAAATGCTGAAAGCTTAGGCTTTTAGGGTGCCTTAGCGTCGAAAAACCCTAAATGATAAAAGCTTAGCTTTTAGGATGCCTCGGTGTTGACAAACCCTAAATGATGTAGTTTTGAATTATGAACATAGGATATGTCGTCATCATCATCGGACGACGAAAGTCTCCCGGCAGAGTGCGACTGGTGCCACAACAATCGAGGTCTATGCGACATGCCTCACCTGGACGATGATCGGCGCTTCAGCATTAAGCTCGAGGAGACCTTCGAAGTTGAAACGGTACACAACAACGACAAGTGTTATTTTCATAATTAAGCATGACTTCAACTATTTCAATGTGTAATTTTCATCTTTTACAATTCGAGTATAGCTTATCCCATGCCATGCAAGACGCTATGTCTTGGAGAGGATGGATTTTGAAGACCATGAAATTTCTGAAACAAAGAAAATTCACCTAAGGACTCATCACGATGTGGACTTTGAAGTAAATCTATATAATTCTGAGAGCGTAACGCATTTTGGATGCAAAAATTGGGAAGCATTTTGCAAGATGTATGGTTTTGATGAGGGTATGCTTATCACCATGGATCTTGGTAATCCTGACATCAACCAAGACAATATGGACATTTGGGTCCTTGTTGATACGCCTCCAGTTCTACCGCTATGTGAGTTTCTCAAACATAGTTATTAGCTAATTTATATTGATTATTTCAGAATAGTTGACAGCTTATTTCCATTGACAGCTTATTTTTATTGTTCAAAGAATGTGCGGGAGATGGTAGACAAAACCCACTACACCGATGGCTCCGAATTAACAACTTACAAGGAGAAAAATCATCTGGTCGGATTTTGTACTGACATTGAGAATTACACTATCCACAATCAAACTCCTCAACATTATGGTAAATACGTGCCACTAGTGCATGTGTTCAACTACGGTAACTACCATGGAGATACCCTGGTAAGATTTTTACTATACGACATCCGTGCATCTTTTGCATACTTCTAAAACTAGTACATCATTGCTAACTGTGAAGTTATTACTATGTTTTTCAACAGATAATCCCAGAGAATTGTGTGACTCATATGATGTATCAGAAAGGTAGTGTTAATGTTTTGAACATACAGCCAGGTCGTCCTACGAATCTCAACTGTCCATACAAGATTTCTAAAAGAAGTGGAGACCTGAAAATCAAAGGATGGAAAAAATGTATGGACAGTCGTAAGGAGCTTCTTGGAAGCAAAAGGAAGCGAAGCGCAAGAATTGGAGACAGGATGGTCTCCATTCTCCATAATGGAGAGTCAGGGTCTATATTGTTTTATGCTATTTTAGCTTAAATAGGGTATTTAGGTCCTGCCTAATACTGATGATCATGTGCTAAGAACAATTAAGTAGGGTTGGTTCGATGACTATCAAGATGATGATCGTATGACTTGTTATGAATAACGAGTAGATGTTGTATGATGATGATTAGTAGGACTTCTTAGGATTAGTATTACTTCCGACAAACTCGATACTCGCGGTCTCGAGACTTGTAATGTTTTATCTTTGTTCGGTCTTTTCAATTCGGAGACTAATATGATGAATTGTATTCAGAGACTAATCTTCTATTGTATTCGATGAATCTGCTGTTGCTGTGTGCTACTGTCTATATTCAGTCAAATAATATATTTTGTAACCTGTGCAAAAATCAGAAAAGTAAAAAAAAATAAAACCTAATATTCATACTAATGGCGCATCACTATAGAGTGCGCCATTAGTATGCCAAGTATACTAATGGCGCATCCATCCGCAATGCGCCATTAGTGTGCCAAAGCATATGGTTAAATATGGCCCTGGGAGGCATACTAATGGCGCATGGTGTTATATACTAATGGCGCACTGGGTGGTGCGCCATTAGTATACCAGATAGTAATGGCACACCTGTGCTGCGCCATTAGTAATAAATACTAGTGGCGTGATACTAATGGCGCACCAGTGATGCGCCATTAGTAGGCAAAACTGGTGCGCCATTAGTAGGCCTTTTCCTAGTAGTGCGTAGGATGCCCAGTGTCACTATAGTAAATATTAGCACATGGTTTTAAAAAATAGGTTATTGCAGCGACTAGTTAACCGCGGAAAAAGAACTGCAATGACTACAAGCAAACAAATAAACAAGAAAACAAGGAAATAAATAAGCAAGCAACTAACGCTAGGCTATCACAACTATTACACATATTACATCCACTGGGCATCAAAGTTCGCCACCAGTGCAAATATAGGGAACAAAGCAGCATATCATATACACTGGCCGTCAATTGGCCACCAGTGCAAATAAACGCGGCAGCAAAACAAGAGCATAACTGAAACAATTTCAGAAGAGCTCAAGAAATGTTATCTTGGGTATCCACCATGCTGGCAATACGCTTAGCAAGCTGATTAGCTTTGTCTAGTTTGGCGATAAAATCCTCCAACGCTTGCTGTTGCACCAGAAAGTATGCATCTGAATGCTCCAGGGACTTTCGCAGTCCTTCCGCTTCTTGTCGCAGCATAGCTGATCGATGTCTTTCAGCTTGTAGTTGAGACTCAAGAAACCAAACTGATTCAGACACTGAGTTTGAATAGCTTGTGAAGCGGTAGTGGCCAGTAACTCCAACACTAAACCAAGACATGATGTGTCACTATCCTGAACCTTATCTGCATTACTTACTTTACCGTTGCTTAATAAGGCACTCTTCCCCAATATTCTGTCAGCATTCTAAAAGAAGAAACAAGCAGACACATAACAAGTTTAGCATGTACTAGTATATGAAACTCATTTTGATGAACCAGTTCATTAGTAAGGTGGACAAGAGTAAACTACCAAGTCTTCTATTGCCAAGTACTAGTACATAATAAAAGCATCAAACAAACATATATCTATGTCCTATGGTAGCAATGGAATCTTAAATTAGAACAGTTGTTCTTCAAGTTTAGGCACTTGTTCTACATGAATAGAGTACAGTAAGACGCAAGAATATAATACTTAAAATAGAAAATGAGCTCACAGACCTTACCACATTATTGGTTTGGGACCAGTACAGAACAAGGCGTTCCCAATCATCGTCCAGTAAATGTGTCTCAGGAGAACGTAAGGAAATTTGATGAATTTCTTTGCTGGTGAAGTACGTTTTCTTTAGGTAATTCCGATACTGCCACCAAGCATTCTTGAAGATAGCAGAGGTATTAGCACAGGTTACCTCATCCCGAGTTTCCAAATCGGTCCTTCTCTATAGAGAAAAATCGGAAAATTTGCTGTATTATAACCATCATGGAGGTAGGATGTATGGGACGAAGCAAAGTAATTGCCATGAATAACATTACTTACACATAACTCCTAGACAAACACCTGCAACTAGCATTTTCCTTCATCTTCAGTATAATATTTCCAAGATGGGAAGATACACACATACGATTTAACAACATCAAATGCGATAGATGGTAAACTACGACTAGCTAGTTGTGCTTCCTCCACAGGAATAGGCATACTAACTGGTGGAGTTGGGGTTCACCGTGATAGTACTGGCCCTATGGGCACTGGAGCTTCCTTACTAACTGCTCTTGTTTGGGAGCTCTGTGGTGGAGATGGTGCTGTGTCAACAGGAACTGGGTTACTATCAGCTGGGGTTTGGGTTAGATTGGGTGGTGCTGGTTCTCTGTCCATCGTAGTAGGGGTACAATCTGCGAGAGTTTGGGTTATGTGTGGTAGGGCTGGTTCTTGTGCATGTACAACTGGGGTGCTATCTCCACCAAGAGGTAGCACTGTTTTATTTGAAGACCGTGTTTTTAGTCCACTAGATACTGGCATCACCCGCTCCAACTCAAATGGATGATAAACAAGAAACATAGTTGAATGTACAGACATTGTATGAGAGACAGATGCAATAGATAGTGTGGAAAAAAGAGGGCATGAAATAGTTGACATGTATATTGTTTAACTAAACCGGATAGCATGACATAATTTCACATATATGATGTCTATCTAAACTGGATAGCATAGCATAACATAATTCAAAGATATGGTGAATAACTAAACAGGATCGCATGACATAATTCACCTACATGTTATCTAAGTAATCAGGATCACATCATTTAATTCACATGTGTGATTTATATGCTAAATAGAGGGCATTCGATATGATGTCTGAACTAAGAACATGGTGTTGAATATTGTGTATATGATGTCTAAACTATGCAATGCAAGACACTATATGCATGATATGAGCAGTATAACCGTGCCAAGTTAGAGCATACACCTCAATGGGGGAATAGGACTGGTCATCTGAAAGCACAAGTGCTCCCTAGGTGGTTTTGGTAATTGATGACAACATATCTCTTGTTGGACTAATGTTTCTATCTAGTATGTTTCAGATAAGTTCAACAATGGAGTGGCATGGACTAAAGGTTGTGGGAACTCCTTCAGGATGCTAAGGACAAAGGATTGGCTAAAGCTCAAAGCTTAAGACTCTTCATTTTATGTTTTAGTGATCCAAGATCACATTGAGTCCATAGCAAAAGCCAATACTATCAAGGAGGGATGAGGTGTTGCTTAATGAGTCTCTTGCTCAAGTGCTTAATGATATGCTCCAAAATCCTCAGCTACTTTCCCACTTCCACATATGACCTAAACCCAAAGCCAAACTCGGACCTACCGATTATTTCTATCCGGCGCCACCGAGTTTCACATGTCATAAGCCACTGCCAAACCCTAGCAATTCGGTTCTACCGATAGGGATCTCGGTCTCACCAAGATGGGATTGCAAACTCTCTGTTTCCCTTTCGTAACTTTTCGGTCTCACCGAAAGAGCGAATCGGTCCCACCGAGATTGCAGTGTAAATTCTTTGTTTCCTTTTTGTAACTTTTCGGTCTCACTGAAAGAGCAAATCGGCCCCACCGAGTTTACCTGACCAACTCTCTGGTTAGCTTATTACCAAACTCGGTCTCACCGAGTTTGTGTAATCGGTCTCACCGAGATTACGTTATGCCCAAACCCTAACCATATCGGTCCTACCGAGTTGCATGTCAGTCCCACCGAAAATCTCTAACAGTCACTAGGTTTACCTTTTCGGTCCAACCGAGTTTGTTGATTCGGTCCCACCGAGATTGGAAAACTGTGTGTAATGGTTGGATTTTGTGTGGAGGCTATATATACCCCTCCACCTCCTCTTCATTCGTGGAGAGAGCCATCAGACTAAGCCTACACTTCCAGCATCCTATTTCTGAGAGAGAACTACCTACTCATGTGTTGAGGCCAAGATATTCCATTCCTACCATATGAATCTTGATCTCTAGCTTTCCCCAAGTTGCTTTCCACTCAAACCTTCTTTCCACCAGATCCAAATCCTATGAGAGAGAGTTGAGTGTTGGGGAGACTATCATTTGAAGCACAAGAGCAAGGAGTTCATCATCAACACACCATTTGTTACTTCTTGGAGAGTGGTGTCTCCTAGATTGGCTAGGTGTTACTTGGGAGCCTCCGACAAGATTGTGGAGTTGAACCAAGGAGTTTGTAAGGGCAAGGAGATCGCCTACTTCATGAAGATCTACCGCTAGTGAGGCAAGTCCTTCGTGGGCGATGGCCATGGTGGGATAGACAAGGTTGCTTCTTCGTGGACCCTTCGTGGGTGGTTGCTTCTTCGTGGACCCTTCGTGGGTGGAGCCCTCCGTGGACTCGCGCAACCATTACCCTTCATGTGTGGAGCCCTCCGTGGACTCGCGCAACCATTACCCTTCGTGGGTGGAGCCCTCCGTGGACTCGCGCAACCGTTACCCTTCGTGGGTTGAAGTCTCCATCAACGTGGATGTAGGATAGCACCACCTATCCGAACCACGGGAAAAACATCCGTGTCTCCAATTGCGTTTGAATTCTCCAAACCCTTCCCTTTACATTCTTGCAAGTCGCATGCTTTACTTTCCGCTTCCTATATACTCTTTGCATACTTGCTTGATATGTATTGTGAATGTTGAAATTATGCCTAAACTCCACTTAAACCGAAAAAGCTTAAAAATTGCAACTTTAGCATGAAGTGTCTAATCACCCCCCTCTAGACACATCTACTTCAAGGTCCTGCAAGTGGTATCAGAGCTTTGGTCTCCATTGCCTTGGTTTAATCACCATTGGAGGAAGATGGATGTGTCTACCTTAGGGAGTCTTAGACATAGAGTGCCTATTCTTGATGGAGAGTATTTTCATGAGTGGAAAAATGAGATGCTTGTAATTTTCAATCAATATCATTTGAACAAGTATATTGCTAGCCCTTGTGCACCTCATATTGATCGTTTGCATCCTACCCTAGATGAAGATATTGACATGATTCGCAATCTTAGAACTATTGAGCTCATCATTAGAGGATTGCCCAAAAATTTGATTGATAGTTTGCCTACTCTTAATTGTGCCTATACTATATGGAAATTTCTTGAGGAATGATTTCCCAATCATTCCTTGAAAACTTTGGATGAAATTCTCCATAAATCTATTGCCTTGAGTAAGATGAACTCTAGTGATCCTAGTTTTGGTAATTGTCTATTTGAACTTACCAATCTTAAGCATGCTAAAGGGGATGTTGGAATCATTAGTGATATCATATTCGAAGCTATAAGAATTCATAGAAGTGACCACTTTGATGATCATTTATCTAATGAATTACCCTCTCTAGGAAATGATGAGTCACAAGATCATGATGAACATGGATACTATGATGATGATGATGATGATAGTGACTTCGATCTTGATGATGCAATGAGACATTTTGGTCTTATGGCAAATCTTTGAGGATATGAATCAGGAGGAAAGGAATGGGTTCTTGATAGTGGATGTACTGATCATATGACCGGAGATGAAGAGATGTTTCGTGAGCTTGCTGAAAATGACGGCCCTCGAAAATATGTCAGCTTTGGTGATAATTCAAAGGGTAAAGTGGTTGGCCTTGGTAAGGTGGCCATCTCACATGATAGTTCCATTCAAAATGTCATGCTCGTTGAATCTCTCGGCTACAACTTACTTTCAGTATCTAGACTTGCTGATTTCGGTTTGAATGTCCTATTTACTGAGGTAGATTGCCAAGTATTTCGTCGAGACAATCATAAAATGGTCTTTATTGTATGCGTAGAGGTGATCTTTACATTGTCGATTTCTCTAAAAAGGCACAACCTAAAACTTGCTTTGTTGCTAAATCCTCAAAAGGTTGGTTGTGGCATAGACGACTAGGTCACGTTGGCATGAGAAACCTTGACAAGCTTATTAAAGGAAATCATATCCTTGGAGTTAACGATGTCATATTTGATAAGGATAGACTTTGCAGTGCTTGTCAAGCAGGTAAACAGGTTGGAGGAAGGCATCCCGTGAAGAACATCATGACCACAAGGAAGCCACTCGAGCTACTTCATATGGATCTTTTTGGTCCCAACGCCTACAAGAGTCTCGGTGGAAATTCTTTTGGTCTAGTTATAGTTGATGATTTTTCAAGATTTACGTGGGTGTTCTTTCTTAATGACAAGTCGCAGGTCTAGAAGATCTTCAGAAACTTCGCTAGGAAGGCCCAAAATCAGTTTGACGTGAAGATCAAGAAGGTTCGGAGTGACAACGGAACGGAGTTCAAGAATGCAAATGTGGACACCTTTCTTGACGAAGAAGGGATTTCACACGAGTTCTCGGCTACGTACACACCTCAACAAAATGGAGTTGTTGAGAGGAAGAACCGGACGCTCATCGAAATGGCAAGAACGATGCTTGATGAATACAAGACGCCGAAGCACTGTCGGTGTACTAGAATAGGGGTACCCTAGTACCCCGAACTTGTGCACGGGCAGTTGCAGCACCCCGCGGCAAGGCTTGCCGGGCGAACGCCAAGATCCTCCGTGGTTCCCTTGGAGCCATTCAAGAACAAAGAATTTAAGCTCAGGAGACAAGGCCCCGGCAAGAGGAGCTTGCCGGGAAGGCCAACCAAGGCACTCCAAGGAACTTGCCGTGACGCGTCACGCGCTCCGGCAAGGCAACAAGGCCCCGGCAAGAGGAGCTTGCCGGGAGGACCAACCAAGGTACCTCGAGGCCCGGTGAGCGACAAGCTTCCGGACCCGACAAGATAACAGCAGCGGCAAGGCGCTTGCCGCGATAGGCGGCCACTCTGTGCCCACGCTCCAGCGCATCCACCAATGTGTCGCCCTGGGGGCCTCTCCAGGCGCGTGTGGCGGGAGGCTGTGCAGCCAGCGGTGCACAATGGCACGCGAAGCTGACAAGATCGCCATCGTGGCATACGGTGGCGCCCCTAACGGTCCTTTTCTACACTGTTTGGGCGACTCAGATGGGCATTTAATGCCCTTGTCCCCTGCCATCAGGTTTAGGTAGGGTGCACTGTACAAGTAACTATACCAACCACCTCACTTTTTACATTTGTGCCCTTCTCTGCGTTGCCACCTGTCGGTGACCCCTTTAGCGTATAAAAGGAGGCCCATGCGCAACGTAGAGGGGGTTCGGTTCGAAGGTTCGACTGGTTCGGAACCCAGAAAAACACTACGCTCTCTCTCTGGATCAAGAACACAAGATAATCAAACAAGCAGCAGTAGGAGTGTTATCTCTCCGGAGAGCTCCGAAGCTGGGTAAACTGCTCGTGTGCTTCGCCTCGATCTGCTCTTCGTGCGATCTCCGCCCCTCGCCGAACCGAAAGGGGCTCGGTCCAGGTGTTCGTGGATCAGTTTCCCCGACATCTTTGGCACGCCAGGTAGGGGGCGTCGAGATTGTGTGAACCTGATCCGGCGTTCACACGAGCTAGATCTTCATTCCCTTCATCAACATGCCACCGAAGAAGAAGACTTCGGCGGCAGCCGCTCCGTCCATGTCACTTCCGCCACCGTTGGAGCAAACGGGTGGTGGGAGGGACGCCGGCGGAAGAATGGACGTCGACGAGGAAGCTTATGATGCTGCCAGGTCCAAGGACAAGGCGACACAAACCTTGGCGACTGTACATGTTCCGCGCCAGTCTCAGGAGGCGCAAGACCAACAGCGTCATGGCACTTGCGGGGCCATACGCATGATAGGCCAAGACCAAGCTGGTGGATCTCGGGGCGCTCAAGACCAGCCTGCACGCCAGCGTGCTGGCACGAGCGGGGCACGGTCGCCTGGACAGGATACTGCTCCTTCTAACATAGTTAGAAGTCCGAGCACGTCCCGCTCCTCGCGCCGTCCGCCACTGCCACCCACCACTCCAGCAGAAGCTTTGGCGCGAGCTCAACTGCTCCTAGATTACCCTCCGACGTCGGACAAGATCGACGAATGGAGGGCCACCATTCAGAGTCTCATCGGCTACGCCAACGGCGACACTCCACGGCGGCCGAGCGCGTCGCCGCCGCGGCAGGGTTGCCGGGCGCGAGCCGGTGGCGACGAAACGGGTGGAGGTGCAACTACCATGCAATCACCACCCCGAAGGCCAAGATCGCCGACTCGCCGGATCCACCTCGACAGCGACTCCACCGCATCATCGGATCCACGAGCTCGTCGCGATCAGCGCCAAGTTCTTCATGATCGACAACAAGAAGACGCTCGAACTCGCATCGAGCGCCGAAGAGAAGCGCGACGTCAATTCGACAAGCACGCTGGGCCCTCTATTGACATGCATGCGCCAGGGGAACCAGGCGATCTGCCGTACGCGGTAGGTTGCCCTGCGTTCACTCGTGAGCTGCGGCAAGTCCAGTGGCCCAGTACAAAGAACTTCAAGCTAGACGTACCGGAGAAGTATGACGGCAAGATGCATCCGTCAGAGTTCCTCAGCATCTACACCATTGCGGTGCAGGCCGCCGGGGGACGGGATGACAAGATCCTTGCCAACTACTTCCCACTGGTGCTCAAGCCCAACGTCAGATCCTGGCTCATGCACTTGCCGGACAACTCCATATCCTCTTGGGCTGATCTGTGCCATCAGTTTGTCGGCGCCTTCACAGGCGGACACAAGCCTCACGGCCAGGAAAGTGATCTTCATCTGCTCGCCTAGAAGGAAGGAGAGCCCCTGCGCAAGTACATTCAGAGATTCAGCAGTGTGCAGCACAACATCCCAGACGTCCACCCTGCCGCGGTGATCAGCGCGTTCCATCAGAACGTGCGAAACCGCAGGATGCTGGAGGAAATGGCGATGTGCAAGATCAGGGATGTCAGTGTGTTATATGCACTGGCCAACAAGTGTGCACGTGCTGAGGAAGGGAGGAGACTCCCCGGAGAGAGTGTAGGAGCGGGAGGATCTGTCAGTGAAGATGCTGCCCCGGCAAGGAAAAACCGGCGGCGGAACAACAGGAAGAGGAAAGGCAAAGAGGTGCTAGTCGTTGAGCAGTCCGGCAACGGTGGTGGCGCCAACAAAGCCAAAGCTGGTGACTCCGGCAAGGAGGTTGCCGCGGAGGTGGCGGTCGCCGACAAGTAGGACGGCACCAACAAGCAGTATTGCAAGATCCACCGCTCCAAGGGCCATGATATCCAGAGCTGCAGGAAAGTCGAGCAGCTTGTTGAGCAACAGAAAGCTGAATACGAGCGGCGCGACAAGGAGAAGGCCCAGGAAGGTACTGGGGGATCCGGCAAGAAACGTCCCGGTCGAGGAGGACGCCGCGGCAAGGCCAAGCAGCGGCAAGGAGACAGACCTCCTCGCGGCCGCGACAAGGATGAAGATGACGACGACGATGAAGACATGGATGATGAGGAGACTGATGAGCAGGAGTTCCAGAAAGCCACAGAGGTCCTGTGCGTTGACGGTGGTGCTTCTCTGCATACCTCGCACCGTCAGCTCAAGCAGTGGGTGCGGGAAGTTAATGCAGCAGAACCACCCGTCGAGTCACGCAAGCCTCTGAAATGGTCCAGCACGCCTATCATCTTTGATATTGAGGACCACCCTGATCGCATAACTGCGGTCGGGTGCTTGCCGATGTTGGTGTCACCAACAATCCGCAACCTCAAGGTCACTAAGATGCTAGTTGACGGCGGGGCCGGCTTGAACCTGATCTCCTCCACGGTGCTCCAGAAACTCCAGATCCCTGACAGCGAGCTCGAAGAGACCGGTACATTTCAAGGAATCAACCCGGGAAGGAGCAAGCCGAAGGGAAAGATCACGTTGCCGGTAACATTTGGCAGCAAGCTGAACTTCAGGACTGAGAGGGTCATGTTTGATGTTGCTGTCTTTCCATTACCTTACAATGGAATCCTCGGCCGTCCGGCACTCGCCAAGTTCATGGCAGCTTCTCACTATGCGTACAATGTACTGAAAATGCCAGGCCCGATAAGTGTCATCTCTGTCCCTGGCGACAAGAAGGATGCTCTTATCTGTGCCCACAAGATCTACCGGGAAGCAGCAGCCGCAGCAGAACGCAAGACACTTGCCGTTGAAGCTCCCGGGGGGAAGAAGAAGACCAAGTCCGGCAAGAGCTCTGATGCCCACTCCGGCAAGCGCACCTCTTCGGAGTGCTGTGCTACCGTCGAGGACGCACCATCGAGCTCCACCGGCAAGTGTAAGAAGGCAATGGAAGCTCCACCTGAGACCAAGAAGGTGTCCGCCAAGGAGGACGGCACTAGTGGTACCTTCACCATCAGCGCCACTCTTGACCCCAAATAGGAAAGCGCGCTCGTTGCTTTCCTGCGGGCGAATGTCGACGTGTTTGCGTGGCAACCATCTGATATCCCCGGTGTACCCAGGAAAGTAATTGAGCACCACCTTGCCGTCTGTCCTCATGCGCGGCCCGTCAAGCAGAAAGTCAGGAAACAGGCAGTGGAGCGCCAAGAATTCATCGCAGAAGAAATCAAGAAGTTGGAAGCAGCAGGCCTTGTCAGAGGAGTGCTCCATCCCACGTGGTTGGCCAATCCTGTTGTCGTGCGCAAGGCTAACGGGAAATGGAGGCTTTGTATTGACTTCACTGATGTTAATAAAGCTTGTCCCAAAGACCCATTTCTCTTGCCGCGCATTGACCAAATTGTTGACTCCACAGCCGGATGTGATTTGCTTTCATTTCTTGATGCATACTCAGGATACCATCAGATCTTCATGGCAGAAGAGGATGAAGAGAAAACCGCATTTATCACCCCGTGTGGCACGTACTGCTTCGTACGGATGCCTTTCGGTTTGAAGAATGCTGGTTCAACTTTCGCAAGGGTAGTCCACCACGCTTTTGAGCCGCAGATGCACAGAAATGTGGAAGCCTACATGGATGACATAGTGGTCAAGAGCAAGAGCAGGGCGACCCTGATTCAAGATTTAGACGAGACATTTGCAAATCTGCGCAAGATCAACCTCAAGCTTAACCCCGAGAAGTGCGTGTTTGGAGTCCCTTCCGGCAAGCTTCTCGGGTTCTTCGTGTCTCAGCGGGGAATTGAAGCCAATCCCGACAAGATCAAGGCCATTGAGCAGATCGAAGCACCAAAGCGCGTCAAGGATGTACGAAGTCTTGCCGGTTGCGTGGCTGCTCTCAGCAGGTTTATCTCTAGATCTGCTGAGCGCACCCTGCCATTTTTCAAAATTTTTGAAAAAGGCAGGTCTAATAAAATGGACTCTGGAGGCGGAGGCTGCGCTGCAGGACTTGAAGAGATACCTGCCCTCTACTCCAACACTTGTCGCACCTAAGCCACAAGAGAAGTTGCTGCTGTATATAGCGGCAACCAATCAAGTGGTTAGTGCTGCGTTAGTGGCGGAGAGGGAGGCGGATGATGAGCCAGCAACCACGGCAAATCCATCCAGCGACAAGCAGGGGGCTTCGCCGACAAGCTCTGGTCCCGACAGAGATGGATCTGCGCAGGAGCATGATAAGATGCAGAAGAGAATGGTGCAGCGTCCAGTTTACTTTGTCAGTTCCCTTCTACAGGGGGCTAGATCAAGGTACTCTGGTGTGCAGAAGTTGCTTTTCGGCCTCCTCATGGCCTCGAGAAAGCTGCGCCATTACTTCCAAGCACATGAGATCACAGTCGTCACTCGCTTTCCGCTGAAGAGGATACTGCAAAATCCAGAAGCGACAGGTAGGATTGTCGAGTGGGCGCTGGAACTGTCAAGCTTTGGCCTCAAGTTTGAGAGCACTTCAACTATCCAAAGCAGAGCATTAGCAGAGTTCATAGCAGAATGGATGCCAACACCAGATGAAGAAATTCCAGAGACGAGCATCCCCGTCAAAGAGGCAAGCAAAGAGTGGCTGATGTACTTTGATGGTGCCTTCTCGCTGCAAGGCGCCGGTGTGGGCATGCTGCTTGTCGCGCCCATCGGAGAGCACCTCAAGTACGTAGTCCAGATGCACTTTCCCAAGGAGCAAGCAACCAACAATACTGCAGAGTATGAAGGATTGCTTGCCGGTCTCAGAATCGCAATAGACCTTGGGATCAAGAAGCTCATTGTCAGGGGTGACTCACAGCTTGTCATCCGCCAAGTGAACAAGAACTACCAGAGTCCATTGATGGAAGCATATGTTGATGAAGTGAGGAAGCTAGCAGAGCACTTTGACGGCCTACAGATGGAGCATATTCCAACAGCTCAGAATGACATTGCTGATGGCCTGTCAAAGTGCGCCGCACTAAAGTTACCTGTGGAACTAGGGATCTTCGTGCTCAAGTTGACTCAACCATCCGTAACACCATCAACTGGACAAACCAAGAAGAGGAAGTTGGTTTCTGGTGACTACTTTCCGGCAGAGCTCCCCGAAGCCGCCGCCAAGAAAGTCCCCAAGATCAACACCAAGGATGCTGAGGGGCAGTCTACTCCAGCAAGCCTTATGGTTTGTTCCGTTGAAGCAGACGCTCCCGACAAGTTTTGCTCCGGCAAGCTCGCCGGGGAACATCAAGCTCCGGCAGGGCCGCAAGTCCTTGCCGTAGAAGTGGATGTTCCCGCAGCAGCAGATATGCCTTTAGTCCTTGTTGTCGAGCCACAAGCTCCAGCATGGGCACAACAGATTGTCCATTTCCTTCAGACAGGAGAACTTCCCGAAGAGCAAGAAGAAGTGGAAAAAGTAGCCCGACAGTCAAGTATGTACCAGTTTGTCAATAGCACACTGTACAGAAGAAGACTCAACGGTGTGAAATTGAAGTGTATTTGCCGGGAAGATGGACAAAAATTGTTGGCAGAGATACATGGAGGCATATGTGGCCACCACGTTGGCGCAAGAGCACTTGCCGGCAAAGCTTTCCGGCAAGGTTTCTTTTGGCCGACAGCCCTCCAGGATGCAACTGCACAAGTAACCAAGTGTGAAGCGTGCCAGTTCCACTCCAAACAGATACACCAGCCAGCTCAAGCTCTCCAGACGATCCCTTTATCCTGGCCATTTTCGGTCTGGGGGCTCGATATCCTCGACCCTTTCCCCCGAGCTGTCCGGGGCTTTGAGTACTTGTACGTTGCAATCGACAAGTTCACAAAGTGGTTGGAAGTGCAGCCAGTGAGGAAGGTGACAGCACAGTCAGCAGTCAAGTTCTTTAGGTCAATTGTTTGCTGTTTCGGGATCCCTAACAGGATCATCACCGACAACGGCACGCAATTCACGAGCCGCACCTTCATGCAGTACGTCCAAGACCTTGGCGCCAAGGTCAGCTTCGCTTCTGTTGCTCATCCGAGAAGCAACGGTCAAGCAGAGAGGGCAAATGCTGAAGTGCTGCGCGGGCTCAAGACCAGAACTTTCGACAGGCTGCGCAAGTGCGGAAGAAACTGGATCGAGGAGCTGCCGGTGGTTCTTTGGTCGATCAGAACGATGCCAAATCGAGCCGCTCGCCAGACGCCTTTCACTCTAGTCTATGGAGCGGAGGCAGTTCTCCGCACGGAACTCGTATACGGATCGCCTCGAGTGCTCGCTTATGATGAGCTTGAGCAAGAACAGCTGCGACAAGATGACGCACTGCTCCTTGAGGAAGATCGTCTTCAGGCTGCTGTACGAGCTGCTCGATACCAGCAAGCTTTGCGCCGCTACCATAGCCGCAAAGTTAAGGCCAGAAGCTTCAAGGAAGGCGACCTTGTTCTTCGGCGCGTTCAGTCCGCCAAGAATTCCAACAAGTTGACGCCGAAGTGGGAAGGTCCTTATCGGGTGAAACGAGTCACAAGGCCCGACGCTGTCCACCTTGAGACCGAAGATGGCATTTCGGTGAGCAACTCCTGGAACATAGAACATCTTCGTAAGTTTTTCCCGTAGGGCGCGGTTGCCGGAACCCGTTTCGGCAACCACCTTTTGTACAAGTCTTACCGCTGTTGCATGTAATCCTTTGTACAAAGCCGGGCGCATATCCCGTGCATAAACAAAACCCCATGTGCTCCACACAACTTGTCCATTTCATGCATTAGTTTCTTTCTTGCATGCGTTATCTGACACTTTGTGCAGCACCTACATCCGGTAAGCAATAACGAGACGAAGGGCTCCATATCATTGTTTTCTCTTCTTTCTTCTTTTCGACAAAGGAAAAGAAGGTTCCCTCGCACACAAGTTTGCCGGGGGGAAGGAGAAGATTGTGGTATGGACCAGGCGTCGTTCAAGCAAAGTTTTGCCTTGTCGGGAAGCAAACGATAGAAAAGCTAAGTTGCCAAAGTTTGAGCAATCAGTTTTTAAATTTTTGAGTTATCTTCCTTGAACGACCCTGCTTTGTATGGAAAACCTGTGCACGGAGGAACCAACTTGTGGCTAGTTGCGCCCTTACTTTGTTTCGAGTCCGCTCAACAACTTAAGTGTGCTGCATCTAGTCGCGACAAGGTTTCTTGTCGGAAGCAGCGCCGCCAGCAGGCTGCTGACGTTCCGCACTCAGCGCTCGCGGCTCGGGTGCCTGCGCCGACAAGTTCCCTAGAAGCGTAGGGTAAAAACATACAAAGGAAGGAATCTAGTAGAGGAAATAACATAGCAATTGATAACAGAAATAAAGTTATATTACAAGATAACTTGTCGCAGCTCTAACAGAATGTTTTCATAACATGATTAGCAGCGACAAGGGAAAAGAAGGAATGGGCGGCCTAGTCTACGCGGTCGCCCTCAACCCTCTTGATCTCGCTCACCTTGTCCACAATGGGTGCGACAAGAGCCTTGAGTGCGTCCCGATCGGCGTCTGGCGGCAAGGACTTGAGGACGTTGGTGAAGCTGAGGCCTGGATTGCGGAAGGCCACCTTCATCAGCACCTTCTGGAGAACCCCGACGCAGATTTTGCGCGAGTCGTCGGCCAGCTGCTTTGGGATCCTCTCCCGGAGCCGCTGGAGTGCCGTCGCCACGCCCTTGAAGAACAGGCTGAGCTTGGCGCTGGGTTGGAGATTCTCGTCGGAGGGATACCCAAAGTCCTCCATCCCCAGCTGCGCCAGCTCATCGTTGATGACTGCGGCAATATTCACCAGACCCTCGGTCCAGTGCTCCACAGTATCTCTGAATGAGTTCTGGGTGACTGCGATGCTCTCCAGCAGCGCCTTGTCAGCCTTGACCTTCTCCGACAAGGTCTTCTCCCGCTCCTTGGCGGCGTCCAACGTCTGCGTCAGCATGGCCAGCTTCAACTCTAGGTCTGCATTGGAATCCTTGGCGGTGCTGAGCTCCTTGCCCCTCTCAGCGAGAAGACCTTGCAGCTCACCATGGGCAGCAGCATCCTTCTCACGCTCACGCTTGAGCGCGGCAAGCTCCTTGCCGCTCTTCCCGATATTGGCCTCAAGCTGCGCCACCTTCTCCTCCAGCTCTTTCTTGGCGGCCTCTGCGATCGCAGCAGCGTCCTTTGCTTCCTTGAGCGCCCCGCCAAGTGCTTGCTCGCGCTCGGCGAGCTCCTCCTCGTAGCTGTCGAGGTTGGCCTTCCGCTGCACCAATTCGCCTTCTCGCGCGGACTGCTTCTCGGCGGCCAGCCTTTGTTCCTCCTCGGCTTCGGCCTTCTCGAGAAGGAAGGCCGTGCGCTCCTCGTCGAGTCGCTCCCGCTCCTGTGCCAGGGACCGGAGAGCTTCTTGATTGTGGCCCCGGAGCTCCTCCGCGTGCTTCTCCATATCAACTCCCGCCTTCGCGACAAGCGCTTCCCAGGAAGCCAGCTTGGCTTGCCGTGCGCGGTAGAGTGACAGCAGCTTCCACAGCAGCTCCTCCTCCTCAGGCTCGCCACTGCTTCTGCTGGGCGCGTCAACCAACGACAGTCCAACGGAGGCGAGCACCTCCCCATCGAAAGTTTCCCCCTCGACCGGCGCCCTGGAGCTCGACGCCCAGGGTAGCTTGATGAAGATATCATCGCCGGCCTTCAAGTAGGCGCCGGGCTCCGCAGCAGCGGCAGAGGGATCGGCGGTCGGCGCAGCGCCTGGCGCTCCTGCGGCCTCAGGGTCGTCAGTGTGATCGCTCGACCCCTCGCCGGCTTCTGCGGCGGCAGCCTTGGCGGCCTCCTCGCCGGCGGTCTCGTCAGCACCGGTCCCTTCCTCGCCGGCGCCCTCTGTCTCCATTGGCTCAGCCGCAGATGGGTCTGAAGAACGAAGAAGGGAGAAAAATCAATCAAAAATCAGAAGAAGAAGAACCCAAGGGAAAGTTTTTGGACAAGTGAATTACCTGTGCCAAGATCTGCAGTTGCGGTCTCGGCAGCCGCAGGATCGACGGTGCTGCCCCTTGCCGGAGAGCGCTCCCTTACCGGGAACTCCTCCCTTGGCGGCGTAGTCGAAGCAGATGGCACTTCGGGACCAGCTTCCGGGCACTCCTGATGTGGCTGCTCTGCTCCTACACAAATCAACAAGCAAGATATCAACAAAGGAAAAAGCACTCATGCGCGCCTGACAACAGAAAGCTAACTATGAACTTACGCTGGGGGCTGCGCTGGGGGCTGCTTTGAGGAGTGGTTGCCGGGTCCGTCAAGGTGGTCTCGGACCCACCCCCTGCTGACACGGTGGGGTCATCTTCGATGACAATCACCGCGGCCTTGGCCCTCTTCGCCGCTCTCTGGGCCAGCGTCCTGAAAAGAAAGGAGTCTAGATTGAAGCAAGTCAGATACAAGATAAAAACAGCAAGGTTGAAAAACTACAAGAGCACCAAAGAAGCTTACTCTTCTTCCTCCTCGTTGGAGCTGAGCGCGGAAAGATCGAAGTCCAGCTCCCCTCTGGTGCGGCGAGGCGGAGGAGTAGGATCCCTTGCCCGCTTGGCGGGGGCGGTGGCGGTGGCCCGGGAAGATCCCGCTCCAGTTGCCGCTGCTGCGTGAGGCACTCCCGCGCCAACATTGCTTGCCGCGGTAGAGCGTGTCGCACGGCTCGGCGGCTGTTGACCCGGCTGCTGCCCCGCTACGTCCGCGGCCCTGCGAAGACGCCTTCTTGGCGGGGCCGGGGGCTCCGCCTGCGGCAAGCTTTCTGAAGGCTCGGGCTCTTCCTCGCCGGCCTCGCTCGGCTCAGCTTCAGAGCCGGCAGGCTCTTCCTCGGCAATAAACTCCGCGCGCTCAGCGAGGTTTGCCGCCTCTGCCGCCTCCGCCTCCTCCACAGTGAACCCGAACGCGCCCGCGGCAGCTACGGCCGCAACCTCTTCCGCCCTAGTGGCGATGCGCTGTAGCTCCTCGTCGGTGGTGTCACGGGTGAGGCTCTTCTGCTCGTCAGCGTGGACCGGCACTTCTTCCAAGTTGTCGAAGAACGCTTGCACGACGTCATCCGCAGGCTCTTGCCAAGTTGGAACGATTCTGTGTGAATCGCACAACGGCATCATGGCGCGGATCCGGTCAAGCGAAGAATTGTTGCACAATGGAACAACGCCCCTCGGCAGCGTGAATGGGTGCTGGGGGTCGCATTTGAACAACTCCAGGAGCATTGCATCCAGCTCCAAGACGGTGAAGTTGTAGTTGAGGCCCAGCCGCAGCCTCATGATGTCCGCCGAGTTCTTGAATTCCCAGGCGGGCCTCCCCCTCTCCTGCAGGGGGCGATGCGGCGGCGGAGGAAATCTGCGCCTACAGCGCCTACAGTGAGCCCGGCAAGCCTGAGGCGAAGGATCCTAGTAATGGCGATCTTCAGCCTCTCGTCTTCCGGGGCCACGTTGCTCCAGTCATTGCCGCGCACTATTGGAGCTTGGCGCACGGCGGTGAAGGGCTGCGGATTCTCCTCAATGACCCAGCACCACTCCGCTCTCCACTCATCCCACTTGCTGCGGAGCTCACCCTCCAAGTACGCCTCCTTCTTGCCGACTCTCGAGATCCAGGCGATCGCTCCGGCAAGCGGCTCTCCTCTCTCTACCCGAGGTATGAAGAAGTGGCGGAAAAGGGCAACATTGGGGTGGACTCCGACAAAGTTTTCGCACAAATGTGCGAAAACTTCCATGGTCAGAACGGTGTTGGGGGTGAAATCAAGGAGGCGGAAGCCATAGGTGTTCATGATATTGCAGAAGAACTCCGAGAAGGGCGGGCAGAGCCCGCAATAGAAGAACAGCGCGAAGAATGGGTACCCGTTTGGAGCCAGTTCCGAAGCAGCGGCCGGGAGTACCCTCGTGCGCGGATGCGCCCGCGTCTCCGTCGCCCAAAAGAGGTAGAAGTACTCCCTCAGCTCCTTCACGCCGAGCTGGGGGGAGAAGATCCCCCGCTCCTTCCGCAGCGCCGCGAGCCGCTGCGCCTCGGCCGACTTCACGCCCTTTCCCTTGTCGGCTTTCGGAGCCATGGCGGAGGTGGTGGGGGAGGT
>NC_041386.1:413640605-413644391 GCF_002162155.2 Triticum dicoccoides | reverse complement strand
GGCGTTGGTGATGCTGGTGGCAATGGGGGGGGGGGGCGGAGCGCTGCTCTCTCAGCTTCGAGAAGAAGGGGGGAGTGGCGGAGGTTCGTGAAGACGGAGTAGTAGCAACCAGCGAGGGGGAACGAACTGCCCCTGTTTCCTCTGCTTATAAAGAGGGACGGGGCGGACGTTTTGCCCTTCCGAATAAAGAACCACCCACGATCTCTCCCACGACAACGCATTCAACGCGTGCCGTTAGGGGAGAGCGTGGTGGATACAGAGCGAGATTCGGCGTGGCCCAGTCCGCGTGTGCCCGTGCCCTGTCTTGGGCCTGGCCCAATAGCACTTAGCACCGTGTCTGGCCCAGGCCCGGGGGCTCCTGTCGGTGTACTAGAATAGGGGTACCCTAGTACCCCGAACTTGTGCACGGGCAGTTGCAGCACCCCGCGGCAAGGCTTGCCGGGCGAACGCCAAGATCCTCCATGGTTCCCTTGGAGCCATTCAAGAACAAAGTATTTAAGCTCAGGAGACAAGGCCCCGGCAAGAGGAGCTTGCCGGGAAGGCCAACCAAGGCACTCCAAGGAACTTGCCGCGACGCGTCACGCGCTCCGGCAAGGCAACAAGGCCCCGGCAAGAGGAGCTTGCCGGGAGGACCAACCAAGGTACCTCGAGGCCCGGTGAGCGACAAGCTTCCGGACCCGACAAGATAACAGCAGCGGCAAGGCGCTTGCCGCGGAAGGCGGCCACTCTGTGCCCATGCTCCAGCGCATCCACCAACGTGTCGCCCTGGGGGCCTCTCCAGGCGCGCGTGGCGGGAGGCTGTGCAGCCAGCGGTGCGCAGTGGCATGCGAAGCTGACAAGATCGCCATCGTGGCGTACAGTGGCGCCCCTAACGGTCCTTTTCTGCACTGTTTGGGCGACTCAGACGGACATTTAATGCCCTTGTCCCCTGCCGTCAGGGTTAGGTAGGGTGCACTGTACAAGTAACTATACCAACCACCTCACTTTTTACATTTGTACCCTTCTCTGCGTTGCCACCTGTCGGTGACCCCTTTAGCGTATAAAAGGAGGCCCATGCGCAACGTAGAGGGGGTTCGGTTCGAAGGTTCGACTGGTTCGGAACCCAAAAAAACACTACGCTCTCTCTCTGGAGCAAGAACACAAGATAATCAAACAAGCAGCAGTAGGAGTGTTATCTCTCTGGAGAGCTCCGAAGCTGGGTAAACTGCTCATGTGCTTCGCCTCGATCTGCTCTTCGTGCGATCTCTGCCCCCCGCCGAACCGAAAGGGGCTCGGTCCGCCGGCCCCATAGGTGTTCGTGGATCAGTTTCCCCGACAAGCACTTTTGGGCAGAAGCGGTTGAGACAGCTTGTCACGCAAAAAATCGCTTATATCTTCACAAGCTACTCGGCAAGACGGCATACGAGCTTCTCACCGGAGACAAAGACCCTTCAGAAGCAATCCAAGACTTGTCCATTGGCAAAATTCGTCCAACGGAGGTGAAGTAGAGTACTTCATCCGTCCAAGTGGAAGCTTCTACTTCACGACAAGGTGAACCAAGAATCGACACGGAAGCATCCACAAGTGGGACACACCAAGATGAAGAAGACAAGGAAATGCATCAAGACGAATATCAACAACCTTTTTGTCCACCACGACAAGAGAACGACGACGTCAACAATGAAGAAGGCCAAGAAGAAGAACAAGATGTTCAACGAAGACCCAAGCAAAAGCTCTCACGAGTTCGAGCAAGAATTGCCAAAGATCATCCCGTCGAGCAAATCCTCAATGATATACAAACCGGGAGAATCACTCGCTCAAAAACTCGTTTAGCTAACTTTTGTGAAAACTATTCATTCATCTCTAGCATTGAACCTATGAAGGTTGAAGAAGCATTGGAAGATCCGGATTGGATAAACGCTATGCATGAAGAGCTACACAATTTTGAGAGAAACCAAGTTTGGACATTGGTTGAGAAGCCCGACAACAACCACAACATCATTGGTACCAAATGGGTGTTTCGCAACAAGCAAGATGAAGATGGACAAGTGGTTCGCAACAAAGCACGTCTCGTCGCCCAAGGGTACACACAAGTCGAAGGTATGGACTATGGTGAGACATATGCTCCCGTTGCTAGACTTGAGTCCATTCGCATCTTACTTGCCTATGCTAATCACCGTAACATCACCTTGTACCAAATGGACATTAAAAGTGCTTTTCTAAATGGTGAAATAGAGGAGGAAGTTTATGTCAAACAACCTCCCGGCTTTATCAATCCTAAGAAACCAAATCATGTTTACAAACTTCACAAAGCTCTTTATGGTCTTAAACAAGCTCCTAGAGCATGGTATAATGCTTGACCAAGTTCCTTATTACAAGTGGTTTTGAAATTGGTAAAATTGATTCTACTCTTTTTACTAATAGGTTTAATGGAGAACTATTTGTATGCCAAATTTATGTCGATGATATCATATTTGGTTCAACTAACCCTCTCTTTAGTGAAAAGTTTGGAAAGCTAATGTCAGAGAAGTTTGAGATGTCTATGATGAGTGAACTCAAATTCTTTCTCGGTTTGCAAATCAAGCAAACTAAGGAAGGTACATTTGCCTCTCAAACGAAGTACACCAAGGACTTATTCAAGAAGTTCAATATGCAAGAATGCAAAGGTATGTCTACACCCATGCCTACTAGTGGACATAATGATTTGACCAAAGATGGTGAACCGGTTGATCAAAAGGTTTATCGCTCTATGATTGGTTCATTGTTATACCTATGTGCTTCACGTCCCGATATTATGCTAAGTGTGTGCATGTGTGCACGATATCAAGCTGCTCCTAAAGAATGTCATCTTAAGGCTGTGAAAAGGATAGTGAGATATTTAATCCATACACCAAATTTTGGCATTTGGTATCCTAAGAGGTCTTCTTTTGATCTTGTTGGCTATTCCGACTCGGATTATGCCAGAGACAAGGTTGATAGAAAGTCCACTTCGGGTACTTGTCAATTTCTTGGTAGATCTCTTGTGTCTTGGTCTTCCAAGAAACAAAACTCGGTATCCTTATCCACCGCCGAAGCGGAATACATTGCCGCTGGTTCATGTTGTGCTCAATTACTTTGGATGACCCAAACTCTTAAAGATTATGGGATTTATGTGAAACATGTTCCACTGCTTTGTGACAATGAAAGTGCTATCAAAATTGGTCATAATCCTATACAACATTCTCAAACTAAGCATATTAAAGTTCGTCATCATTTCATTCGAGATCATGTTTCTAAGGGTGACATTAATCTTAAGCACGTTCGCACCGATAAGCAATTAGCAGATATATTTACTAAACCTCTTGATGAGAAAGTATTTTGCAGGTTGAGATGTGAATTGAACATCATTGATGCTTCGAACTTGGAGTAGAAACTCCATTGGATACATGCAAGACATGAGCTTATGACTAATCCATGATATATCTCTTATGATGACTATCTTATGTCTTGGATATATTTGTACCTTGCATGTTGTCTAACCCATGTAGGTGCTTGGTTGAATCTAATTCCATGAGATTGCGACTCACTCACATCTTGAGCAATCTCTACATCACCAAGTCTCTACACAATGGCGGTTGAAGACAAGGAAGCACAAAACCATTCAAACATATCCTTTGACAAATTCTATGTTGAGCTTCATGATTGTCATTTTTGGATACACAAGTGCTCTTCCTTGCAAGAACTAACCCATGTAGGTAGATGAACTCAAACTCCAAGTGGTACTCTCAACTCTTGATGAGCTACATCAACCTTGAGCACCCACACAAG
>NC_041386.1:413617348-413640505 GCF_002162155.2 Triticum dicoccoides | reverse complement strand
CAACTACATGAGCAAGAACCACACCACCACCCAAGGTATGTTATTCCATCTTAGAGAAGCTTTACTCCAAGACATGAGTCAAAGCAACTCAACAAGATGTGAATACATCAAGATGCTTAAACGAAAAATGGTAACCCCATTTTGAGCTTAAACGATGAGTATGACCTATGATCAAGTGTTCTCACTTGACTCCTAAGTCAATATACTCTAACATAGGTGACTATGTCACCGCCCAACTCTAGATGAAGTTCTCTTGTGTTCTTTTTGTGTGTATCTCATGCATGTTTAGTTTCTTTCTCTTTTTCAAAAACAAAAAAAACTCCATCTAGATTTTTCAGTCTCTTCTCTTTTCTTTCTGTTTATGTTCTGCATTTTCTGCATTTAATTCCTTGCAAATCCTTCAGGTAATTCATTGCAAATCTTTGTGAGATCCTACATGTCTAGTGAGCTGAGGTGACAAGTTTTTTTCTCTGTGTGAATTCGGTTTCACCGACTTGTAATTTTCGGTCCAACCGAATCTTTTCGGTGCCACCGAAACATACCACTCAGTGCCACCGACTTCGCAACAGGAAAAACAGTTTGCCACTTGTTCTATATTTCTTCTGATCCAGCTCTACTCAATGAATCTTGTCCTCTACAAGCATCACAGTTTTATCCATTGCTTTGTGCTGAGTCTCAAGGACCAAACCTATACGACGGATTCCAGAAAGCCCTTCTTGGAAATTGATGTCAAAGGGGGAGAGAGAGATCACATCAAAGCTTGTAGGAGAGAGAGATCACATCAAGGGAGAGAAAAAGTCTCAAGGACCAAACCTACAAGAGAGAAAGTATTAAGGGGGAGAGAGAGACTTCCAGGGGGAGAGAATACTCAAGGATCCCAGATGTCCTAGATGCTTGATGTTCAAGAGGAGAGATGTCACATGTCTTTTTAGGGGGAAAGACATGTTCATTTGTATCTTTCAGCTCTGATTTTCTGTTCCCTATCTTCTCCCAATATCCCATGTAAGATTCAGGGGGAGCAAGACACCTAAGGGAAAGAAATCAGTCAAATTCATTGCATATCTTTACTCTTGGGGACATGTTGAATTCAATATAGTACCTAGTACTTACTCTCTACATGTCATCCCAGTCTTGGTATTCTTGTGGTTTCTTTTGTTTGCTCTGGCTAGTGGATGTACCTGTGTTATCTAACTTTGTTTGTGCAGGTTCATTCTATCCTAAGCCAACTCAAAGACTACAAGGTACGTGTATGCATCAAAATCATGAGTATGAGGAGTTCTTGCTTATGTACATACTGTTTGCAAGAAGGACTCATGAGCATGAAGGTATTTTCCTTGATAATCTTTTACTCTGATGCATATGGCCAAGATACATGTAACACTTTGCCTACTCTGTCATGATTATGCTCTCACATGCTTCTATATTTTATATTCATATGATTGCATACATATAAGGGGAGCCTATGCTTGTTACATGTCCTTCCAAAGCTTTACTTGCTGTTCTTTATATCTTTATCTAAAGCTTTGATGTATGTTGCCATCAATTACCTAAAAGGGGGAGATTGAAAGCACAAGTGCTCCCTAGGTGATTTTGGTAATTGATGACAACATATCTCTTGTTGGACTAATGTTTCTATCTAGTATGTTTCAGATAAGTTCAACAATGGAGTGGCATGGACTAAAGGTTGTGGGAACTCCTTCAAGATGCTAAGGACAAAGGATTGGCTAAAGCTCAAAGCTCAAGACTCTTCATTTTATGTTTTAGTGATCCAAGATCACATTGAGTTCATAGGAAAAGCCAATACCATCAAGGAGGGATGAGGTGTTGCTTAATGAGTCTCTTGCTCAAGTGCTTAATGATATGCTCCAAAATCCTCAGCTACTTTCCCACTTCCACATATGACCTAAACCCAAAGCCAAACTCGGACCTACCGATTATTTCTATCCGGCGCCACTTAGTTTCACATGTCATAAGCCACTGTCAAACCCTAGCAATTCGGTTCTACCGATAGGGATCTCGGTCTCACCGAGATGGGATTGCAAACTCTCTGTTTCCCTTTGTAACTTTTCGGTCTCACCGAAAGAGCGAATCGGTCCCACCGAGATTGCAGTGTAAACTCTTTGTTTCCTTTTTGTAACTTTTCGGTCTCACCGAAAGAGCCAATCGGTCCCACCGAGTTTACCTGACCAACTCTTTGGTTAGCTTATTACCAAACTCGGTCTCACCGAGTTTGTGTAATCGGTCTCACCGAGATTACGTTATGCCCAAACCCTAACCATATCGGTCCTACCGAGTTGCATGTCAGTCCCACCGAAAATCTCTAACGGTCACTAGGTTTACCTTTTCGGTCCGACCGAGTTTGTTGATTCGGTCCCACCGAGATTGGAAAACTGTGTGTAACAGTTGGATTTTGTGTGGAGGCTATATATACCCCTCCACCTCCTCTTCATTCGTGGAGAGAGCCATCAGACTAAGCCTACACTTCCAGCATCCTATTTCTGAGAGAGAACTACCTACTCATGTGTTGAGGCCAAGATATTCCATTCCTACCATATGAATCTTGATCTCTAGCTTTCCCCAAGTTGCTTTCCACTCAAACCTTCTTTCCACCAGATCCAAATCCTACGAGAGAGAGTTGAGTGTTGGGGAGACTATCATTTGAAGCACAAGAGCAAGGAGTTCATCATCAACACACCATTTGTTACTTCTTGGAGAGTGGTGTCTCCTAGATTGGCTAGGTGTTACTTGGGAGCCTCCTACAAGATTGTGGAGTTGAACCAAGGAGTTTGTAAGGGCAAGGAGATCGCCTACTTCGTGAATATCTACCGCTAGTGAGGCAATTCCTTCGTGGGCGATGGCCATGGTGGGATAGACAAGGTTGCTTCTTCGTGGACCCTTCGTGGGTGGTTGCTTCTTCGTGGACCCTTCGTGGGTGGTTGCTTCTTCGTGGACCCTTCGTGGGTCGAGCCCTCCGTGGGCTCGCGCAACCATTACCCTTCGTGGGTGGAGCTCTCCGTGGACTCGCGCAACCATTACCCTTTGTGGGTGGATCCCTCCGTGGACTCGCGCAACCGTTACCCTTCGTGGGTTGAAGTCTCCATCAACGTGGATGTAGGATAGCACCACCTATCCGAACCATGGGAAAAACATCCGTGTCTCCAATTGCGTTTTAATTCTCCAAACCCTTCCCTTTACATTCTTGCAAGTTGCGTGCTTTACTTTCTGCTGCCTATATACTCTTTGCATACTTGCTTGATATGTATTGTGAATGTTGAAATTATGCCTAAACTCCACTTAAAAGGAAAAAGCTTAAAAATTGCAACTTTAGCATGAAGTGTCTAATCACCCCCCTCTAGACACATCTACTTCAAGGTCCTACATCATCTATCTCTGAATCCATCTCTGAGGAACTATCGGGACCCAACAAGAGATCTGCTTCGACAGGTAGCACTTTCTGCTCTGAAGGCCTTGTTCTCACTCCAGATTTTTCCATCTCCCACCCAAATGGTTGATTCACAGGAAGAGTAGTTTAATGTACAAACATTGTCGACAAATGGAAATGTAATGAAGAAAAGGATGGGCAAGATATCATTCAAATATATGATGCCTGGTTAAACATGATGGCATTGCACATTTCACATATATTATGGCTGGCTAAAAGACATGAGACTGCACAATTCCCATATATGATATAGAAACTAAACAGGAGGCATTACAGAACATGTCTAAACTAAGCAGATGACATATATGATGTTAAAAGTAGGCACTGCAAGGCAATATATACATGATATGACTAACATCATCATGCCAAGGTGGAGCAAACACCTTGAGGGGTAAATAGGAGTGGTCAGCGGCGTCCGAATCTGCCTCAGAACAGATATCTTCCTCTGGATTACAATCTGGAGAGGGGTGGGGAGAGTTTGCCATTGAACCCACCATGGAGCGATGTCTGCATGACATTGTATTGCCGCGCAAAACTCTTCTCTTTTTCTCTACATGTTCAGCATGACTGTGTACAATATCTGACATGCATACGAAAAAAATGTGGTGAGATTATGTAAGGAGAGCATGCAGAAATTAAGAGTGATGGTAACAACCAGTGGATCGATGTTTTCCCGTTGAACCGAAATAGCTCTAATGGATCGACGTGAATGTATAGTAATAAGTGATGCAACAAGTGTACAACCTCTTTGTCGTAGCCGTGCCAACCTCAGCATCATTGGGATGGTCGCTGAAGCAGTTGAGGCAGAGGTGGCTGTCGGAGGTGTGGAGGAAGATCTGAGGAATTTGTAGACGGCGTCCAGGGCACTGCTCTGTTGTGACAGATCGTTCTATCGTTGGAGCAGCTCCGGTGAGCCGTAAGACGTCAAGGCTAAAGCAGCACAAGACAGACATCATCAATCTCAAGTGGGATTCTAATAGCATCTCCAATAGATGATGTAAAATGGATGTAAAATTAACATCACCAAAAACCACCTGACTACAACAGATGAGGTAAAAATTGTTGACTCTGAACTTAACTGTCGAAACTGAAATTTACTGTAGAATCTGAATGCTACTGTCGAAACTGAACGCAATGGTAGAAGAGAGGCACTTGACATGTAGGTTAGGGAGGGCCTGTAGTTCATCTTCAACCTGCACCCCCATGAGCCGCCAGCTACCACCGGCTGAACCGTTGGCCCCAACGCCGCCTCGCCGCCCCGAAACAACTCACCATCACTGCCCCGGCCAGCCCTCTAGCCCCCCCGCCCCCACCCTGAACCCTAAGATAGATAGTGAGGTACCTCTCCGGCGAGCCCCCGTCCCCGCTGCGGGTGGTTCTTCCTTAACTCCGGCGAGCCCCCCAACCCCTGAAAATCGACTGACCCAAAAGTCGATTCAGTAGACTGAAGTGTGGCTTAATCAGAGCAGGGCAGCAGCACGAGCGAGGGGGAGAGCAGCAGCAGCAGCAGCTGGGCAAGTGAGCGATCGAGCAAGAGCCGGAGCAGCAGCAGATCCAGCTGGTATGGACACCACCGCCGAAGGGGCCTCGCACTGGGGGAGAGCCGCCGTGGAGATGTCACCCGCGGCGCCGGCTTCAAGGTAGCGGCTCCATGGGGGTGCGGGATGGAGCACCGTCGGTGCCGGGAGGTCGAGTTATGGAGAAGGTGCCATGCGATGAGTGTACAACCTCTTTGGTGGCGCCGAGTAGGCCTCGGCTTCGTCCAAGGAGTCGGTGAGGATGCTGTGGTTCCAGTGGAGCAGGTTAAGGCGGTGCTTTGCGGATGGAGCAGCCGCGATAGACTAGGCGATCGTAGGACCAGCTCCTTGGAGGTGGAGGATGGGGCGGCTGAACCGGCGGGACGGCGAGATGGACGACGGATCCTCATCCGGGGAGGTGGACGAGGGACGTCGAGCTGTTGCGCTGGACGACGTCGTTGGGGAAGAGGCTCCGGCTGGGCAGCGATGACGTGGCGGACAGAGGAGGGTGGGGTTTCGCGGCTGGAGCAGAGAGGTTATGGCGGCTTGGGATTTCGAATGGCGAAAAGGGTGCGATGGGAGGGGGTAAAGCATGACTTAGGAACGTGCTTGTCCAAAATGTAGTGTGTGTTACAAAAGTACCCCCCACCAATTTGAACTACTGGCCCTTTCGGCTCAGGGTTAGAAGGGGGATTTCGCGTGTCGGGATTTGGTAGCTGGAGGGAGTTTTCATGCGCGTTGTAATTTCGGGATAGCAAGGCGCAGGTTGTGAAGGCGCCAGTTTTGGGAGCACGATATCTGAATTTTCGGGATATAACAAGACGCGGGTTGAATTTTAGGGACAAGCCTAACGTGTAGTAATATTTTACTTGTACGTACCAAATCAATTTGCACTTCCCTCAACCAAAAAGAAAATGAAAAAAATAAAACTATTCACACCATACAAAGAGAGAGTCTTGCCCCGTTTTACTATACAAATGCTATTCAAAGGTACTCCCTCCTTCCATCTATATAGGGCCTAATGCGTTTTTCAATGCTAACTTTGACCAAATATTAGAGCAATGATATATGACATGCAACTTACACAAAGCACACCGTTAAATTCGTCTGTGAAAGGTTCTTTCAATGATATAATTTTCACATTGTGCATGTCATGTACTATTAATCTTGTCAATAGTCAAGGGCGGTCTTAAAAATCTCATTACGCCCTATATAGATGGAAGGAGGGAGTATGAATCCATGTTATGTCCGATTAAATTTTTTTGCTTGTTGTATAATGCATGTAACCTACTCATACCAACATTTTAGTGCATTCCAAATGTCTATACTACCGCTGCAATTCGAACTAAATTTGAATTCGTTTCTCTATTTCAATAAGAATCTACAATCATGATTGTTGCCAACTTCAACCATCATAGTTTCCTTGCTATCCACCAGATATAAATCAGACGGCCTATAATGCAGGATGGCAGGCACACCATCATCAACAACTCTATTTTTATAAGAGTAGAGATAAAACATATTAAATGTAGTATACCATGTTCATAACCACACCATGTGTATCACCGTTATATATATTCACACATCCGTCAGTTTGAAACACTATGATAAATTCTTCAAATATCTGAATTCGCTTTTTATAATGAAGTATATATGATCTCTATTCATCTTTTACACCCACACAACCCTCTTATCTTTGTAGCTAGCGCTAACTTTCTCTTGTGCATGCACACGCCCGCATCCCTCTCACCCTCCCTCAGCATTCTCTAGCTCCATCGCGCAAATTCGTCTTTTCACTTTAGGTCGTTCACCCACGGTGTGTGTAGGCCCCCCAGCTCCTTCTTTACGGCACACATCAATCGATATGCCTCTCTAGCCAGGTGTGCGTAGCACAAACACAAGCTTCCCCTCTTCTCTTGTCACCGTCCGTGCCTCACTCCCACCACTCTTTTCATCGTTCTCGTACTCACACACTCCTCCCCCTCGATATAGTATGCCTCTCGTACCACCTCCTACATGCATCCCTCTCTCTCTATCCTTCTCCTCGTGCCTCATTTGCTTCTAACACACACATGCATGTATACCGATCGATCTCCCAACATATACCTAGATCGACTTTAACTACCCCCCCATCGATCGACGTACCTCACAAGTTATGTCTCTCCTTTCTCTTACAAAGGGCGATTGATCTTGCTATGTAGTTACGTCTGCTTACCACAGCCACATCGTCCCCCTTCATATGCCTCCTGACTCGTCTCTCACATGCACGTGCACAGACAACAAGCAGCCATCTCCTCTCTTATTGATATTGCGGGCGTGCCCTCCGTTTGTCTAGCAAGCCTATCCCACCATTTGTTAGAAGCAACTCCACTACCACCCCCTCCAACACTCTAGCTCTGTCTTTCTCCCAACCTTATTCATCTCCTGCACATATGCATGGATGTCGATCGATCTCCCTTAATACATGAGGTAGATCGATCTCCTTAATACATGAGGTAGGCCTCTCTCCTCCTCCACACATATACCAGCCATTGTACCTCTATAGTTAATTGGGCCTCCCTCTTCCCCCACCACGCACCGATAGTCGAGCGCTGCAGGTAGGTATCCATGCCACAGAGACAAACTGCACATGTCCCATCTCACGTTCCAGTAGGCCAACCACTCTATATCTTTGACATGGGCACACACAAATTCGATAGCACTCTTTATCGATTGCACGCGCGCACACACACACATCATCATCCCTCTCTTCGATTCTATCGACACCTCAAGCCGATGATACCTCCAGTCTCTTCTCGTGGATCGCCTCCTCTATATATATGTTATATCCAGGACTCTATTTCACACACATTGCATATGTTAAATTTTTTGATTGACCCCCCCAACAAAAACTCTCAAGAACCCACACACTATATCTCTCTAGGTTTGTATCTCTCTCACACAACCCCACGCAGGTGGTGTACTTATACAAGAAGAGAATAGGTGCATCGTGCACGTAGTCACGCTTCATGCCCAGCCACACCCGCGCGGGTACACGGTGGAGCTCATTTCTTTACGAAGTGGCAGCCCACGTGCTAATTTGAATGCATGTAGCAGTTGTTTACCTAGGGAGGTCGTGTACCACGCGTGCACGAAACAAAGTTTGACTTGATGCGTTGCCGCGTTATTTATAAATAAAGTTATAGAGCTCAATGGCACGTACACAGAATATAAAACAATTTTTATGGAGGAAAAGGTAGTCCGCTCTTCAGAGTATCTCACACAAGGCTCCGGTGGCCTCTCTCTCTCTCTCACCGTTGGTCACTGATCCGACCGCATCCCGTCCGCCGGGGGAAAGGGAGTGCGGTGGCCTCTCTCTCTCTCTCACCGTTGGTCACTGATACGGCCGCATCCCGTCCGTCGGGGGAAAGGGAGTGCGGTGGCCTCTCTCTCTCTCACCGTTGGTCACTGATCCGGCCGCATCCTGTCCGCCGGGGGAAAGGGAGGAAGTGCATCGTTTCTCCATTCGACGGCGCCGAGGCAGCACGTCCCGATCTGCGCTACACGTCGTTCTCTCTGACCAACCTCCGGCGCGGCAGGGCCTACGCCACCTGCTCACAGATTCTGCCCACCGCCGCTCACCTAGTTACATCCTGATGACCTCCAGGTATCCCCTCCGGCCTTGCTCCACTGCCCGTTTCCCACGTCGCTGCATGTGGATCTTCCATAGTTATTTGCCCAAAACGTCGCTCGTCCAGTGTACTTTCCATATTGCATTCTCATCCTCACACCGTTTTAGACAAACACAACTGTGTTGTTATCTTCCCTTAGGACAAGGAATATGCTTCTTTTTTGTCATCGCATGTGTCACCAATTGTTATTGGCCAGTAATTGTTTCCTTTCTACCTCTTTTTTGCAAATAGGGCTATCCATTTCATGTCGTTGCTATTGCGACCTTTTGGTGAACTACACAAATCACTTTTTTCTTAAGAGTGTTTTGTGCAGTTGTACTAAAATGTCACACGGGCAATGTCTTTACATTTCAGTGCGACTGCACAAAGGGAGATTGGTTTTGCTCTATCCTCCTCATCCAACTCCGAGCCTAATCTTCTCCAACTAGTTAGTCTTAAGAGAGACTACAAAGGTGACCGGCTTCTATTTGTGTGTTTATTGTTTCATCAGCAGTCCTCTATTATCGTAATCACACTTGATATCTTTGGAATAGGGACGCTCAGCTCTATTTTAGTGGAACTGCACAAAATGATCGGAATCTTGCATGCTCCAGATAGCTACTTTTTTTCCAACATGCCTTGTTGATTTAGACAGAGCTGAGGGGACATTGCTGCCAATGAAAGCATGGATCAATTTTAATTTAACACCTTCTCACAACTTTGTCTTCAGTTGTGATGTAATTATTAGCTCTGATATGCTAATAATTGACATGCATTAGCAAGGAAGTTAGTTTTTTATTGTTTCCGAAATAGCATCAATGGCAAGACACGCGAAACAAAAGCTGAAAGCTCACACCATTGTACAATTTCATGTCGCTGGAAAATTATTTGTATAGTACATCAATTATGTAAACAAATGATGGAAGCTTATAGCATTGCCAGAAGCCTCTTAATCATCCGGGTCCATGTGCCATGCACAAAATTATACTCCTTCGTTCCTAAATATTTATCTTTTTTCAAATTTCAAACGAGCATATTTTAGAGTGTAGATTCACTCATTTTTGCTTCGTATGTGTACTCCCTCCGTTCCTAAATATTCTGTTCGTCTTAACATAGATTTCAACAAGTGACTACATACGGAGCAAAATGACTGAATCTACACTCTAAAATATGTCTATATACATCCGTATATGCCAGTCCATTTGAAATCTCTTAAAAGACAAATATTTGAGAGAGAGAGTAGTCACTCGTTGAAATCTCTAGAAAGACAAATACTCCGGAGTATATTTAAGAACCGAGGGGGTAGTGCACAACCGCATGGGAGACTCAGCCCGGTCGTTGCGCTGCATTAATAGTGAGTAATGAGCAGCCAAATCATAAGCCCCACCTTTCCCACTGTAAGTTGCTCTGAAGAAGCAACCATCAATACACTCTTCTTTGAATCCGCTCATACTACTCCATCCGTCACTGTTTACACAGCGCGCTTCAGAACAAAGAAAAAAATTTGTGGGACCAAGGCGAGTAGCGATCAGCCTGAAAAATAGCATTGGTAGTTATAGCACAGCGTCTATTACTAGAGGGAATAATGCGTACACACATGCATGCAATGCTTCCACCCCGAGTACACACATGCATGCACTCCGTAGTAGTATAGTACATGGAGAGAAAATTGTGGACTTGATTGCGGTTACCACGCCCTAATTAATTGAGCATTATACCAAACGCGACTAAAGTCTCGCTGGTGGTGGAAATGCATTGAGAGAAATGCATCATAATGAAGCGCGCCCAGCTTCGTGAAGTCGAACAATGATGGTACTCCGCATGTTGGGTACTACAGTGTATGCCTCTGACAATCTGACACCGAATGGACTGATGCATGTCCACCGAGGGTAGGGTTGCATTAGTCAAAAGGCGTAAGCGAGCTTCACCTTGTCCTGTAAGCTTCTCCTCGTTCTGCGAGTTGATGAGACACACCAAAAAGTAGTGCTAGTCCATACTCCCTCCTTTCCGGTTAATATGGCTTAATCTTTTTTGCGGGTAAATGAGAGAGCTTTATTCATATATAAGCATTCTTAGGACGATCAGCGAAGACACTGGTCACTAGGAAGCGAGGTACCCCGCAAAAAAAGAAGTAGGAAGCGAGGTGTTTCATCAAGCCAGCTCTCGGCCACATTCAAAGTGCAGCAAGCACGGTTCGCACGAAGATGCGCCGCAAGGTTTGCTGACCTGTTTACATGCTGAATAACAAAAAAAGAGGAAATATTACTGAGCGCTACTATTTGTAACAGGATATGAGCCAGAATTAAGCGAGAATTGTGGCGAGTGTTCCATCCAATCAACTTCGATTATCACATGCGAGAACCCTCGAAGAGAACCAAATGTGTTGAAGATTGCTTTGTCACATTTTAAAATTATAATAAGAGTGCAGATGCTCCTCCATCCGGTTCCTAGTACTAGTATAGTACGTACCTTTATGGACTATAGTAGTAGTACTAGTAAACTTTCGGCTTGGCTGTTCGGGAAGTCGAACAATAATAGCACTAGTAGTATAGTGTATGCTTCTGGCAATTCGACACCGAATTAACTGTTGCACGTCCACCGCCTGAGCGAGGGAGATCTTGCATTAGTCAAAAGTTTCTCCTTGTCCTACGAGCCACCGCGCGCAAGCTTCTCCCGCCCTATAACCTTCTCCTTGTTCGGCAAGTTGATGGGACACTGCAAAGTAATGTTAGTCCATGCTGCCTCCTCTCCGGTTAATATGGCTTAATTTCAAACGAGATAAATACACTGTCTGTCACCGTATATTTGTAAGAATACGGTCAGTGGACTTCATAATACGCTCATTGCGCTCAATATATATATATATATATATATATATATATATATATATTCCGGTGTTCATACGGTCACTAGCTCACCCTGACTGAGTATGTGTGTGCATGCACGTGTAGGTTGAGCACTTGAGCATGACCGTGTGTGTTCCGTCATGTGCTCGGAGATGCATGCATTAGGGCATCCCACGTGTTTTTGCATCCATGTGTACGTGTGACTGTTGCATACACGTAGGGGGAGTACGTGTAGGGGCCACTAAGGAGCAGTCAAATCACACAGTAAGTTAGTCGGAAGAAGCAACCATCATTTCACTCTTGAATGACACGTACGCAATATAAAATGGTTGATATGGAGAGAACAAGAAAACCACTATATATACACTAGCAGGAGCCTAATCTACAAGCCTGCTTGCTTAGGTTGCTCTCTTCACAAGCATAGAACGACGGGCCTGATCCCGCAGCTGGGGGAAGGGAACAATGTTCTGCGTAGACGCAGTCGACATCGGTGAGGGAGAAAACCCACAGTCGGTGCGTCCCAATCGGGGGTCACTGCGGTATGGGCCGATGCCGCGTCCCAACCGCCCTTCTAGCTACAGCCCGACGTCCCAGGTAGTCCATCTTCCTTCCATGTCGATCTTTCTCTACTTCTACCGGCTTCTACTTGTGATGAGTTTATGTCTCATGAACTAGTGCCAATACTATTATTCTAATCACACTTCTTCAATATCTTTGCCATCAGGGATGCTCAAATCGATTTTAGTGGAACTACACAAAAGCATTGTATGATCCGAGGGTGCCAGCCGTCTTTCCTTCGACAGGTTCTACCTGGCCAGGAAATTAAATCATGTTTAGGGTTTAGGGTTTAAGTCGTAGTGACCCCATCAGTAGTTTTTCTATCGTACATGCTCTCACAACTTTTTTCTTTAGTTGTGAAGTAAATATTGGCTATGATCTGTTAATCATTGAGATGCATTAGCATGCGTGTTAGTTTTCCTTTGTATTTGATGGAATGTTGTAACGGGGAAACCTTGGAATAGGAATGAAAATGGAGTGGAAAAGTTTCCGTTTTTCCGGAGAAAAAATGGAAACGGAGAGAAACCAACGTTTCGTTTTGTTGGATCGCGCCATCGAGCAAAACCAACATTTAAATCACATCTGTCGTGCTCGTGTCTCACCCTCCTCCACGGCTCGACCCCACACGATCGCTCGGCATGCCACTCACCGCAAACCGAGTAGTATACCATAACTTTCCCGCCTGCTTGTCAATGGATCGCGCCATGGAGTTCTAGCACTACTGGAAGAGATTGACGAGTTGGGGGAGGACAGCTAGCTGTAGCACGGACTCCCAAGAACTTACTACTGGAAGAGATCGCGCATGTTGTAGCCGGCTATTGTGACCTTTGAACGTGGAGCAGCCGCGTGCACCTGGAAGTGGCGCTGGCGACGCTCTCTCGGCCGGCGCGCCGCAATCAATGCTGGCGCCAGTGAGAAGTCGCGTCCACTCTGGCCGGGCATGAATGTGGCACTGACCATTTTGGTCGGGAAGCACGTGCGGGTTGTAACACCCCGGATGTAATTTACCTTATCTGTACTCCACCTCTTGCCGTTTCCGGTCTAAGTTATTTTATTTACCTCGGGTTTGGGTTTTTGTCTCCGTGTGTTTTTGCCTTTGTCATGCATCTTATATCATGTCATCATGTGCATTGCATTTGCATACGTGTTCGTCTCATGCGTCCGAGCTTTCTCCCCGTTGTCCGTTTTGCATTCCGGCGCTCCTATCTCCTCCGGTGCCCCTTTCTACCTCTTTTCGTGTGTGGGGGTTAAACATTTCTAGATTGGACCGAGACTTGCCAAGCGGCCTTGGTTTACTACCGGTAGACCGCCTGTCAAGTTTCGTGCCATTTGGACATCGTTTGATACTCCAACGGTTATCCGAGGGACCGAGAAGGCCTCGTTTGTGTTGCAGCCCAACACCCTTCCAATTTGGCCCAAAACCCATCTAAACCCTCTCCATCATCTAGAACGTTCGATCACGATCGCGTGACCACAAACCGCACTCCATTTGGAGCTTCCTAGCTCCTCCTACCTATAATTATAGACACTTCCCCGAAATTCCGGGTCAAATCTACCCTAACCTAGTCCCCCTCGTCTCTCTGCGCGGCCGGACAACGTCCGCCCGCGCCGGACATCACCGCCGCTGCGAATCGCACGCCACCATGTGGCCGAGCCGCCCCACATCGCCGCCTCAGTCCCGCCGGCCCGCTCGGCCCGGCCAGGGCCCTCGAAGCCCATCAGGTGCACCACGCCGCCTGGGTGCCCGCGCCGCCCGACCGCCTCATCATTTCCGCCGCCATCGCTTGACGTCGCCGCGCGCCCTCAACGAGCCGCCTCGCCGGCCGCCGCGGTTCCCCAACGCCGGCGACCCGGCCACGCCTCGCCGTCCAGCTCCGGCGACCCCGCCGCCCTCCGCCGTCCTCCTCTCCGTCGCCGGCGCACCCCGGCGACCTCTACCCACCGGATCCGGCGAAAGCACCAAGTCTGGCGACCTCCGACCTCTACTCCGGCCACCAGCGCGGCCATTTCTGGCGACCTCGGTGCGAGATGAATAGTGCAACTACAGTAACCACGGGCTGGATCTGAGATCTATTTTCAGATGGTTGACTTTTCATCCCCGAACCCTAATCTTTTTGTAAACTTTGGCATGTCGTCACTTTTCATCCGTAGATTCAACTTGCGCGTGTAGAATATCAAAATGTTTGCCTCAACGAGTACCTGATTTCATCTCATTGCATTATTTTCGTTTGAGCTCATCTTGATGCCCGAAATGCTGTTGGAAGAGGGCTATGTGGTGAATTTGGCAGATCTGTTTCATCAAATAGCTATTTGTCATTTTTTCCATGATTAATGTTTGCATGATATGATCCTGAGCTCTACATTTGTTTTGTTATATGCCATGCCATATTTACAGTGCTGCTTGCCATGTATTTTTTGTGATATTTGTGGTGACTAGCACAAGCTTGCAAAGTAGCGTAATCAGTAATGCTATTGATCCGAGCATGCTATGTTGTTGTTCTTACCATGTTTAGCTTCCATGCTATGTATTCTTGATGGGTGTATGCTTAGTTTGTCATGCCATGCTCTGTAGTGAGTGCATCGAGCTCGTGAACATGCCTACTCGTTACTCGTTAACTGATTTGCATGCTCCAGTTTTTCACTAAGTCTGAGATCTGTTTATGTTTTTGCCATGTTCACATGCTTGCAATTGTATTTTCTTATAACTTTTGGCTCAAGGTCACCAAGGGACTTTTGTTAAGTGATTTGAGTAGCTTCATGCCATGCCATGCTTTTCCATGTAAAGTTCCTGTAGCATGTAGTGTTCATGCTCTAAAGTGTGCTTACTGGTGATAAATTCCAGACTTGTGTTAATTTCACTAAGTCTGAAACCTTTATCATTTGCATTTTGGCGATGCTTGTTTGAACCTGTTAATTGATGAATTAGCCGCAGCTCAGTCTTCATCTTTTGTCAAGCTTCATGAATGCATCCCTGCCATCTATTTTTTTGTCATGTTTTAGTGTTTTAGCATAATTATCTTGATGCATTATATGGCTACTTGCTGATTATCGCAGACCGGTGCCGTATTTGTTTTGCTTGCCATTTCCAAACCGTGCATCCGATTCCGGTGATCTTTATATCGATTTCAACCGAAATCACCCCACCTTTCCAGTGGCACTCTTGGACTTCCAAGTTGAGGCCAGGTTCAATCATTCCTTGTCAAACCTTGCATATGCATCACATACCGCATCCCGCATATCATACCATGTTTGCATCATGTTGTTTGAGCATTGCACGTGATTGATTGTGTTCCGTTTGCTTGTTTTTCTTGTTTGGGTAGAGCCGGGAGACGAGTTCGCGAATGAGGAGCCCGGTGAGTTCGCTTATGAGGATCAAGTCAACTCTGACAACTTTGCAGGCAAGATGATCATACCCTTGAAATCACTTCTATCTTTGCTTGCTAGATGCTCGCTCTTTTGCTATGCCTATGCTATGATGTCTACCACTTTCTTATCATGCCTCCCAAATTGCCATGTCAAACCTCTAACCCACCATGTCCTAGCAAACCGTTGTTTGGCTATGTTACCGCTTTGCTTAGCCCCTCTTATAGCGTTGCTAGTTGCAGGTGAAGATTGGAGATCGTTCCTTGTTGGAACATTGTTTATTGTTGGGATATCACCATATTATCTTGTTTATCTTAATGCATCTATATAATAGGTAAAGGGTGGAAGGCTCGGCCTTTTGCCTAGTGTTTTGTTCCACTCTTGCCGCCCTAGTTTCCTTCATATCGGTGTTATGTTCCCGGATTTTGTGTTCCTTACGCGGTTGGGTTATAATGGGAACCCCTTGACAGTTCGCCTTGAATAAAACTCCTCCAGCAATGCCCAACCTTGGTTTTACCATTTTCCACCTAGCCTCTTTTTCCCTTGGGTTTCCGGATCCCAAGGGTCATCTTTATTTAAACCCCCCGGGCCAGTGCTCCTCTGAGTGTTGGTCCAAACAGAGCCACTTGCAGCGCCACCTCGGGGAAACTAGAGGGTTGGTTTTAGTTGTACGTAGTGTTCATCTAAGTGTGCCCTGAGAACGAGATATGTGCAGCTCCTATCGGGATTTGTCGGCACATTCTGGCGGTGTTGCTGGACTTGTTTTACCATTGGCGAGGATGTCTTGTAAAACCGAGATGCCGAGTCTGATCGGAATGTCTCGGGAGAAGGAATATCCTTCGTTGACCGTGAGACCTTGTGATGGGCTAAGTTGGGACTCCCCTGCAGGGATTTGAACTTTCGAAAGTCGTGCCCGCGGTTATGGCAGATGGGAATTAGTTAATGTCCGGTTGTAGATTACATGAAACTTAACTTAATTAAAATGAATCAACCGCGTGTGTAACCATGGTGGTCTATTCTCGGCGGAGTCCGGGAAGTGAACACGGTGTTGGAGTAATGCTTGGCATAGGTTGCTGTAGGATCACTTATTGATCATAGTTCTTCATCCGTGCTTTGCCTTCTCTTCTCACTCTCTTTTGCGTATGTTAGCTACCATATATGCTAGTTGCTTGCTGCAGTTCCACCTCATACCTTTGCCTTACCTATAAGCTTAAATAGTCTTGATCGCAAGGGTGCGAGATTGCTGAGTACCCGTGACTCACAGTTTACTTCCAAAACCAGATGCAGGGACCGATGATACCGTTCCAGATGATGCAATTGAGCTCAAGTGGGAGTTCGATGAAGACTCTAATCGTTACTATGTGTCTTTCCTAGATGATCAGTAGTGGTGCCCAGTTGGGGCGATCGGGGACTTTGTCGCATGTGGGGGTTGATCTTTAGTTTGGTACCATAGTCAGACCATGAGTGTATTGGATGATTGTAATGCTATTAATGTATTTGTGTGACATGGCGAGTGTAAGCCAACTATGTACCTTTTTCGCCTTTTATCTATTTACATGGGTTGTTGTGAAGATTACCTTACTTGCGACTCTGCTTTCAATGTGGTTATGCCTCTAAGTCGTGCTTCCACACGTAGGAGATATAGCCGCATCGAGGGCGTTACAAGTTGGTAATCAGAGCCTTCCCCGACCTTAGGAGCCCCTTGCTTGATCGAACTGTTGGCGTTGTTGAGTCTAGAAAAATGTTTTGAGTCTTTTATGAAATATATATCGGAGAGTTAGGAATTCTTTTTACTCCCCAGTCCCTTCATCGCTCTGGTAAGGCATCCTGACGTAGAGTTTTGACTCTTCTCTTCTCAAATTTCACTAAATTTTTTTAGGATCACGCGGGTATCTTGGAATCGTTCCGATCGATTTGTGACGGGAACATTGTTCTTGGTGCCTCCTGTCATTTAGGGGTTGTGGCAGTGTCCCGGGGAGTTGAGTTCCGAGGTGTTGTCGTCACAATTTTATCGTTGAGATTCTGGAATACCTGAGTTTCGTCGACATCGAAAATCTCTTTTATGCAGTTTTTGGTGAGATAACCTCGACGCCACCCAATACTGGGGCGGGAGTTCGGGAGTATTGCGATAACTCGTATAATGGATGCTTTTCGAAGGTTGAGGTAGATGATTTCCGAAGTTTTTCTCGGTTATGTGTTGAAGGATGGATACAGCTGGATGTAAGATTTGCTAGATTTGGGTGAGATATTATGCTTCCCATGTATCCCCTACACCTGATTGCATAACCGGAAAAGTTCGGGAGTTTCGTAGGTGGGAATTCTTGTAGCTCTAGTTCTTCTTCCATGAATATTTGGTTTGGGATTGGGTAATCCTCACCGAGTATTCATTCTTGTCCGTACCTTGTTTTTATTCTCCTTCCTAAATCCTAAGTGTCTTCTCAATTTATGGATATGTGACCATTTCGATTGGAATGCATTCTTTCATTTGGTTCGGATATGAAGACTATATGTTGCAATTTCAACCCGTTTGATTCAGCTTCAATATTTGTCTGTCAATGTGCTAACGGATGTCAACCTCTTCAGGATGGCTCCTCCAACGCGCACGACTCTGAATCCTGATCCGCCACCACCACCTCCACCTCCGGAGGCATGGCAAGCTGTGATGGCCGCTACCAATGCAAACACGCAGCTGATCATGCAACTTCTTCAAGAGTGCAACCAAGGGAACCAGGGTCATGGCAACAATCAAAATCAGTTTGCTACACTCAACCAGTTCCTTGCTAACCAGCCAAAGACCTTCAACAATTGTGTTGAGGCAACAGACGCTGATGATTGGCTCATGGACATATGCAAGCATTTCAAGTGCAGTAACGTCAGGCCTGAGGACTTTGTCAAGTTCGCCTCCTTCCAACTCAAAGACCAAGCTGCAGAATGGTTTCAGCAGTACAAAGATTCCAGAGGAGGCCGTGCGATTACCTGGGATGAATTCCATCAAGACTTCAAAGCTCATCATATTCCTCAGAGAGTGGTTGAAAGCAAGCGCGAGGAATTCCGCAACCTGAAGCAAGGCTCTATGTCTGTTTACGAGAAAAACAAGATGTTTCAGAAGCTCGCCCGTTTTGCTAAGCAAGACGTCCCAGACGAGAAGACCATGATATACCAGTTCAGGGGTGGTCTCAGAGAAGAAATCCAGCTAGCTCTCGTTCTCTTTGAGCCCAAGAGGTACAATGAGTTTTACAACATGGCAATGAAGCAAGAGACTGCTCAACTGAAGTGCGATGCTTCCAAGAAGCGAGTCAGAGATGCTACTTATTCTTCCTCAACTCAAGTGGCTAAGCAGCAAAAGTATTGGCTTCCTCCTCCTCCGTTCTGCCATCCTTATTAGCAGAAGAGCAAAGGTGGCAGTGGATCTTCCCACCCACCCAACCCTAGCTTTCAGAACAAGACTTCATCTCAAGCTCCAAGATCAAGTGCTCCGTATCACCGTCCGCTTTCAGAGGTCACGTGCAACAAGTGCCAATAGAAGGGTCACTATGCCAACAAATGCTTCAATCAGAGGCGTCTCCCTCCTACTCCTCCTATGAGATCGGCAAGTATAGCTGTGGTCAAGCATAACCCCAAGCACGGCAAGGTCAACTTGTTGAACGCAGCTCAGGCAGAGGACTCGCCAGATGTCATCATGGGTAACCTTCCTGTTAACGATGTTCCTGCAAAAGTTCTTTTTGACACTGGTGCATCGCTTTCTTTTATTTCAAGACCATTTGTTTCCAAGCATGATTTTGTGACCGAAAGGATTCCTTTCCCGTTGAAAATTGTGTCCCCGGGCAAGCAAATGACTTCTAACAATTGCGTCCCGGATGTTACTATCACTTTGGGTGACTACAAGTTTCTATCCTCTCCAGTGGTCCTTGGTAACTCAGACATTGATCTTATTCTCGGAATGGATTGGCTTTCTAAGCACAAGGCTCAGCTTGATTGTGCTGCTAGGCAGATTCAATTGACTCATTCGTCTGAGGATGTAATTGTCTTTGCCGCTCGTGATGATACCATCCGTCTGGTTTCTCTAAATGAGAAGGGTTAACTGGATGCCATCTCTCAAATTCCAGTCGTTTGCGAATATCAAGACGTCTTTCCAGAAGAGCTTCCAGGAATGCCTACGCACCGGCCAGTTGAATTCGTCATCGATCTTGAGCCTGGCACGGAACCTGTTTGCAAACGTCCTTACAAGCTTGGACCTGAAGAATTGAAGGAGCTGAAGAAGCAACTCGATATTCAAGAGCAAATGGGTCTCATCTGACCTAGTTCTTCTCCGTGGGGTTGTGGAGTTCTTTTTGTGAAGAAGAAGGATGGAACGGACCAACTCTGTGTTGACTACCATCCATTGAACAAGAAGACTATAAAGAACAAGTACCCACTTCCCAACATCAACGAGCTGTTTGAACAACTCAAAGGTGCTCAAGTATTCTCCAAGCTTGATCTCCGTATGGGCTATCACCAGATTCGAATTCGTGAGGAAGATATCCCCAAGACATCTTTCAGAACAAGCTATGGTTCATATGAATACACTGTCATGTCTTTCGGCCTCGTCAACAATTCTCCGACTTTCTCTCGCATGATGAACTTCATTTTCAATGCCTACACAAATGACTTTGTCTTGGTCTACCTCAATGACATTTTGGTCTTTTCCAAGAACAAGGAAGATCATGCCAAGCACTTGCATTTGGTGCTCGATAAGCTCAGAGAACATCAGTTCTACGCCAAGTTCTCAAAGTGCGAGTTTTGGCTCGATGAGGCTCTCTATCTTGGGCATATCATTTCTGCCAAGGGCATAGCGGTGAATCCTGAGAAGGTGTCTGCAATTGTGAATTGGGAACCACCTCAGAACATGAAGCAACTCCGCAGCTTCCTTGGTCTAGCAAGCTACTGTCGAAGGTTTGTTGAGAACTTTTCAAAGACCGCGAAGCCGCTTTCCAACCGTCTCTAGAAGTACGTCAAGTATGTTTGGTCTCCTGAATGTGACATCGCTTTCAACACCCTGAAAGAGAAATTAGTCACCGCTCCAGTTCTGACTCCTCCTGATGAATCCAAACCGTTTGAGGTCTTTTGCGATGCCTCTCTTCAAGGTCTTGGTGCACTGTTGATGCAAGAGAAGAAAGTTGTGGCATATACTTCTTGTCAGTTGAAGCCCAACGAGAAGAACTACCCCACTCATGACCTCGAGTTGGCGGCAGTTGTGCATGCTCTTTTGACTTGGAGACATCTCTTATTGGGAAGAAAAGTGGACATCTTCACTAACCACAAGAGTCTCAAGTACATCTTCACTCAGCCTAATCTCAACCTCAGGCAGACTCGTTGGGTCGAAATGATTCAAGAGTATAATCCGAGCATTGAATATACTCCAGGCAAGGCCAATGTAATTGTTGACGCATTGAGCAGGAAGGCTTACTGCAACAGTCTGATTCTCAAGCCTTACCAACCCGAGCTTTGTGAAGCTTTCCGCAATCTCAATTTGCAAGTTGTTCCTCAAGGTTTCCTTGGCAACCTTCAAGTATCTCCTACTTTGGAAGATCAGATTCGCGAGCCTCAACTTCTTGATGCTATGGTGAAGAAGGTGAAGATTGGGATTGCCAAGAGTCAATCCAAGTACAAGTGCTATCGCCTTGATGACAAGGATACACTCTTCTTCGAGGATCGCATTGTTGTGCCTAAAGGTGACCTTCGTAAAGTCATTATGAACGAGGCTCACAATTCTCTCCTCTCTATCCACCCTGGGAGCACGAAGATGTACCAGGACCTCAAACAGGCGTATTGGTGGACTCGAATGAAGCGTGAGATTGCTCAGTTCGTGAATGAATGCGATGTCTACAGAAGAGTGAAGGCAGAACACCAATGACCAGCTGGTCTCCTCCAACCTCTTGCCATTCCAGAATGGAAGTTTGACCACATTGAGATGGACTTCATGACGGGATTTCCAAAGTCCAAGCGTGGCAATGATGCTATATTCGTTGTCATCGACAAACTCACTAAAGTGGCTCATTTCCTGCCTATCAAAGAGTCTATCACTGCAGCTCAATTGGCGGAGCTTTATACCTCTCGGATTGTCTCTCTGCACGGTATTCCACAGTTGATTTCTTCAGACCGTGGCAGCATCTTTACCTCCAAGTTTTGGGATTCTTTTTAGAAGGCCATGGGCACCAACATCCGTTTCAGCACAGCTTTTCATCCTCAAACTAGCGGTCAAGTCAAGCGTGTCAATCAGATTCTTGAAGATATCCTCAGGGCTTGTGTTATCTCTTTCGGTATGAAGTGGGAAGATTGTCTTCCATATGCCGTGTTCTCCTACAACAACAGTTTTCAAGCAAGTTCGGGCAAGGCCCCATTTGAAATTCTCCATGGCAGGAAGTGTCGTACTCCTCTTAACTGGTCAGAGACCGGTGAACGTCAACTTCTTGGAAATGACTTCATCACAGAGGCAGAGGAAATGTGCAAAGTCATTCGTGATGACCTCAAAGCAGCGCAATCGCGCCAGAAGAGCTACTATGATAGTAAGCATCGTGATTTGGCTTTCGAGATCGGAGATCATGTTTACCTCCATGTCTCTCCAATGAAAGGTACTCGTCGCTTCGGTATCAAAGGGAAGCTTGCCCCCAGATACGTGGGTCCTTTCAAGATCGTCAGCAAGAAAGGCGATCTCGCCTATCAACTCGAGCTTCCCTCAAACTTTGCAAATGTGCACGACGTGTTCCATGTCTCTCAGCTCCACAAGTGCTTCAAGACTCCTGACCGTACCGTCAACTTCGAAGACATTGATCTCCAAGCAGACCTTTCTTATCATGAGCACCCCGTTGCTATTCTTGAAGAGACTGAGCGCAAGACTCGCAATAAGTCAATCAAATTCCTCAAAGTCAAGTGGTCACACCATTCCAACCGTGAAGCCACCTGGGAACGTGAGGATCACCTCCGTTCTGAGTACACGGCGTTTTTCCAGTCCGAGATCTCGGGACGAGATCCTTTCGTAGTGGTGGAGTGTTGTAACACCCTGGATGTAATTTACCTTATCTGTACTCCAACTCTTGCCGTTTCCGGCCTAAGTTATTTTATTTACCTCGGGTTTGGGTTTTTGTCTCATTGTGTTTTTGCCTTTGTCATTCATCTTATATCATGTCATCATGTGCATTGCATTTGCATACGTGTTCGTCTCATGCGTCCAAGCTTTCTCCCTGTTGTCCGTTTTGCATTCCGGCGCTCCTATCTCCTCCGGTGCCCCTTTCTACCTCTTTTCGTGTGTTGGGGTTAAACATTTATGGATTGGACCGAGACTTGCCAAGCGGCCTTGGTTTACTACCGGTAGACCGCCTGTCAAGTTTCGTGCCGTTTGGACTTCGTTTGATACTCCAACGGTTATCCGAGGGACCGAGAAGGCCTCGTTCGTGTTGCAGCCCAACACCCTTCCAATTTGGCCCAAAACCCACCTAAACCCTCTCCATCATCTAGAGCGTTCGATCACGATCGTGCGGCCACAAACCGCACTCCATTTGGAGCTTCCTAGCTCCCCCTACCTATAAATATAGACACTTCCCCGAAATTCCAGGTCAAATCTACCCTAACCTAGTCCGCCTCGTCTCTCTGCGTGGCCGGACAACGTCCGCCCGCGTCGGACATCACCGCCGCCGCGAATCGTGCTCCGCCACGTGGCCGAGCCGCCCCACATCGCCGCCTCAGTCCCGCCGGCCCGCTCGGCCCGGCCGGGGCCCTCGAAGCCCATCGGCTCCACCACGCCG
>NC_041386.1:413569931-413616703 GCF_002162155.2 Triticum dicoccoides | reverse complement strand
CCGCCTGGTTGCCCGCGCCGCCCGACCGCCTCATCGTCTCCGCCGCCATCGCTCGACGCCGCCGCGCGCCCTCACCGAGCCGCCTCGCCGGCTGCCGCGGTTCCCCAACACCGGCGACCCGGCCGTGCCTCGCCTCCTCGCCGTCCGGCTCCGGCGACCCCGCCGCCCTCCGTCGTCCTCCTCTCCGTCGCCGGCGCACCCCGGCGACCTCTACCCATCGGATCCGGCAAAAGCACCAAGTCCGACGACCTCTGACCTCTACTCCGGCCACCAGCGCGGCCATTTCCGGCGACCTCGGTGCGAGATGAAGAGTGCAGCTACAATAACCGCGGGCTGGATCTAAGATCTATTTTCAGACGGTTGACTTTTCATCCCCGAATCCTAATCTTTTTGTAAACTTTGGCATGTCGTAACTTTTCATCCGTATCTTCGATTTGTGCGTGTAGAATATCAAAATGTTTGCCTCAACAAGTACATCATTTCATCTCATTGCATTATTTTCGTTTGAGCTTATCTTGATGCCCGAAATGCTGTTGGAAGAGGGCTATGTGGTGAATTTGGCAGATCTGTTTCATCAAATAGCTATTTGTCATTTTTGCCATGATTAATGTTTGCATGATATGATCCTGAGCTCTACATCTGTTTTGTTATATGCCATGCCATATTTACAGTGGTGCTTACCAAGTATTTTTTGTGATATTTGTGGTGACTAGCACAAGCTTGCAAAGTAGCGTAATCAGTAATGCTATTGATCCGAGCATGCTATGTTGTTGTTCTTGCCATGTTTAGCTTCCATGCTATGTATTCTTGATGGGTGTATGCTTAGTTTGTCATGCCATGCTCTGTAGTGAGTGCATCGAGCTCGTGAACATGCCTACTCGTTACTCGTTAACTGATTTGCATGCTCCAGTTTTTCACTAAGTCTGAGATCTGTTTATGTTTTTGCCATGTTCACATGCTTGCAATTGTATTTTCTTATAACTTTTGGCTCAAGGTCACTAAGGGACTTTTGTTAAGTGATTTGAGTAGCTTCATGCCATGCCATGCTTTTCCATGTAAAGTTCCTGTAGCATGTAGTGTTCATGCTCTAAAGTGTGCTTACTGGTGATAAATTCCAGACTTGTGTTAATTTCACTAAGTCTGAAACCTGTTATCATTTGCATTTTCGCCATGCTTGTTTGAACCTGTTAATTGATGAATTAGCCGCAGCTCAGTGTTCATCTTTTTTCAAGCTTCATGAATGCATCCCTGCCATCTATTTTTTTGTCATGTTTTAGTGTTTTAGCATAATTATCTTGATGCATTATATGGCTACTTGCTGATTATCGCAGACCAGTGCCGTATTTGTTTTGCTTGCCATTTCCAAACCGTGCATCCGATTCCGGTGATCTTTATATCGATTTCAACCGAAATCACCCCACCTTTCCAGTGGCACTCTTGGACTTCCAAGTTGATGCCAGGTTCAATCATTCCTTGTCAAACCTTGTATATGCATCACATACCGCATCCCGGATATCATACCATGTTTGCATCATGTTGTTTGAGCATTGCACGTGATTGATTGTGTTCCGTTTGCTTGTTATTCTTGTTTGGGTAGAGCCGGGAGACGAGTTCACGAATGAGGAGCCCGGTGAGTTTGCTTACAAGGATCAAGTCAACTCTGACAACTTTGCAGGCAAGATGATCATACCCTTGAAATCACTTCTATCTTTGCTTGCTAGATGCTCGCTCTTTTGCTATGCCTATGCTATGATGTCTACCACGTTCTTATCATGCCTCCCAAATTGCCATGTCAAACCTCTAACCCACCATGTCCTAGCAAACCGTTGTTTGGCTATGTTACCGCTTTGCTTAGCCCCTCTTATAGCGTTGCTAGTTGCAGGTGAAGATTGGAGATCATTCCTTGTTGGAACATTGTTTATTGTTGGGATATCACCATATTATCTTGTTTATCTTAATGCATCTATATACTTGGTAAAGGGTGGAAGGCTCGGCCTTTTGCCTAGTGTTTTGTTCCACTCTTGCGGCCCTAGTTTCCTTCATATCGGTGTTATGTTCCCGGATTTTGCGTTCCTTACGCGGTTGGGTTATAATGGGAACCTCTTGACAGTTCGCCTTGAATAAAACTCCTCCAGCAATGCCCAACCTTGGTTTTACCATTTGCCACCTAGCCTCTTTTTCCCTTGGGTTTCCGGAGCCCAAAGGTCATCTTTATTTAAACCCCCCGGGCCAGTGCTCCTCTGAGTGTTGGTCCAAACAGAGCCACTTGCAGCGCCACCTCGGGGAAACTTGAGGGTTGGTTTTAGTTGTACGTAGTGTTCATCTGAGTGTGCCCTGAGAACGAGATATGTGCAGCTCCTATCGGGATTTGTCGGCACATTCTGGTGGTGTTGCTGGACTTGTTTTACCATTGGCGAGGATGTCTTGTAAAACCGAGATGCCGAGTCTGATCGGAATGTCTCGGGAGAAGGAATATCCTTCGTTGACCGTGAGAGCTTGTGATGGGCTAAGTTGGGACTCCCCTGCAGGGATTTGAACTTTTGAAAGTCGTGCCCGCGGTTATGGGCAGATGGGAATTTGTTAATGTCCGGTTGTAGATTACATGAAACTTAACTTAATTAAAATGAATCAACCGCATGTGTAACCATGGTGGTCTATTCTCGGCGGAGTCCGGGAAGTGAACACGGTGTTGGAGTAATGCTTGGCGTAGGTTGCTCTAGGATCACTTATTGATCATAGTTCTTCATCCGTGCTTTGCCTTCTCTTCTCGCTCTCTTTTGCGTATGTTAGCTACCATATATGCTAGTTGGTTGCTGCAGTTCCAGCTCATACCTTTGCCTTACCTATAAGCTTAAATAGTCTTGATCGCGAGGGTGCGAGATTGCTGAGTCCCCGTGACTCACAGTTTACTTCCAAAACCAGATGCAGGGACCGATGATACCGTTCCTGATGAAGCGATTGAGCTCAAGTGGGAGTTCGATGAAGACTCTCGTCGTTACTATGTGTCTTCCCTAGATGATCAGTAGTGGTGCCCAGTTGGGGCGATCGGGGACTTTGTCGCATGTGGGGGTTGATCTTTATTTTGGTACCATAGTCGGACCATGAGTGTATTGGATGATTGTAATGCTATTCATGTATTTGTGTGACGTGGCGAGTGTAAGCCAACTATGTACCTTTTTCCCCTTTTATCTATTTAGATGGGTTGTTGTGAAGATTACCTTACTTGCGACACTGCTTTCAATGTGGTTATGCCTCTAAGTCGTGCTTCCACACGTAGGAGATATAGCCGCATCGAGGGCGTTACAAGTTGGTAATCAGAGCCTTCCCCGACCTTAGGAGCCCCCTGCTTGATCGAATCGTTGGCGTTGTTGAGTCTAGAAAAATGTTTTGAGTCTTTTATGAAATATATATCGGAGAGTTAGGAATTCTTTTTACTCCCCAGTCCCTTCATCACTCTGGTAAGGCATCCTGACGTAGAGTTTTGACTCTTCTCTTCTCAAATTTCACTAAATTTTTTTAGGATCACGCGGGTATCTTGGAATCATTCCGATTGATTTGTGACGGGAACATTGTTCTTGGTGCCTCCTGTCATTTAGGGGTTGTGGCAGTGTCCCGGGGAGTTGAGCTCCGAGGTGTTGTCGTCACAATTTTATCATTGAGATTCTGGAATACCTGAGTTTCGCCGACATGGAAAATCTCTTTTATGCAGTTGTTAGTGAGATAACCTCGACGCCACCCAGTACTGGGGCGGGAGTTCGGGAGTATTGCGATAACTCGTATAACGGATGCTTTTTGAAGGTTGAGGTAGATGATTTCCGAAGTTTTTCTCGGTTATGTGTTGAAGGATGGATACAGCTCGATGTAAGATTTGCTAGATTTGGGTGAGATATTATGCTTCCCCTGTATCCCCAACACCTGATTGCATAACCGGAAAGGTTAGGGAGTTTCGTAGGTGGGAATTCTTGTAGCTCTAGTTCTTCTTCCACGAATATTTGGTTTGGGATTGGGTAATACTCACCGAGTATTAGTTCTTGTCCGTACCTTGTTTTTATTCTCCTTCCTAAATCCTAAGTGTCTTCTCAATTTATGGATATGTGACCATTTCGATTGGAATGCATTCGTTCATTTGGTTCGGATGTGAAGACTATATGTTGCAATTTCAACCCGTTTGATTCAGCTTCAATATTTGTCTGTCAATGTGCTAACGGATGTCAACCTCTTCAGGATGGCTCCTCCAACGCGCACGACTCTGAATCCTGATCCGCCACCACCACCTCCACCTCCGGAGGCATGGCAAGCTGTGATGGCCGCTACCAATGCAAACACGCAGCTGATCATGCAACTTCTTCAAGAGCGCAACCAAGGGAACCAGGGTCATGGCAACAATCAGAATCAGTTTGCTACACTCAACGAGTTCCTTGCTAACCAGCCAAAGACCTTCAACAGTTGTGTTGAGGCAACAGACGCTGATGATTGGCTCATGGACATATGCAAGCATTTCGAGTGCAGTAACGTCAGGCCTGAGGACTTTGTCAAGTTCGCCTCCTTCCAACTCAAAGACCAAGCTGCAGAATGGTTTCAGCAGTACAAAGATTCCAGAGGAGGCCGTGCGATTACCTGGGATGAATTCCGTCAAGACTTCAAAGCTCATCATATTCCTCAGAGCGTGGTTGAAAGCAAGCGTGAGGAATTCTGCAACCTGAAGCAAGGCTCTATGTTTGTTTAAGAGAAAAACAAGATGTTTCAGAAGCTCGCCCGTTTTGCTAAGCAAGACGTCCCTGACGAGAAGACCATGATATACCAGTTCAGGGGTGGTATCAGAGAAGAAATCCAGCTAGCTCTCATTCTCTTTGAGCCCAAGAGGTACAATGAGTTTTACAACATGGCAATGAAGCAAGAGACTGCTCAACTGAAGTGCGATGCTTCCAAGAAGCGAGTCAGAGATGCTACTTCTTCTTCCTCAACTCAAGTGTCTAAGAAGCAAAAGTATTGGCTTCCTCCTCCTCCGTTCTGCCATCCTTATTAGCAGAAGAGCAAAGGTGGCAGTGGATCTTCCCACCCACCCAACCCTGGCTTTCAGAACAAGACTTCGTCTCAAGCTCCAAGATCAAGTGCTCCGTATCACCGTCCGCTTTCAGAGGTCACGTGCAACAAGTGCCAATAGAAGGGTCACTATGCCAAAAAATGCTTCAATCAGAGGTGTCTCCCTCCTACTCCTCCTATGAGATCGGCAAGTATAGCTGTGGTCAAGCATAACCCCAAGCACGGCAAGGTCAACTTGTTGAACGCAGCTCAGGCAGAGGACTCGCCAGATGTCATCATGGGTAACCTTCCTGTTAACGATGTTCCTGCAAAAGTTCTTTTTGACACTGGTGCATCGCTTTCTTTTATTTCAAGACCATTTGTTGCCAAGCATGATTTTGTGACCGAAAGGATTCCTTTCCCGTTGAAAATTGTGTCCCCGGGCAAGCAAATGACTTCTAACAATTGCGTCCCGGATGTTACTATCACTTTGGGTGACTACAAGTTTCTATCCTCTCCAGTGGTCCTTGGTAACTCAGACATTGATCTTATTCTCGGAATGGATTGGCTTTCTAAGCACAAGGCTCAGCTTGATTGTGCTGCTAGGCAGATTCAATTGACTCATTTGTCTGAGGATGTAATTGTCTTTGCCGCTCGTGATGATACCATCCGTCTGTTTTCTCTAAATGAGAAGGGTTAACTGGATGCCATCTCTCAAATTCCAGTCGTTTGCGAATATCAAGACGTCTTTCCAGAAGAGCTTCCAGGAATGCCTCCGCACCGGCTAGTTGAATTCGTCATCGATCTTGAGCCTGGCACGGAACCTGTTTGCAAATGTCCTTACAAGCTTGGACCTGAAGAATTGAAGGAGCTGAAGAAGCAACTCGATATTCAAGAGCAAATGGGTCTCATCTGACCTAGTTCTTCTCCGTGGGGTTGTGGAGTTCTTTTTGTGAAGAAGAAGGATGGAACGGACCAACTCTGTGTTGACTACCATCCATTGAACAAGAAGACTATAAAGAACAAGTACCCACTTCCCAACATCAACGAGCTGTTTGAACAACTCAAAGGTGCTCAAGTATTCTCCAAGCTTGATCTTCGTATGGGCTATCACCAGATTCGAATTCGCGAGGAAGATATCCCCAAGACATCTTTCAGAACAAGCTATGGTTCATATGAATACACTGTCATGTCTTTCGGCCTCGTCAACACTTCTCCAACTTTCTCTCGCATGATGAACTTCATTTTCAATGCCTACACAAATGACTTTGTCTTGGTCTACCTCAATGACATTTTGGTCTTTTCCAAGAACAAGGAAGATCATGCCAAGCACTTGCATTTGGTGCTCGATAAGCTCAGAGAACATCAGTTCTACGCCAAGTTCTCAAAGTGCGAGTTTTGGCTCGATGAGGCTCTCTATCTTGGGCATATCATTTCTGCCAAGGGCATAGCGGTGAATCCTGAGAAGGTGTCTGCAATTGTGAATTGGGAACCACCTCAGAACGTGAAGCAACTCTGCAGCTTCCTTGGTCTAGCAAGCTACTGTCGAAGGTTTGTTGAGAACTTTTCAAAGACCGCGAAGCCGCTTTACAACCTTCTCTAGAAGCACGTCAAGTACGTTTGGTCTCCTGAATGTGACATCGCTTTCAACTCCCTGAAAGAGAAATTAGTCACCGCTCCAGTTCTGACTCCTCCTGATAAATCCAAACCGTTTGAGGTCTTCTGCGATGCCTCTCTTCAAGGTCTTGGTGCAGTGTTGATGCAAGAGAAGAAAGTTGTGGCATATACTTCTTGTCAGTTGAAGCCCAACGAGAAGAACTACCCCACTCATGACCTCGAGTTGGCGGCAGTTGTGCATGCTCTTTTGACTTGCAGACATCTCTTATTGGGAAGAAAAGTGGACATCTTCACTAACCACAAGAGTCTCAAGTACATCTTCACTCAGCCTAATCTCAACCTCAGGCAGACTCATTGGGTCAAAATGATTCAAGAGTATAATCCGAGCATTGAATATACTCCAGGCAAGACCAATGTAATTGCTGACGCATTGAGCATGAAGGCTTACTGCAACAGTCTGATTCTCAAGCCTTACCAACCCGAGCTTTGTGAAGCTTTCCGTAATCTCAATTTGCAAGTTGTTCCTCAAGGTTTCCTTGCCAACCTTCAAGTATCTCCTACTTTGGAAGATCAGATTCGCGAGGCTCAACTTCTTGATGCTATGGTGAAGAAGGTGAAGATTGGGATTGCCAAGAGTCAATCCAAGTACAAGTGCTATCGCCTTGATGACAAGAATACACTCTTCTTCGAGGATCGCATTGTTGTGCCTAAAGGTGACCTTCGTAAAGTCATTATGAACGAGTCTCACAATTCTCTCCTCTCTATCCACCCTGGGAGCACGAAGATGTACCAGGACCTCAAACAGGCGTATTGGTGGACTCGAATGAAGCGTGAGATTGCTCAGTTCGTGAATGAATGCGATGTCTACAGAAGAGTGAAGGCAGAACACCAATGACCAGCTGGTCTCCTCCAACCTCTTGCCATTCCAGAATGGAAGTTTGACCACATTGAGATGGACTTCATGACGGGATTTCCAAAGTCCAAGCGTGGCAGTGATGCTATATTCGTTGTCATCGACAAACTCACTAAAGTGGCTCATTTCCTGCCTATCAAAGAGTCTATCACTGCAGCTCAATTGGCGGAGCTTTATACCTCTCGGATTGTCTCTCTGCATGGTATTCCACAGTTGATTTCTTCAGACCGTGGCAGCATCTTTACCTCCAAGTTTTGGGATTCTTTTTAGAAGGCCATGGGCACCAACATCCATTTCAGCACAACTTTTCATCCTCAAACTAGCGGTCAAGTCGAGCGTGTCAATCAGATTCTTGAAGATATCCTCAGGGCTTGTGTTATCTCTTTCGGTATGAAGTGGGAAGATTGTCTTCCATATGCCGAGTTCTCCTACAACAACAGTTTTCAAGCAAGTTCGGGCAAGGCCCCATTTGAAATTCTCCATGGCAGGAAGTGTCGTACTCCTCTTAACTGGTCAGAGACCGGTGAACGTCAACTTCTTGGAAATGACTTCATCAGAGTCATAGGAAATGTGCAAAGTCATTCGTGATGACCTCAAAGCAGCGCAATCGCGCCAGAAGAGCTACTATGATAGTAAGCATCGTGATTTGGCTTTCGAGATCGGAGATCATGTTTACCTCCATGTCTCTCCAATGAAAGGTACTCGTCGCTTCGGTATCAAAGGGAAGCTTGCACCCAGATACGTGGGTCCTTTCAGGATCGTCAGCAAGAGAGGCGATCTCGCCTATCAACTCGAGCTTCCCTCAAACTTTGCAAACGTGCACGACATGTTCCATGTCTCTCAGCTCCGCAAGTGCTTCAAGACTCCTGACCGTACCGTCAACTTCGAAGACATTGATCTCCAAGAAGACCTTTCTTATCGTGAGCACCCCGTTGCTATTCTTGAAGAGACTGAGCGCAAGACTCGCAATAAGTCAATCAAATTCCTCAAAGTCAAGTGGTCACACCATTCCAACCGTGAAGCCACCTGGGAACGTGAGGATCACCTCCGTTCTGAGTACCCGGCGTTTTTCTAGTCCTAGATCTCGGGACGAGATCCTTTCGTAGTGGTGGAGTGTTGTAACACCCCGGCTGTAATTTACCTTATCTGTACTCCAACTCTTGCCGTTTCCGGCCTAAGTTATTTTATTTACCTCCGGTTTGGGTTTTTGTCTCCGTGTGTTTTTGCCTTTGTCATGCATCTTATATCATGTCATCATGTGCATTGCATTTCCATACGGGTTCGTCTCATGCATCCGAGCTTTCTCCCCGTTGTCCGTTTTGCATTCCGGCGCTCCTATCTCCTCCGGTGCCCCTTTCTACCTCTTTTTGTGTGTTGGGGTTAAACATTTCTGGATTGGACTGAGACTTGCCAAGCGGCCTTGGTTCACTACCAGTAGACCGCCTATCAAGTTTCGTGCCATTTGGACTTCGTTTGATACTCCAACGGTTATCCGAGGGACCGAGAAGGCCTCGTTTGTCTTGCAGCCCAACACCCTTCCAATTTGGCCCAAAACCCACCTAAACCCTCTCCATCATCTAGAGCGTTCGATCACGATCGCGTGGCCACAAACCCTCTCCATCATTTAGAGCGTTCGATCACGATCGCCGGGGCCCTCGAAGCCCATCGGCTCCACCACGCCGCCTGGGTGCCCGCGCCGCCCGACCGCCTCATCGTCTCCGCCGCCATCGCTCGACGCCGCCGCGCGCCCTCACCAAGCCACCTCGCCGGCTGCCACGGTTCCCCAACGCCGGCGACCCGGCCGTGCCTCGCCTCCTCGCCGTCCGGCTCCGGCGACCCCGCCACCCTCCGCCGTCCTCCTCTCCGTCGCCGGCGCACCCCGGCGACCTCTACCCACCGGATCCGGCAAAAGCACCATGTCCGGCGACCTCCGACCTCTACTCCGGCCACCAGCGCGGCCATTTCCGGCGACCTCGGTGTGAGATGAACAGTGCAGCTACAATAACCGCGGGCTGGATCTAAGATCTATTTTCAGACGGTTGACTTTTCATCCCCGAACCCTAATCTTTTTGTAAACTTTGGCATGTCGTAACTTTTCATCCGTAGCTTCGATTTGCGCGTGTAGAATATCAAAATGTTTGCCTCAACGAGTACATCATTTCATCTCATTGCATTATTTTCGTTTGAGCTCATCTTGATGCCCGAAATGCTGTTGGAAGAGGGCTATGTGGTGAATTTGGCAGATCTGTTTCATCAAATAGCTATTTGTCATTTTTCCATGATTAATGTTTGCATGATACGATCCTGAGCTCTACATGTGTTTTGTTATATGCCATGCCAAATTTACAGTGGTGCTTGCCATGTATTTTTTGTGATATTTGTGGTGACTAGCACAAGCTTGCAAAGTAGCGTAATCAGTAATGCTATTGATCCGAGCATGCTATGTTGTTGTTCTTGCCATGTTTAGCTTCCATGCTATGTATTCTTGATGGGTGTATGCTTAGTTTGTCATTCCATGCTCTGTAGTGAGTGCATCGAGCTCGTGAACATGCCTACTCGTTAACTGATTTGCATGCTCCAGTTTTTCACCAAGTCTGAGATCTGTTTATGTTTTTGCCATGTTCACATGCTTGCAATTGTATTTTCTGATTCCTTTTGGCTCAAGGTCACTAAGGGACTTTTGTTAAGAGCTTTGAGTAGCTTCATGCGATGCTTTTATTTGCCATGTTAAGTTCCTGTAGCATGTAGTTTTAATGCTCTAAAGTCTGAAATCTGTTATCATTTGCATTTTTGCCATGCTTGTTTGAACCTGTTAATGGATGAATTAGCCGTAGCTCAGTGTTCATCTTCTGTCAAGCTTCATGAATGAATCCCTGCCATGTATTTTGTTGTCATGTTTGAGTGCTGTAGCATAATTATCTTGATGCATTTAGATGGCTACTTGCTGATTATCGCAGACCGGTGCCATATTTGTTTTGCTTGCCATTTCCAAACCGTGCATCCAATTCCTGTGATCTTTATATCCATTTCAACCGAAATCACCCCACCTTTCTAGTGGCACTCTTGGATTTCCATGTTGATGCCAGGTTCAATCATTCCTTGTCAAACCTTGCATATGCATTACATACCGCATCCCGCATATCATACCATGTTTGCATCATGTTGTTTGAGCATTGCACGTGGTTGATTGTGTTCCCGTTTGCTTGTTGTTCTTGTTTGGGTAGAGCCCAGGAGACGAGTTCGTGAACTAGGAACCCGTTGAGTTCGCTTACGAGGATCAAGTCAACTCTGACAACTTTGCAGGCAAGATGATCATACCCTCGAAATCACTTCTATCTTTGCTTTCTAGATGCTCGCTCTTTTGCTATGCCTATGCTACGATGCCTACCACTTGCTTATAATGCCCCCTAAATTGCCATGTCAAACCTCTAACCCACCATGTCCTAGCAAACTATTGTTTGGCTATGTTACCGCTTTGCTCAGCCCGTCTTATAGCGTTGCTAGTTGCAGGTGAAGATTGGAGATCGTTCCTTGTTGGAACATTGTTTATTGTTGGGATATCATCATATTATGTTGTTTATCTTAATGAATCTATATACTTGGTAAAGGATGGAAGGCTCGGCCTTTTGCCTAGTGTTTTGTTCCACTCTTGCCGCCCTAGTTTCCGTCATATCAGTGTTATGTTCCCGGATTTTGCGTTCCTTACGCGGTTGGGTTATAATGGGAAACCCTTGACAGTTCGCCTTGAATAAAACTCCTCCAGTAATGCCCAACCTTGGTTTTACCATTTTCCACCTAGCCTCTTTTTCCCTTGGGTTTCCGGAGCCCAAGGGTCATCTTTATTTAAACCCCCTGGGCCAGTGCTCCTCTGAGTGTTGGTCCAAACAGAGCCACTTGCAGCGCCACCTCGGGGAAACTTGAGGGTTGGTTTTAGTTGTACGTAGTGTTCATATGAGTGTGCCCTGAGAACGAGATATGTGCAGCTCCTATCGGGATTTGTCGGCACATTCGGGCGGTGTTGCTGGACTTGTTTTACCATTGGTGAGGATGTCTTGTAAAACCGAGATGCCGAGTCTGATCGGAATGTCTCGGGAGATGGAATATCCTTCATTGACCATGAGAGCTTGTGATGGGCTAAGTTGGGAATCCCCTGCAGGGATTTGAACTTTCGAAAGCCGTGCTTGCAGTTATGGGAAGATGGGAATTTGTTAATGTCCGGTTGTAGATTACATGAAACTTAACTTAATGAAAATGAATCAACCGCGTATGTAACCGTGATGGTCTCTTCTCGGCGGAGTCCGGGTAGTGAACACGGTGTTGGAGTAATGCTTGGCGTAGGTTGCTCTAGGATCACTTCTTGATCATAGTTCTTCGTCCGTGCTTTGCCTTCTCTTCTCGCTCTCTTTTGCGTATGTTAGCCACCATATATGCTAGTCGCTTGCTGTAGTTCCACCTCATACCTTTGCCTTACCTATAAGCTTAAATAGTCTTGATCACGAGGGTGCGAGATTGCTGAGTCCCTGTGACTCACAGTTTACTTCCAAAACCAGATGCAGGGACCGATGATACCATTCCAGATGATGCGCTTGAGCTCAAGTGGGAGCTCGATGAAGACTCTCGTCGTTACTATGTGTTTTTCCCAGATGATCAGTAGTGGTGCCTAGTTGGGGTGATCGGGGGCTTTGTCGCATGTGGGGGTTGATCTTTATTTTGGTACCGTAGTCGGACCATGAGTGTATTGGATGATTGTAATGTTATTCATGTATTTGTGTGATGTGGCGAGTGTAAGCCAACTATGTACCTTTTTCCCCTTTTATCTATTTACATGGGTTGTTGTGAAGATTACCTTACTTGTGACACTGCTTTCAATGCGGTTATGCCTCTAAGTCTTGCTTCGACATGTAGGAGATATAGCCGCATCGAGGGCGTTATACGGGTGATGAAGAGGGTTCGGGTTGGTCAGGACCGGCCGTGGCAGCGGTCCGGACGTGCGCAAACAAGAGATGATGTACGTTAATATTGCTGCGTATATAATTAACAACGTAAATAATGTGCCAGTTGGACAAATATGATTGGAGATAGAGATGGAAATGGAATTTTACGTAAACACGGATATGCATGTCTATGTCTATGTGTGTGTGCGCGACGACTCTCGTGACCTGGAAGCGGGGGTGTGTTTTTGATCGAGTTTTCTTTCTTGGTACGTTAGAAAATCAGTTTGTCTAATTCACATCTAGATGTTATTTATGGATATCACATCTAAGCTCCCACAAGTATATAATGTAGCAACAAGGAACAAAAAAAACTAGGAAAAGACCACAAATAGAGTGGACATCAACTTATATGTGACATAACTATGTCACATCTAGATGTGTCCTAGATAGACCCTTAAAAAATTGTCCGCCAGTTTTCGTTTCTTTTTTCCGGGAACGCGCGTATTCTATTTAAAACGACTGCTATGGAGAGATTTTTTTACTACATTATAGCCTCTTGTTTGATAGATTTTCTCGCGTCTCGCTCTCTCACCCTCTCCATATCAAAACAAGATGACAATGTCCACTCTATCTCTCTCCTCACCGGTGATCACAGATCCGGCCGAATCCCGTCTGCTGCGGGAGGTGAGGAGGTGCAGCGTTGACGTTGTTGCCGTCGGCGACGGAGGAAGCCGATGCGCACCGTCCTATCGGAGCTGGCGCTGGCGCGGACGAAGATCCTCCGCGCCCTTGTTCGCTGCTGGCGTGTGGGCAGATCCCGCCCGCCCACCTAAACGACATCTCGCTCACCTGAGGTATAACATCTTGTACTGATCCAGCTCCCCAGGTCGGTGCGTATTGGTTTTCTTCTATGCGACTACTCCCCAGCCCCCCATGCATAGTTGCTAGGTTTCGTCGACTGGTCCAACATCACCTACTAGTACTATTATAGAAGAAATGCCACTCAAAAAGGTGTCCTGATTTATGCCTCGGTGGAGGTATACATGTTGTTTCGACAAAAAGTACATGGTGGTTGTGTGGTCATTGTCCATATGGTGGTAGTACTATCACTGGTTAATTGAAGAAATGCTTTTTTTCTCGGGTATCCTGCTTTAGTTCCCATCAAGATAATTATGATGCTTCTGTTTGTTGGTGTACTTTTCATTAATTCTTATTGCCAATTGAGATGTCGTTGCTAACCCTTTTTTATATTTTTGGAAACAGCGATGCGTGTCTCCATACCCAGGCATGTCTTCCTCAATTTTAGTGGAACTGCACAAAATTGGATGGCCATAGTTGTTCCGCCTCACTGTGCTCTCCCATGTGGTTCTTCCTTCCTCGAGCTTGATTACTGAGAAGAAACATACCACAATGAGGATTTGTCAAACTTCTTAGGTGCCTCACCCAAACTTGATGCCAAATGGATGATGCATCACCACGATGACCTATCGATGCTCATGGTTGCGCCTCATGGTTGCGTCGGCTGGTGAAGCTGATCGATTTTCGATGAAAAACTAGGTGTCTTCCATCAGTGCTATTTGCTTGTTACACACAAAGATGATATCCTTTGTCAGTTCACCTTGGTTGCGTTGGAGACGCAATCGTCTTTCACATTGGTGCAATTTTCGCTAGGGTTTTATGACAGGTGGGCCCAAAATGTGGCTGGCTCACCTGTCATACAGCCAAAAGCAGGTGCAGTGAACGCACCGGAGCTCAGTCCGTACTACAGTAGTATATATATATAAGTGGGAGCCTCAGCGCTTGTTCGCTAGGGTTTGCACTCTCCACATGCTCGCCGCACTACATATATGTTACTCCCTCTGTTCCGAATTACTTGTCTTAGATTTGTCTAGATACAGAGGTACCTAGCACTAAAATGAGTCTAGATACATTTGCTAGGGTTTTCTATATTCATATTCTCTCACCCTCTCTTCACCAGATCTAAACAAGACTGCGTTGGCCTCTTGTCTCTCTCTGCTCCCTCACAACTGGTGAAGGAGGCGTCCGTATCCCGTCGCACCGGGAAGGGGAGGAGGTGCAGCTTTCACTCTATCGTCTTCGGCGACGGAGGCAATCCACTGTCGGCTGCATTGTTCTCTTTCACCCAGCGCCTGTGCGGGAGGGCCATCGACCCCTTCTTCCTTGCTGCCGTACTTAGTGTGCGCAGATCCGGCCTCCCGCCGCACGCCTTGCCACATCCCGACGACCCTAAGGTATAAGTTTCTTTGAAACCGTTGTTGCTCTTGCTACATGTGGATCTTTTTCGATCTGTAGTCGAATCTAGGTCTTGGTTCAAAGAGGAATGAGGGGTGTAGTGGGCGGGAGCAAGAATCTAGGACGTGGTTCAATGAGGAAAGGAGGGGCGGAAAGTAGTATAGACTGGCTATCCAGCCGCTTTGTAGGTCAAAAAGGGAAAAAGAGGGTAACCCAATACACACATCTGTAAGGAACCGATCTCTTTGTTGAAAAGGGAAAGAAACTGGGGGTCGGGTAGTTTGTGCACGACTAGATTTGGTGCCCTCACATAGGAAGAAGGTTCAAAGAGAACAAATATGGGACCAGCGCATATATGCTGCTTGGCTACATACTCTGCATCACCCATTTATACGTGTGGACGCACATGGTGCTGGCATCTCCCATGCAGCTATTTTGCTATTGTTAATCTCAGAATTAACTACTGATCTGTTTTAAAAGAATTTCTCTGTTAATATGAATCAATGCAACCGTTTTAGAAATGCCAATGTCCTATACTTTGTTTTCCATCAAGATAAGGTAGATGCTTATTTTTGTGGCCGCATGTTTCATCCTCCTTTATTGGCCAGTAATTGTTTTCTTTTTTGCCTCTTAAAACAGGGATATCTATTCAACTTGTTGCTATAGAAAACTTAAATGTCACACCGGCAACTTTGCTTGATTTCAGTGCAACTGCACAAAACTTGATTGGATTTCCTATTCGTGTTGGTAGATTCGTATTTTATGTTGGTCATCTCATGAAAGGTCAGTACAGGCCTTCATCCACATGATCGTGCAGTGTGTTTTGAGATGCTGTGCTACTTGTATTGGTACTGTTTTAAATAAATGATGAATTGAAGCTATTGTATTGTTGTCTTTTCCCATTAAGTAGTGAACAAAAATGGGACCAACCCAGACATGATGCTTGTTGCTTTGTTACAACAAATTCAACATCACCCCCTTTATAAGCTTTGTTGTTCTTTATACATGTTGAAACAATGCATTGTTAAGATAATGTCTCAGTCAATATGAATGAATCACACTGATGGAGAATTGCTACTCTCCTGCTTTGTTTCCCATCAAGATAAAGTAGATCAGTAGATGCTTTTCTTCTGGGAGTACAAGTCATCAACCGTTATTTCTTAGTAATTGTTTCCCTTATACCTATTATTGCTTACAGGGATATCAAAATTAAAGCTAGGTTTTATTCCGACTTCGATTTTAGTTGAACTGCACAAAAGGAGACAATGTGTAAGGCAAACTGCTGCATTACTGGGTGTAGGATCGAAAGTATGTCTAGAGGGGGGTGATTAGACTACTTGACCAAATAAAAACTTAACCTTTTCCCAATTTTAGTTCTTGGCAGATTTTAGCTATTGTAGGACAAGTCAAGCAATCATCACACAATTCAAGCAAGCATGCAAAGAGTATATTGGCAGCGGAAAGTAAAGCATGCAACTTGCAAGAATGTAAAGGGAAGGGTTTGGAGAATTCAAACGCAATTGGAGACACGGATGTTTTTCCCGTGGTTCGGATAGGTGGTGCTATCCTACATCCACGTTGATGGAGACTTCAACCCACGAAGGGTAACGGTTGCACGAGTCCACGGAGGGCTCCACCCACAAAGGGTAACGGTTGCGCGAGTCAACGGAGGGCTCCACCCACGAAGGGTCCATGAAGAAGCAACCACCCACAAAGGGTCCACGAAGTAGCAACCTTGTCTATCCCACCATGGCCATCGCCCACGAAGGACCTGCCTCACTAGCGGTAGATCTTCACGAAGTAGGCGATCTCCTTGCCCTTACAAACTCCTTGGTTCAACTCCACAATCTTCTCGGAGGCTCCCAAGTAACACCTAGCCAATCTAGGAGACACCACTCTCCAAGAAGTAACAAATGGTGTGTAGGTAATGAACTCCTTGCTCTTGTGCTTCAAATGATAGTCTCCCCAACACTCAACTCTCTCTCATAGGATTTGGATTTGGTGGAAAGAAGATTTGAGTGGAAAGCAACTTGGGGAAGGCTAGAGATCAAGATTCATATGGTAGGAATGGAATATCTTGGCCTCAACACATGAGTAGGTGGTTCTCTCTCAGAACATATGAGTTGGAATTGTGTATGTGTTCTGATGGCTCTCTCCACGAATGAAGAGGAGGTGGAGGGGTATATATAGCCTCCACACAAAATCCAACCGTTACACACAGTTTTCCAATCTCGGTGGGACCGAATCAGCAAACTCGGTCGGACCGAAAAGGTAAACCTAGTGACCGTTAGAGATTTTCGGTGTGACTGACATGCAACTCGGTAGGACCGATATGGTTAGGGTTTGGGCATAACGTAATCTCGGTGAGACCGATTACACAAACTCGGTGAGACCGATTTGGTAATTAGCTAACCAGAGAGTTGGTCAGGCAAACTCGGTGGGACCGATTTGCTCTTTCGGTGAGACCGAAAAGTTACAAAAAGGAAACACTGAATTTACATTGCAATCTCGGTGGGACCGATCCGCTCTTTCGGTAAGACCGAAAAGTTACGAAAGGGAGACAGAGAGTTTGCAATCCCATCTCGGTGAGACCAAGATCCCTATCGGTAGAACCGAATTGCTAGGGTTTGGCAGTGGCTAATGACATGTAAAACTCGGTGGCACCGGATAGAAAGAATTGGTATGACCGAGTTTGGCTTAGGGTTTAGGTCATATGTGGATATGGGAAAGTAGTTGAGGGTTTTGGAGCATAGCACTAAGCACATGAAGCAAGAGGCTCATTAAGCAACACCTCATCCCTCCTTGATAGTATTGGCTTTTCCTAAAGACTCAATGTGATCTTGGATCACTAAAATATAAAATGAAGAGTCTTGAGCTTTTGAGCTTGAGCCAATCCTTTGTCCTTAGCATTTTGAGGGTTCCACTTTCACATCCATGCCATGCCAATCATTGAGCTTTCCTGAAATAATCATCTTGGAATAGCATTAGCTCAATGAGCTATATGTTGTTATGAATTACCAAAACCACCTAGGGATAGTTGCACTTTCAATCTCCCCCTTTTTGGTAATTTATGACAACATATAGATCAAAGCTTCGACAAATGATAATAAGCATGAAATATATCGTCGCTTTGAGAAGTATGTGACAAGTAAGAGCTCACCCTAAATTTGTGCATATTTAAAATTTGCTTTGGACTGCAAATGCACAAGGAGTTAGAGTCATGGGCTACTCTTCCATGTCACATACATCTTGGTGGAGCGCTTAAAATGATAAGAATGAAATACATGCACTCATCACCAAAAATAGTGAATGATCACATAAGATAGATAAGATGATAATATTTAAGCAAACATTAAGTGTAGCTTATGATCAAACACATGATCATCAATGTCTCACAAGCAATGACATAGTATCTCAAGAACTCAAAAGGAAACAAAGTTCGAAAAACCACCAAATAAAACAAGAGAGAAAAGAAACACTCTCTCTCTCAAAGCCTATGATCTATACATTTTCTCCCCCTTTGGCAACAAGTTACCAAAAAGTTCCTAGAAAATGCATAGTGCTAAATGGACACTCAGGCTTGATCTTCAGGTGGTGGTGGAGTCCGGAGCACTCCAAGGACGAAGCCTTCTGTAGACGTGGTCGGAGTTGAGGCTAAAGTAGATGCTGGAGCTGGTGGAACTGAGGCTGTAGCTGGTGCAGAAGTGGTGGCTCTGGTGTCAGCAACTGGCACTGCATGTGATCTCTGAGCTCTTGGCACTCTGGCAAATGCATCAGTTGTAGTCTTGCCTCTCCTCTCCTGCATGTCATCCTGAAGTTGTTCCACTGCAGACTGAATCTCTGTTACTTTGACATCCAAGTCATAGAACTTTTGTTCCATGATTCTCTCTAAGCTCTGCTGATTCTGAGTGAGGGTGGCCAGTCCTTGCTCAATCCTCAGTGTGGATGCAATCAAGTAACCAAGCTGCTCTTGTTTGGTTTTCAAGAAATACTCAGATGCCTCCTCTTGAGTTGGCATCTTGGCAGCTTTCTCCTTCCTTGCCTTCTCCTTCTTCGCTTGTGCTTGAACGGACGATGGTTCATTCTCATGCATGACAACCTGATTATCTTCAAAATCTGGATGAATGGGCAGATGTTCCTTATCCAAAAGGTATATCCCCGTGCCCATCTTGGAGTTAATGAGCTCCTGGATCTGAGGGGCATAACCACAGCTCCTCTTCTGGTCTGCTGCTGTCCTCTTGATGGTCTCTACCATGAGGCTCATCACCTTGAACTTTTGTGGCACATCAAAGATATGTAGCAAGTTGATCGCGTGGCCCCTGATCATCTTGTGATCTCCAGATTTGGGCAATAAGGTGTGCCTCAGTATCCAATTGATAGTTGGCAGACCTGACAGAAGATAATGCACTGAGCCAAACTTGAAAGTATCAAGTGCTTCATTTGGGATCTCCTTGTACATGTTTGACATTGAGTTATGGTCCATCTTCTTCTTGGCATATATGTCCAAGTCATCATCATGCTCCTCTGGGGCATTAATGAGCTGTGCCCACTCAGCAACTGTATATTGGTACCTTGTACCTTCAGACATCCATGTTATCCTTGCATCTGGGTAGAAGTGTGCTGTGGAGTAGAATTGCATAATGAGCTCCTCGTTCCACTTTGTGAGCTTCTGCCCAACAAAGTCTGCAACTCCACAAGCACTAAAGCTGTCAATCACACCAGGATAGTGTTCCTCATTTTCCTTCATGTAGGTCCAGTCGACCCATCTCATGTCACAAACAATGGGCTTCTTATCAAGCAGCACTGTCTCATAAAAGTCCTGCTGTTCCTTAGTGTGGAACCTATAGTCAACAGCAGTCCTTCTCCTTGAAGCATACGGATCTGCTTCTCTCCACTTCCTGAGCCCTGAGTCTCTCCTGAGCTTCATGTCCTCAGCCACAGGATGAGCATCACTATGGTCTGGGATCTTGGGCTTGAGCTTTCTGAGCACTTGACCTTCTTCTTCTTCAGCAATGTCCGGCACTGGGGCCTTGTTCTTTTCAGTTGCAGGTATGCTCCTCGTATTTCTCTTTGGGGCAGACTTGGGCTTGGAGGCAGCTTTGGGTGCTTCTTTGGGCTTGGATGCAGCAGCCCCTGATCTTATAGCATCACCCATAAGCTTAGGTGCCTTAGGTGCTGGTGCAACAACCTCTTCTTCTTCCTCTTCTTCCATGATGGAAGACTTTCCAAGCACTCTGGCTACGGTCTTCTTGACCCTTTCCTTCCTCTTCTTTCCCTTAGCAGCAACTGGCTCTGTGGTTGCAGGCTTTTCAGGAATCTGAGTTGAGGCTCTGGCCTTTGGCACAGGCTGCCTACCTGCTGGCCTTTTGATTTTCATCCCTGGCTTTGTGCCTTGAGCTGGCTCAACTCTCTTGGAAGTTGCTTCCTCTTCTGCCACATAATCCTCATCCTCTGATTCTGAGGTTCTCTTCTTCCTTTGTCTGGTGGCAGCTTTTGGCAGATTGCTATGAGTACTTCTGCTGCCTTCATCTGAAGAACTTGAGGGACTAGTGCCCTCACTCATCTGCACTTGCTCTTCTGACATGTTCTGGCTATCACTTTGGTCTGACATGATGAACAAGCTGACTGCTGACCCTGTGAATAGTTTATAGATGAGGTAGAATAGATTAGCATCACAAAATGCAGAGATTTTTGCAAAAGAATGATCCAAAAACTTAGTTTTAGTTTCCCACTGAAATCATCTCGGATCTACCGATTTTCAAACTCGGTGATACCGAAGCAGTTTTGGAAGCTAAACTAGTGAACTCGGTTGGACCGAGTCACAGTTCGGTGGCACCGAGACTGCTAGGGTTTCACAGAGTTCCAAAACTGGTCACACTAATAAGTAATTCTTGGTCAGACCGAGTCTCACTTGTGCAATGGCATAAGCCAAATCGGTGGGACCGAGTTTTTCAACTCGGTGGGTCCGAGATGGTTTCGGCGGAAACCTAACCCTAAAATTTTCGAATCAAACCTAATCTACGAGCTCATTGACTGGATAGGAGTGTTTCAATCGTGGCAAGAATCATGATGATCACAATGTGCTAAGAATCGGATTGGGGAATAGCACAAAGATCGAGTCCATACCCTAGTTCGGCGGAGACTCGCTACGGCGGCAACGGCGGGGTTGAATTCCCGTTGACGGCGATGGAGACCAGCGACTGGAGGCGGCTGGCGGCGAGGAGACGATCCGGAGACCACGTTGGCAGAGCAGGCTATCGCGCGGGCGAAGGGGTTCGGAGAAATTTCCAAATTTTTGCCCGTGACTATATATAGCCCGACCCTGTCGGTGTGACCGAGTGGAACAACTCGGTGGCACCGAGATGCAAAACTGTATGCAGTTGTTGCAACTCGGTGTGACCGAATGGTTCAAATTGGTTGCACCGAGATCGAAAACCTAGATCAACTTAATGATCTCGGTAGGACCGAAAGTAGGGTATCGGTCAGACCGAGAATCATAAAGTGGTTTTGGAAGTTTAAGTCTATGACGAATGGGGGACTCCGAGCGCTCCTCACACAGAGTGGTTCGAATCTGACTTGATCAAATTTTGTGATGTAGCATGAATAGAGTTTGAGACGAGAAAAGCATAGATAGCTAGAGGAGGTTCTTAGGCATTCTTGCCCATCCACTTGGCAAAAGGAAATAAAACCAAACAATCAAAACAACAAGTGGATGTCCTCGAATGAGTAAAATATGCAACCAGCATGCTCACACAATAAGATGGCAAATGAAATATGTGACAAGGCATGCACAACCAATTCTAGCATCTATCAAGCAATTTGTGATGACAAGGTCATCTATATATATGAGTATATTGACTTAGGAGTCAAGTGAGAACACTTGATCATAGGTCATACTCATCGTTTAAGCTCAAGTGGGGTTACCACTTTTACATAAAGCATTGTTGTGTTCACATCTTTAGAGTTGCTTTAGCTCAAGTCTTAGAGTAAAGCTCCCCCTAGATGTGATATCCCCCCTTAGAGGGATGAACTAACCTCGGGTTTTGTCGATGATGACTTCATGTAGATGTTGAAGATGTGGATGCTCAATGTTGATGTAGATCACTTGGAGCTATCCATTTGAGTGAATTGCACTTTCAATACCTACATGGGTTAGTCCCACAAGGAACAAACAAGGATATCCATAGACATAGAGTGATGCACACACAAGATGATGTCCATGAAAACTTTTAGGTTACCTTGTCCCTTGTCTTACCAACAAGAGGGTTTGTGACTCCTTGAACTAGTGCAAGATGTGGAAGTTGATTGCACTTGTTCTTGCCAAAATGATAAGAGTGAAGTTTGTTGGCGGAGTCACCCACAAGAACTCTCTAGTTCTTCTTCTTTTGGATCCACACCATCTTGATGGGAATCCTTGGAGTTGTAGTCGTACTTGATGAAGTGGAACTTGAAGTAGTCTTGGGAATCCACTTGACTAAGGTCTTAGGAGCTTCTTCAAATGCATCAATTTCCTCTTGAAGCCTGTCCTTGCCTTTTTGCTTGTAGTCTTGTGGTGGAAGATCATCTTGAGCTTGTGTCCCCTTGAAAGAAGTATCATACTTCTCTTGTTGAGGAACAAACTTTGTCTTGGGGTATTGATCTTCTTCCCACTCAATTCCATTGGCATTGAACTTTCGTTCAAAACCAACACCTTGATTCTTCCGGTGCATTCCTTGCTTGCACACAATTTCCTCGAATTTCTTACTCCCGGCAAGGCTTTTGTACACTCCTTTCTCTATAATTCCCTTCAATAAGCTATTTTCTTGCTCAAGTGTAACTTGGCTAAGAGAATCATTAGTGGAATCAAGAGAACTACTAGAAGCAACAATATTGGATTTAGCATGATCATTGTTACTGCTAGAGGAAGAATCTTTCTTGTTCTTGTTACTAGACTTGACTTGAGGCATGTAAGTGGATAAGAGTAAATGCTTGGCAATGTAAGAAGAACTTTTCTTGCGGAGATCATCATTGATTGATTTTAAGAACTCATGCTCTTGCTCAAGATTGAGCTTTTCAAAGCGTAATTTCTCATGAGCTCTTAAAAGTTCTCGATGATCTTCGAAGATAGTTTCATGAGCTAACTTAAGAGTGTATAGTTCTTTAGTTAGAGCCTCAATCTTCTACTTATCATTGTCATTCGTTTCATCTTGATTAGCATGATTAATTGACGTTTCATCATAGTATTCATCACTAGAGTTGTCAACAAGCAAATCATCACCTAACAAGTCATCTTCATCACTATTGAAATCAACATACTCGGGGTGTGTTACCTTAGGACCTTTGGCCATGAAGCATCTTCCAATTCCTTCATTTGGTGAGTCAAATATGTCGTAGGAGTTGGTTGACACAAGTGCTAGACCGGCAACACCTTCATCTTGAGTATCTTCGGAGTCGGAGTGATAACTTCTCTCGGAGTGGCTGTCGGAGTCGGAGCCGGATACCCATTCACCAACATGAGCTTGATGTCTTTGTTTTGTGTAGCTCCTTGATGATTTTTCCTTCCTTTCCGAATCCTTGCTTCTCCGTGAGTATCTTCGTTCATAATGATCATCTCTACTCCTTCTCTCTCTCTTGGTGGTGATTCTTTGCTTCTTCTCTTTGGAGAATCTTCTCTTCGCTTGTAGGAAGCCGTACACTCATTGGAATAGTGTCTGGGTCTTCCACAACTGTAGCAGTTTCGCTCTCGACTAGAAGATCTTTTGTCATTGTAGGACCTTGACTTGAAGCTTCTATCTTTGCTTCTACTCTTGTAGAACTTGTTGAAGTTCTTCACCATTAAGCTCAGTTCTTCATCGAAGTTTTGTTTCTCACTTGATGATGTAGGGGCTTCACATGAGGCTTTGTAGGCACCACTTGATTTGTTGTGAAGTTCCTCTTTATCCTTAAGTGACATCTCATGAGCAACAATTCTTCCAATCACCTCCGTTGGCTTGAGATCTTTATAATTGGGCATCATTTGGATCAATGTGCACACGGTATCATATTTTCCATCCAAGGCTCTTAGAATCTTCTTGATGATGAATCTATCGGTCATCTCTTCACTTCCTAAGCCGGCAATCTCATTTGTGATGAGAGCAAGCCTAGAGTACATTTCAGCGACACCTTCACCATCCTTCATTTTGAACATGTCAAGTTGACTTTGAAGCACATCCAACTTGGATTCCTTGACGGAGTCGGTACCTTCGTGCATATCAATCAAAGTGTCCCAAATTTCCTTTGCATTCTCAAGACGGCTGATTTTGTTGAATTCTTCGGGGCACAATCCGTTGAAGAGAATATCACAAGCTTGAGCATTGTATTGCAACATCTTGAACTCATCCGTGGTAGCTTCACGGTTTGGTTCTTTCCCATCAAAGAAGTCACCTTGCAAACCAACACACACAATAGCCCAAACGGCGGGGTTATGTCCAAGAATATGCATTTTCATTTTATGCTTCCAACTAGCAAAATTAGTACCATCAAAGTAAGGACCTCTACGGTGATAATTTCCCTCGCTAGACGCCATACTCTCCTAGGTTGTGAAACCAAGGCTATGACCACCAAAAGCTATGGAGATCAAAGCAAATGGAGACCAAAGCTCTGATACCACTTGTAGGATCGAAAGTATGTCTAGAGGGGGGTGATTAGACTACTTGACCAAATAAAAACTTAACCTTTTCCCAATTTTAGTTCTTGGCAGATTTTAGCTATTGTAGGACAAGTCAAGCAATCATCACACAATTCAAGCAAGCATGCAAAGAGTATATTGGCAGCGGAAAGTAAAGCATGCAACTTGCAAGAATGTAAAGGGAAGGGTTTGGAGAATTCAAACGCAATTGGAGACACGGATGTTTTTCCCGTGGTTCGGATAGGTGGTGCTATCCTACATCCATGTTGATGGAGACTTCAACCCACGAAGGGTAACGGTTGCGCGAGTCCACGGAGGGCTCCACCCACAAAGGGTAACGGTTGCGCGAGTCCACGGAGGGCTCCACCCACGAAGGGTCCACGAAGAAGCAACCACCCACAAAGGGTCCACAAAGTAGCAACCTTGTCTATCCCACCATGGCCATCGCCCACGAAGGACTTGCCTCACTAGCGGTAGATCTTCATGAAGTAGGCGATCTCCTTGCCCTTACAAACTCCTTGGTTCAACTCCACAATCTTGTCGGAGGCTCCCAAGTAACACCTAGCCAATCTAGGAGACACCACTCTCCAAGAAGTAACAAATGGTGTGTAGGTAATGAACTCCTTGCTCTTGTGCTTCAAATGATAGTCTCCCCAACACTCAACTCTCTCTCATAGGATTTGGATTTGGTGGAAAGAAGATTTGAGTGGAAAGCAACTTGGGGAAGGCTAGAGATCAAGATTCATATGGTAGGAATGGAATATCTTGGTCTCAACACATGAGTAGGTGGTTCTCTCTCAGAACATATGAGTTGGAATTGTGTATGTGTTCTGATGGCTCTCTCCACGAATGAAGAGGAGGTGGAGGGGTATATATAGCCTCCACACAAAATCCAACCGTTACACACAGTTTTCCAATCTCAGTGGGACCGAATCAACAAACTCGGTCGGACCAAAAAGGTAAACCTAGTGACCGTTAGAGATTTTTGGTGGGACTGACATGCAACTCGGTAGGACCGATATGGTTAGGGTTTGGGCATAACGTAATCTCGGTGAGACCGATTACACAAACTCGGTGAGACCGATTTTGGTAATTAGCTAACCAGAGAGTTGGTCAGGCAAACTCGGTGGGACCGATTTGCTCTTTCGGTGAGACCAAAAAGTTACAAAAAGGAAACACTGAATTTACATTGCAATCTCGGTGGGACCGATCCGCTCTTTCGGTGAGACCGAAAAGTTACGAAAGGGAAACAGAGAGTTTGCAGTCCCATCTCGGTGAGACCGAGATCCCTATCGGTAGAACCGAATTGCTAGGGTTTGGCAGTGGCTAATGACATGTAAAACTCGGTGGCGCCAGATAGAAAGAATCGGTATGACCGAGTTTGGCTTAGGGTTTAGGTCATATGTGGATATGGGAAAGTAGTTGAGGGTTTTGGAGCATATCACTAAGCACATGAAGCAAGAGGCTCATTAAGCAACACCTCATCCCTCCTTGATAGTATTGGCTTTTCCTAAAGACTCAATGTGATCTTGGATCACTAAAATATAAAATGAAGAGTCTTGAGCTTTTGAGCTTGAGCCAATCCTTTGTCCTTAGCATTTTGAGGGTTCCACTTTCACATCCATGCCATGCCAATCATTGAGCTTTCCTGAAATAATCATCTTGGAATAGCATTAGCTCAATGAGCTATATGTTGTTATGAATTACCAAAACCACCTAGGGATAGTTGCACTTTCATTGGGTCTAGTTGGTCGTTCCACTTTGCAGAAAGAAGCAGTCACTGTTTGCGCTACATTACAGAAGGAATGGCCGAGAAGCTTTACAGAGTATTATTAGACACCGGTGACATGACTAGTCTGCAGAGACCATTGGCAATTTAACAATATGTGGAGTGCCCTGGGCAAAAAGTGCCCAAACAAGTATAAAAGCTACGACAGGACTCCACAATCATAGGCATTACATATTTTTAATGGGAAAAGCTTGTCAAAGTTTAATCATTGATGTTAGCAAGAAGACGTTAGTTTAATATATTGGAATTGGAAAACCTTGTCAAAATTTGCTCATTGATGTTAGCCAGAAGACATGCATTTGATATTTTTGAGTGGGACGCCCTTGCTGTGAGCAGCGTCGAGTGTTTTTTTTCCTATTACTATGTTCAGTTTAGAAGTAAATAATTACTCTGCTATGATATTCCTGTGTTAAGAGTTTGTTCTGAATATTGTCTATGTAATGCCAGGCCTTGTTTTTGATTGCAAAGTAGAGCTTGGAATGTTGTGGCATGCGGCATCACGAGCTGTTCATCGTGCCTCCTGAGAATAATGCTTCATATTGTTTTGCATGTCGATCTAATGCCAGTGATTTGCTTGTTAAGAAGATCATCCTCTTCTGTTGTTTCCGTGCTTAAGAAGTTCATCGTCTGATGTTTCATTCATAGCCTATACGACAAGTCGGGTAGGTTAGCCAACTCATGATATTAGGTTGTGATTGGATTGTCGTTTTCCAACCAAAACTGCTTGTAAAACTGACGCTTGTAAATTAAAGCAGATGGTCTCGGGCGAAGGCTTGGTTGGTCGATTTTGACTAGTAAAATGTCGGAAGTACTTGACACACGATAAAAACGCTGAACGACACTCGGACGATTGCTAATCCAGCCGTTAGCTGCTGTTTCAGTCTTGCCCATGGATGGCATGATACGCATGTCATGCATGTATCGTCTGGTAACGTCGTCCATATAGCAGTGCTCGTAAAATATACACTGGTCTCTCAAATTACACGCGTAACCCGCCGGTTTTACTTACATACCTCGGGCCCTCGGTTTCATTACGCCTGTATTTTACGCGTTGTTTTTGATGACGAGTAAATTACACTTGTATGTTAATACAAGTTTGAAATAAACCAGGGCTCCCAAGTGGGGCCTTACCGTTTCATGCCGTCTCAGTTTCTCGAAGGTGCTCATAGGTGTCCGATGATCCTGGCTTCCTGAATGAGTAGCGGGCGCTGTCTCAGACCATCCGTAGGGCCCGCGAGGCCCTCTCCATTGTCCTTCGAGTTGTTGCGCTCGCCGTGGCGCCGAGTATTGTTAACATCGTCAACGAACATGAGGATTCAGGAGATGACTTTATTTTGACTGGATGACACCAGGGACCCACTAGGGCCATAGCCATACGTACGCAAGTGCCTCCTTATTATGTACAACTATATTTCTTTTTGCTTTCTCCTGGTTTCGTGACATCACGGTCACACACCATTGTCAACCTATGTAGTCAATATAAACGAGAGAGTTGCACAAGGTGCGGCCGATAGCTGGGACCAAGCAGCTTGAGCAGTATTTGTGTTTTTGAGGCATGAGCACTGCAGAGTTTTTCTTGGCGATGATTTCGTTGTTGTTCAGAGGAGAGCAGGGTATTAACTGGGCGGGCTATGGCCCGTCTAGCCCAGGCCAGATATCCAGCCCAGATACTAATTTTTTCAAGATGAAAATGGCTAGCCCAGTTATACATCTTTTTGAGGAATACCCAGGCAAGGTCAACTTGTTATTCTCCGCCCCGCTGGGCTGCAAATCTTTCCTAGGAGGGATGCATTAGGCTTAACAGGAAAATAGGCTTTAAAAAATAATAAATGGGATGTAATTATGAAAACTGGGCAGTAACTATAAAAAAATACACCAAACACGAAATTAGTTTATAAAATATTATTTATGGATTTTGAAAATTTTAAATTTCATTGTTGCGCGCGCAATGTTTCGTTGGATTTTTACGTAATACAAATTTATATTTAATCTGACTTGAAATTTCGGGATAAAAATATTTTGGAGCCCATCAAAATGTGGGAAATTTTATTGAATTCTGTCTTCAACGGTTGGTTGAAATTATTAATCATTATCCTAGCTAGAAAATGGGTTGTACTTTTAACAAACTATAAATGGGTTGTTGTAAATTCCATTTGAATTCCAAAATGGGCTATACATTCTTACAAAACGCAAATGGGCTATAAGTTCTCTGCCACACACTTGTGGGCCTACTAAGTGACGCGTCCCCTAAAAAAAATAAGTTGACGCGTATGCAAGGCTTTGCCAACTTATTATAGTCAACACACGGTTCTAGCAGCAGTGGCCGTTGGATGTCTATCCAACGGATGTCGTGCTTCTTGTTCCATCTCGGATATTCTTAGCTTCGGCCGCCCAAAAAATGATTCCTCCCCCTGATATATGGGGCGCACCGTTTCAGAGGATGACCTGTGGGCCTACTAAGTTGGACCGTACCAAGGGCTTTGTCAACTTAGTCAATAATAAATGTTTCAAGCTTCAGTGACCGTACGATGTCCATCCAATGGCCGTAGTGCTTCTTCAACCTCTGGTCTTCTTGGTCCAGCCGCACAAAGCAGCACCGGTCATGCCGCCTACTCCTGCCTCCCGTGGCCGGCTGTGCTGCCGCGGAGGCCTCACCGCCCCCATACTACTCCCACCGCTGGCCAGGCCATCCCTCCACTCACCCACACCCCCTGTTATTCTGCGGCTACGGAAGCCTCACACCGCAGCCGAACCAGTGAACCCTCGTATTCCTCTCTGTGCGGGCTTCCACTGATGTGTCTTCCCCGGCTCCGCGTCGTCCCCTTCCTAGGCCTCGCCGTCGTCCAGACCACCGCCCTGGTGCTCTCGGCGCGCCGTGGTCAACGTGGTCAATGACCGACTTCCATCGGAAGAGTACTGTACGTGGAGAGGTTGACAGCTGGGTCCAAGCAGCCGCAAGGAAGTGCCTCCTTATTACGCGCAAAATAATTATTCCTCCACCTTACAGCAGGGACCCACCGGAAGGGCCACCTTATTTCGCGAAAAAACGTTTCCCCCCTGACTGCTCGGGCCCACCAGACGGGCGGCGTATTTCGCAAAAAAAAACGTTCCCCCCGCTGTCAGCTCGGACCCACCGGAAGTGCCTCCTTATTATGCACAAAAAAATGAATACTCCCCCTGCTAGCTGGGACCCACCATGGTGGGAGGCTGACTTGTGGGCCTACTAAGTTGACTGGGACGGGGGCCTTTGTCAACTTTAGTTAATATGAACGATTCTAGCTCCATCCAACGGTCGTAGTGCTTCTTCAACCTCTAGTCTTCTTGCTCCAGCCGCCCAAAGCAGCACCGGTCGTGCCGCATGCTCCTGCCTCCCGTGGCCGGCTGTGCTACCGCGGAGGCCTCACCGCCCCCTACTATTCCCACCGCTGGCCAGGCCCTACGGCGACGGCAGCCTCACACTGCAGCCGAACCAGTGAACCCTCGTACTCCTCTCCGCGCGGGCTTCCACTTCCGCGTCTTCCCCGGCTCCCTATCGTACCCTACCTAGGCATCGCCGTCGTCCACCACCCTGGTGCTCTCGGCGCGGCGTGGTCAACGTGGTCAAGGAATGACTTCCATCGGACGTGGACTGTACATGGAGAGGCTGACAGCTGGGTCCACGGCCGCAGCAAGGAAATGCCTCCTTATTATGTGCAAAATAATTATTCCTCCACCTCACAGCGAGGACCCACCGGACGCGCCACCGTATTTCGTGAAAAAAATGTTTCCCCCCTAACTGTTGGGACCCACCAGCTACACCTTCGCACACAAGGAAGTGCGTCTAGGCAAAAAAACAAAACGATTCGCCCCCTGACTGTCGTATTTCTAACTCTGACAGTGATGTAGGGCGGTATGTATGGAGAGGCTAGATCTTAGCTATGGAGGAGTTGTAAGCACACGAGGATTACGAGTTCAGGCCCTTCTCGGAGGAAGTAACAGCCCTACGTCTCGGTGCCCGGAGGCGGTCAACTGAATTATGTGTCTATGAATAACAGGGGTGCCAACCCTTGATACCGAGGAGGGGGTGGCTTATATAGAGTTCGCCAGGCCCCTCCAGCCCTCAGTAATGCAGGGTTTATAGTACATTAAGACTGGGGGTTACTGGTAACGCCCCTAATAAAGTGCTATGATGACCATAAAAGCTACTTAATGACCGACCGTTTGCGTGCAGGGTGACTTTAGATCTCCTGGCAGTCGAGTGGTTGGATCTTAGTCGAGTGATTGCTTCGTGGTCGAGGACTCTGGCTCATCGATCTGGCGATCGACATTGTAAAGGTGATACGCTCCATTGTGGAGGACTCTGGTGATGATGAAGGGACCTTCCCAAGTAGGAGCGATATGGAGGCTCGAGTACTTTGATTTGCGGTCTAGGACCTTTGGATCTTATCTGAACTTGATTTATCGTTGAATATCTTCATGAATTATCTGTCGAGTGGAACTTGTTCTTCACTCGAAATAACTTTGTATTTGTGGTGCAGCTCCGAAGGAGAAGGTAGCAGTCGATTTGCACCTCGTTGTCCTTGCGGATTGGGATGTGTTCCGTACTTAGGCGAGCACTGGGCTGCAGCTAAGCCCCCGAGTGGAAGGTCTGCTCTCCACTCGGTAGGATTTTAAAAACTTAGGCCAGTACTGGACTACAGCTAAGCCCCCGAGTGGGAGGTCTGCTCTCCACTCGGTAGGATTTTTTCAAACTTAGGCGAGTACAGGACTGCAGCTAAGCCCCCGAGTGGGAGGTATTCTCTCCACTCGCTAGGATTTTTCAAACTTAGGCGAGTACTGGACTATAGCTAAGCCCCCGAGTGGGAGGTCTACTCTCCACTCGGTAGGATTTTTTCAAACTTAGGCGAGTACTGGACTGCAGCTAAGCCTCCGAGTGGGAGGTCTGCTCTCCACTCGGTAGGATTTTTTCAAACTTAGGCGAGTACTGAACTGCAGCTAAGCCTCCGAGTGGGAGGTTTGCTCTCCACTCGTTAGGATTTTTAAACACTTAGACGAGCACTGGGCTGCAGCTAAGCCTCCGAGTGGGAGTCTGGCTCACCACTCGGTAGGATTTTTAAATACTTAGGCGAGTACTGGGCTGCAGCTAAGCCTTCGAGTGGGAGGTTTGCTCTCCACTCGGTAGGATTTTTAAACACTTAGGCGAGCACTAGGCTGCAGCTAAGCCTCCGAGTGGGAGTCTGGCTCACCACTCGATAGGAATTTTAAATACTTAGGCGAGCACTAGCTGCAGCTAAGCCTCCGAGTGGGAGTCTGGCTCACCACTCGGTAGGATTTTTAAACACTTAGGCGAGCACTGGGCTGCGGCCAAGCCTCCGAGTGGGAGTCTGGCTCACCACTCGGTAGGATTTTTAAACACTTAGGCGAGCACTGGGCTGCGGCTAAGCCTCCGAGTGGGAGTCTGGCTCACCACTCGATAGGATTTTTAAACACATAGGCAAGCACTGGGCTGCGGCTAAGCCTCCGAGTGGGAGTCTGGCTCACAACTCGGTAGGATTTTTAAACACTTAGGCGAGCACTGGGCTGCGGCTAAGCCTCCGAGTGGGAGTCTGGCTCACCACTCGGTAGGATTTTTTTTACAAACCTAGGCGAAACGGATTTGCAGCTAAGCCACCCACTAGGGGATTTCACACGCAAACAAAGGCGACAACAATTATAGGAAAAATTGTAACACTCTTGTCTTTGATAAATAGACTACAGAAGTTTTTCTTATAACATCTCATTCGAGTGATAATTCAAGTGTAAAAGGGGCGGAGCAGTTCCACATTCCAAGCTCGTGGCTCATCGATCTGGCGATCGACAGTGTAAAGGTGATACGCTCCATTGTGGAGGACTCTGGTGACGATGAAGGGACCTTCCCAAGTAGGAGCGAGCTTGTGTGGTTTCTGTTGAGCGAGCTTGCAGGGTATACAATAGGTCTGGTACATAGCATGCCATACTTTATAGAACCTATGGCTGAGGCATAGGGAATGACTTTCATTCTCTCTCTATCTTCTGCCGTGTTCAGGTTTTGAGTCTTACTCAACTTCACACCTTGTGACACAGGCAAGAACCCCTTCTTCGACTATTCCATTTTGAACTACTTCAAAATCTTGTCAAGGTATGTACTCATTGAAAAACTTATCAAGCGTCTTGATCTATCTCTATAGATCTTGATGCTCAATATGTAAGCAGCTTCACCGAGGTCTTTCTTTGAAAAACTCCTCTCAAACATTCCTTTATGATTTGCAGAATAATTCTACATTATCTCCGATCAACAATATGTCATTCACATATACTTATCAGAAATGCTATAGTGCTCCCACTCACTTTCTTGTAAATACAGGCTTCACCGCAAGTATGTATAAAACTATATGCTTTGATCAACTTATCAAAGCGTATATTCCAACTCTGAGATGCTTGCACCAGTCCATAGATGGATCGCTGGAGCTTGCATATTTTGTTAGTACCTTTAGGATTGACAAAACCTTCTGGTTGCATCATATACAACTCTTCTTTAATAAATCCATTAAAGAATGCAGTTTTGTTTATCCATTTGCTAGATTTCATAAAATGTGGCAATTGCTAACATGATTCGGACAGACTTAAGCATAGATATGAGTGAGAAACTCTCATCGTAGTCAACACCTTGAACTTGTCGAAAACCTTTTTGCGGCAATTCTATCTTTGTAGATAGTAACACTACTATCAGTGTCCGTCTTCCTCTTGAAGATCCATTTAATCTCAAGGGCTCGCCGATCAATGGGCAAGTCAATCAAAGTCCATACATTGTTCTCATACATGGATCTCATCTCAGATTTCATGGCCTCAAGCCATTTCGCGGAATCTGGGATCATCATCGCTTCCTCATAGTTCGTAGGCTCATCATTGTCAAGTAACATGACCTCCATAACAGGATTACCGTACCACTCTGGTGCGGATCTCACTCTAGTTTACCTACGAGGTTCGGTAGTAACTTGATCTGAAGTTACATGATCATCATCATTAGCTTCCTCACTAATTGGTGTAGTAGTCACAGGAACAGATTTTTGTGATGAACTACTTTCCAATAAGGGAGCAGGTACAGTTACCTTATCAAGTTCTACTTTCCTCCCACTCACTTCTTTCGAGAGAAACTCCTTCTCTAGAAAGGATCCATTCTCAGCAATGCATATCTTGCCTTTGGATCTGTGATAGAAGGTGTACCCAACATTTTCTTTTGGGTATCCTATGAAGATTTACTTCTCCGATTTGGGTTCGAGCTTATCATGTTTGAAACTTTTTCACATAAGCATCACAGTCCCAAACTTTAAGAAATGATAGCTTAGTTTTCTCGCCAAACCACAGTTCATACGGTGTCGTCTCAACGAGATTTACATGGTGCCCTATTTAACGTGAATGTAGTTGTCTCTAATGCATAACCCCAAAACGATAGTGGTAAACCGATAAGAGACATCATAGATCGCACCATATCTAATAAAGTATGGTTACGATGTTCGGACACACATTTACACTGTGGTGTTCTAGGTGGTGTGAGTAGTGAAACTATTTCACATTGTTTTAACTGAAGGCCAAACTCGTAACTCAAATATTTTACTTCTGCGATCATATCGTAGAAACTTTTATTTTTGTTACGATGATTCTCCACTTCACTCTGAAATTCTTTGAACTTTTCAAATGTTTCAGACTTGTGTTTTATCAAGTAGATATACTCATATCTGCTCAAATCATGTGTGAAGATCAGAAAATAATGATACCCGTTGCGAGCCTTAATATTTATCGGACCACACACATCTGTATGTATGATTTCTAACAAATCTGTTGCTCGCTCCATAGTTCCGGAGTACGGTGTTTTAGTCATCTTTCCCATGAGGCACGGTTCGCAAGCATCAACTGATTCATAATCAAGTGATTCCAAAAGCCCATCAACATGGATTTTCTTCATGTGCTTTACACCAATATGACCTAAATGGCAGTGCCACAAATAAGTTGCACTATCATTATTTACTTTGCACCTTTTGGCTTCAATATTATGAAAATGTGTATCACCACGATTGAGATCCAACAAACCATTTCCATTGGGTGTATGACCATAGAAGGTTTTATTCATGTAAACAGAACAACAATTATTCTCTAACCTACATGAATAACCGTATTGCAATAAACATGATCCAATCATATTTATGCTCAACGCAAACACCAAATAACATTTATTTAGGTTCAACACTAACCCCGAAAGTATAGGGAGTGTGCGATGATGATCATATCAATCTTGGAACCATTTCCAACACACATCGTCACTTCACCCTTAACTAGTCTCTGTTTATTTTGCAACTCCCATTTCGAGTTACTACTCTTAGCAACTGAACTAGTATCAAAAACCAAGGGGTTGCTATAAACACTAGTAAAGTACACATCAATAACATGTATATCAAATATAGCTTTGTTCACTTTGCCATCCTTCTTATCCACCAAACACTTGGGGTAGTTCCGCTTCTAGTGACCAGTCCCTTTGCAGTAGAAGCACTTAGTCTCTGGCTTAGGTCCAGACTTGGGTTTCTTCATTAGAGCAGTAACTTGTTTGCCGTTCTTCTTGAAGTTCCCCTTCTTCCCTTTGCCCTTTCTCTTGAAACTAGTGGTCTTGTCAACCATCAACACTTGATGTTTTTCTTGATTTCTACCTTCGCCGATTTTTTCATCACGAAGCAATTGGGAATCGTTTCCGTTATCCCTTGCATATTATAGTTCATCATGAAGTTCTACTAACTTGGTGATGGTGACTAGAGAATTCTGTCAATCACTATTTTATCTGGAAGATTAACTCCCACTTGATTCAAGCGATTGTAGTACCCAGACAATCTGAGCAGATGTTCATTGCTTGAGCTATTCTCCTCCATCTTTTAGCTATAGAACTTGTTGAAGACTTCATATCTCTCAACTCGGGTATTTACTTGAAATATTAACTTCAACTCCTAGAACATCTCATATGGTCCATGACGTTCAAAACGTCTTTGAAGTGCCGATTCTAAGCTGTTAAGCATGGTGCACTAAACTATCAAGTAGTCATCATATTGAGCTAGCCAAACATTCATAACGTCTGCATCTGTTCCTACAATAGGTCAGTCACCTAGCTGTGCATCAAGGACATAATTCTTCTGTGCAGCAATGAGGATAATCCTCATATCACAGATCCAATCCGCATCATTGCTACTAACATTTTTCAACTTAGTTTTCTCTAGGAACATATCAAAAATAAAACAGGGGAGCTAAACGTGAGCTATTGATCTACAACATAGATATGCTAATACTATCAGGACTAAGTTCATGATAAATTAAAGTTTAATTAATCATATTACTTAAGAACTCCCACTTAGATAGACATCCCTCTAATCATCTAAGTGATCACGTGATCCAAATCAACTAAACCATAACCGATCATCACATGAAATGGAGTAGCTTTCAATGGTGAACATCATTATGTTGATCATATCTACTATATGATTCACGCTCGACCTTTCGGTCTCAGTGTTCCGAGGCCATATCTTCATATGCTAGGCTCGTCAAGTTTAACCTGAGTATTCTGTGTGTGCAAAACTGGCTTGCACCCGTTGTAGATGGACGTAGAGCTTATCACACCCGATCATCACGTGGTGTCTGGGCACGACGAACTTTGGCAACGGTGCATACTCAGGGAGAACACTTTTTTATCTTGAAATTTAGTGAGAGATCATCTTATAAAGCTACCGTCGAACTAAGCAAAATAAGATGCATAAAAGATAAACATCACATGCAATCAAAATATGTGACAAGATATGGCCATCATCATCTTGTGCCTTTGATCTCCATCTCCAAAACATCGTCATGATTTCCATCGTCACCGGCATGACACCATGATCTCCATCATCTTGATCTATATCAATGTGTCGTCACATGGTCGTCTCGCCGACTATTGCTCTTACAACTATTGCTATCGCATAGCGATAATTGTAAAGCAATTATTTAGCGCTTGCATCTTATGCAATAAAGAGACAACCATAAGGCTTCTGCCAGTTGCCGATAACTTCAACAAAACATGATCATCTTATACAACAACTTATATCTTATCACGGCTTGACCATATCACATCACAACATGCCCTGCAAAAACAAGTTATACGTCCTCTACTTTGTTGTTGCAAGTTTTACGTGGCTGCTACGGGCTTAGCAAGAACTGTCCTTACCTACGCATCAAAACCACAACGATAGTTTGTCAAGTTGGTGCTATTTTAACCTTCGCAAGGACCAGGCATAGCCACAATCGGTTCAACTAAAGTTGGAGAAACTAACACCCGCCATCCACCTATGTGCAAAGCACGTCGGTAGAACCACTCTCGCGTAAGCGTACGCGTAATGTCGGTCCGGGACGCTTCATCCAACAATACCGCCGAACCAAAGTATGACATGCTGGTAAGCAGTATGACTTATATCGCCCACAACTCACTTGTGTTCTACTCGTGCATATGACATCTACGCATAAAACCAGGCTCGGATGCCACTATTGGGGAACGTAGTAATTTCAAAAAAATTCCTACGCACACGCAAGATCATGGTGATGCATAGCAATGAGAGGGGAGATTCTTGTCCACGTACCCTCGTAGACCGAAAGCGGAAGCGTTAGCACAACACGGTTGATTAGTCGTAGGTCTTCACGATCCGACCGATCAAGTACCGAACGTACGGCACCTCCGAGTTCAGCACACGTTCAGCTCAATGACGTCCCTCGAACTCCGATCCAGCCAAGTATTGAGGGAGAGTTTCGTCAGCACGACGGCGTGGTGACGATGTTGATATTCTACCGATGCAGAGCTTCGCCTAAGCACCGCTACAGTATTATCAAGGTGGACTATGGTGGAGGGGGGCACCGCACGCGGCTAAGAGATCAATGATCTAATTTGTGTGTCTAGAGGTGCCCCCCTGCCCCTGTATATAAAGGAGCAAGGGGGAGGCGGCCGGCCTAGGAGGAGGGCGTGCCAAGGGGGGAGTGTAACACCCTCGATGCGACTATAGCTCCCACGTGTCGAGGCACAACTTAGAGACATAATCGCATTGAAGGCATAAGTCGCAAGTTAGGCAATCTTCACAACATCCCATGTAATATAAATCATAAAGGGGAGATAACATAGTGGGCTTACACTCGCCACGTCAATCAAGTACATAAATAACATCACATCATCCAAACACTCATGGCCCGACTACGGCGCCAAAATAAAAGATAACCCAACATGCGACACGGTCCCAATCACCCCCAACTGGGCACCACTATTGATCATCGAGAAAGGAAACATAGTAACATCGAGAGTCCTCATCGAACTCCCACTTGAGCTCAAGCGCGTCTCCTGGAGCGGAATCATCAGGCCCTGCATCTGGTGTAATAGTAATCTGTGAGCCACAGGGAGTCAGCAATCTCGCACCCTCGCGATCAAGACTATTTAAGCTTATAGGTAAGGCAAGGTAAGTATCTGGAGCTGCAGCAAGCGACTAGCCAATATGGTGGCTAACTTATTCGCAAAAGAGAGCGAGAAGAGAAGGCAAGCACGTGTGAGAAATTCGAGAACAACCTGCGCAAACATTACTCCAACACCGTGTCCACTTCCTGGACTCCGCCGAGAAGAGGTCATCACGGTAACACACTCAGTTGATTCATTTTAATTAAGTTAAGGTTCAAGTTATCTACAACCAGACATTAACAAATTCCCATCTGCCCATAACCGTGGGCACGGCTTTCGAAAGTTCAAATCCCTGCAGGGGAGTCCCAACTTAGCCCATGACAAGCTCTCACGGTCAACGAAGGAATAGACCTCCTCCCAAGACGTTCCGATCAGACTCAGTATCTTGGTTCTTCAAGACACTTCGACAGGTTAAAACAAGACCAGCAACACCGCCCGAATGTGCCGACAAATCCCGATAGGAGCTTCACATATCTCATTCTCAAGGCACACTCATATGAGACATACTACGAGTAAAACCAACCCTCAAGTTGCCTCGAGGTGGCCCCGCAGTCTACTCGGTCGGACCAACACTCAGAGGAGCACTGGCCCGGGGGGGGGGGTTAAAATAAGATGACCCTTGGGCTCCGGAAACCCAAGGGAAAAGAGGCTAGGTGGCAAATGGTAAAACCAATGTTGGGCATTGCTGGAAAAGCTTTAATCAAGGCGAAATATCAAGGGGTTCCCATTATAACCCAACCGCATAAGGAACGCAAAATCCGGGAACATAACACCGATATGACGGAAACTAGGGCGGCAAGAGTGGAACAAAACACTAGGCGAGAGGCTGAGCCTTCCACCCTTTACCAAGTATATAGATGCATTAAGATAACATAGCAATATAATGATATCCCAACAAGTAAATAGATGTTCCAACAAGGAACGGCCTCCGATCTTCACCTGCAACTAGCAACGCTATAAGAGGGGCTGAGCAAAGCGGTAACAAAGCCAATCAACGGTTTGCTAGGACATCGTGGGTTAGAGGTTTGACATGGAAGTTTGGGAGGCTTGAAAGCAAGTGGTAGGCATCGTAGCATTGGCATAGCAAAAGAGCGAGCAAACTAGCATAGCAAAGATAGTAATGATTTCAAGGGTATGATCATCTTGCCTGCACAGTTGTCAGAGTTGACTGGATCCTCGAAAGCAAACTCAACGGGCTCCTCGTTAGAGAACTCGTCTCCCAGCTCTACCTAAACAAGACAAACAAGCAACAAGGACACAATCAACCACGTGCAAGGAACAAACAATACGAAGCAATGATGATATGCTATGCGGGATGCGATGCAGGATGCATATGCAAGATATGACAGGAAATGCAAGATCCTGGCGGTTGCACCTCTGAAAAAATGACAAAACCCTTAACAAAACATATGTAGAGCATCAGGGCATATCATGCACACAATAATCATGGCAAAAATGACAAAAACCTAAATGGAGTAGCAGATCTGACAATTATCTCAAGTAGCCCTCTTCTAACAGCATTTCGGGCATCAAGATGAACTCAAATGAAAATGATGCAATGGATTGAAATGATGTACTCTCTGAGACGAACATTTTGATATGCTATATGCATGAATTGGAGCTACAGATGCAAAGTTACGAGGCTATGAACAGAAGCACTTGGATCTGGAATTCTTAGGGACTTAGAAGAAAAATCAACCTCCGGATCTAGGGTTTCATGGCACGCAACCCGAGGCGGCGGCACACTGTTCACTGGCGGGGACGAGGACGGAGGAGGGGGAGACGGCCGGGCGTCGGTGGTGGCCGAGGCGGCGGACGGCGGGCGAGGCGGCGCGGCGAGCGAGGTGGCGGAGGCGGCAGGCGCGGAGCTCGAACGCGGCGCCGAGGCGTCGGGCGAGGTGGCGGCAGGGGCGGCCGGGCGGCGCCGGCCGGCGAGGTGGCGGCTCGGCCACGGGAGAGACAAAGCCGCGGGGCGGCGCACCGGCTTGGGCCGCGGGGGCCCGATCCGGGCTTCCCGGGCCGGCGGCGAAGGGAGGCGGCGATGGCGAGTGAGGGGGCGACACGTGGCGGCGGCGGGGAGGATCCGGACATGTCCGTCGGTGGCAGGTTTTTCCGGCGGCGCACGAGGTGGAAAATTTAGGGTTTCGGAGAGGGGGATCCGCGAATTTCGAGAGGGGTCTATAAATAGAGGTAGAGGGATCTAGGAGAGTCCAAATGAGGTGCGGTTTTCGGCAACGTGATCGTGATCGAACGCTCTAGATGATGGAGAAGGCTTAGGTGGGTTTTGGGCCAAATTGGAGGTGGGCTGCAACACACACGAGGCCTTTTTGGTCCCTCGTTTAACCGTTGGAGTATCAAACGAAGTCCAAATGATACGAAACTTGACAGGCGGTCTACCGGTAGTAAACCAAGGCCGCTTGGCAAGTCTCGGTCCAATCCGGAAATGTTTAATCCCCACACACGAAAGAAAGCTATAAATGACCACCGGAGGAGAACGAAGCACCGGAATGCAAAACGGACAACGGGGAAAATGCTCGAATGCATGAGACGAACACGTATGCAAATGCAATGCACATGATGACATGATATGAGATGCATGACAATGATAAAAACACACGGAGACAAAGACCCGAACCCGAGAAAAATAAAATAACTTAACACCGGAAACGGCAAGAGTTGGAGTACAAATTGTGAAAGTTACATCCGGGGTGTTACAACACTCCACCACTATGAAAGGATCTCGTCCCGAGATCTAGGACTGAAAGAACGCCGGGTACTCAGAATGGAGGTGATCCTCGTGTTCCCAGGTAGCTTCACGGTCGGAATGGTGTGACCACTTGACTTTGAGAAATTTGATTGACTTGTTGCAAGTCTTGCGTTCAGTCTCTTCAAGAATAGCAACTGGGTGCTCACGATAAGAGAGATCTTCTTGGAGCTCAATGTCCTCGAAGTTGACGGTGCGGTCAGGAGTCTTGAAGCACTTTGGGAGCTGAGAGACATGGAACACGTCATGAACATTTGCAAAGGTTGAAGGAAGCTTGAGTTGATAGGCGAGGTCGCCTCTCTTGCTGACAATCTTGAAAGGTCCCACGTATCTAGGGGCAAGCTTCCCTTTGATACCGAACCGACAAGTACCTTTCATAGGAGAGATGCGGAGGTAAACATGATCTCCGATCTCGAAAGCCAAATCACGGTGCTTACTATCATAGTAGCTCTTCTGACGGGATTGGGCTGCTTTGAGGTTATCACGAATGACTTTGCACATTTCCTCTGCCTCTGTGATTAAGTCATTACCCAAAAGCTGAGGTTCACCGGTTTTAGCCCAGTTGAGAGGGGTACGACACTTCCTGCCATACATAATTTCAAATGGGGCCTTGCCCGAACTTGCTTGAAAACTGTTGTTGTAGGAGAATTCAGCATAAGGAAGACAATCCTCCCACTTCATGCTGAAGGAGATCACACAAGCCCTGAGCATATCTTCAAGAATCTGGTTGACAAGCTCGACTTGACCGCTAGTTTGAGGATGGAAAGCTGTGCTGAAGCGGATGTTGGTGCCCATGGCCTTCTGAAAAGAATCCCAAAACTTGGAGGTAAAGATGCTGCCACGGTCTGAAGAGATCACTTGTGGAATACCGTGCAGAGAGACAATACGAGAGGTATAGAGTTCCGCCAATTGAGCTGCAGTGATCGACTCTTTGATAGGCAGAAAATGAGCCACTTTAGTGAGTTTGTCGATGACAATGAATATAGCATCATTGCCACGCTTGGACTTAGGAAACCCAGTCACGAAGTCCATTTCAATGTTGTCAAACTTCCTTTCTGGCTTGGCAAGAGGTTGGAGGAGACCAGCTGGCCTTTGGTGTTCTGCCTTCACTCTTCTGCAGACATCACATTCATTCATGAATTGAGCAATCTCGCGCTTCATTCGAGTCCACCAATAAGCCTGCTTAAGGTCCTGATACATCTTCGTGCTCCCAGGGTGGATGGAGAGGAGAGAATGGTGAGCCTCATTCATGATCACTTTACGGAGGTCACCTTTGGGTACAACAATACGATCCTCGAAGAAGAGAGTATCCTTGTCATCAAGGCGGTAGCACTTGTACTTGGGTTGACTCTTGGCAATCCCAATCTTCACCTTTTTCACCATAGCATCAAGAAGCTGGGCTTGGCGAATCTGGTCTTCCAAGGTAGGAGAGACTTGAAGGTTGGCGAGGAAACCTTGAGGAGCAATTTGCAGATTAAGTTTGCGGAAAGCTTCACAAAGCTCGGGTTGATAAGGCTTGAGAATCAGACTGTTACAATAAGCTTTTCTTCTCAAAGCGTCAGCAATTACATTGGCCTTGCCTGGAGTATACTCCATACTCGGATTATACTCTTGAATCATTTCGACCCATCAAGTTTGCCTGAGGTTGAGATTAGGATGAGTGAAGATGTACTAGACACTCTTGTGATCAGTGAAAATGTCCACTTTTCTTCCCAATAGAAGATGTCTCCAAGTCAAAAGAGCATGCACAACTGCCGCCAACTCAAGATCATGAGTGGGGTAGTTCTTCTCATTAGGCTTCAACTGGCGAGAGGTATAAGCAACAACTTTCTTCTCTTGCATCAATACTGCGCCAAGACCTTGGAGGGAGGCATCACAAAAGACCTCATACGGTTTGGATTCATCAGGCGGAGTCAGAACTGGAGCAGTGATCAATTTCTCTTTCAAAGTGTTGAAAGAAATATCACACTCCGGAGACCAAACATACTTGACGTGCTTCTGGAGAAGATTTGAGAGAGGCTTCGCGATCTTAGAGAAGTTTTCAACGAATCTTCGGCAATAGCTTGCGAGACAGAGGAAGCTACGGAGTTGCTTCACATTCTGAGGAGGTTCCCAATTCACAATTGCAGACACCTTCTCAGGATTCACGGCAATGCCCTTGGCAGAGATGATATGACCAAGATAAAGAACCTCATCAAGCCAAAATTCACACTTGGAGAACTTGGCTTAGAACTGATGTTCCCTGAGCTTATCAAGAACCAAACGCAAGTGCTTGGCATGATCTTCCTTGTTCTTCGAGAAAACCAGAATGTCGTCGAGATAGACCAAAACGAAGTCATTGGTGTAGGCGTTGAAGATGAAGTTCATCATGCGAGAGAACGTCGGAGGAGCGTTGACGAGACCAAAAGACATGACAGTGTATTCATATGAACCAAAGCTTGTCCTGAAAGCCGTCTTGGGAATATCTTGCTCACGGATTCGAATCTGATGATAACCCATACGGAGATCAAGCTTGGAGAATACTTGGGCACCTTTGAGTTGTTCGAACAGCTCATTGGTGTTGGGAAGTGGGTATTTGTTCTTGATGGTCTTCTTGTTCACTGGACGGTAATCAACACAAAGTCGGTCTGTTCCATCCTTCTTCTTCACAAAAAGAACACCACAACCCCACGAAGAAGAACTAGGCCTTGAATATCGAGTTGTTTCTTCAGCTCCTTCAACTCTTCAGGTCCGAGCTTGTAAGGACGCTTGCACACAGGTTCCGTGCCAGGCTCAAGATCAATAACGAATTCAACTGGACGGTGCGGAGGCATTCCTGGAAGCTCTTCTGGAAAGACGTCTTGATATTCGCAAACGACTGGAATTTGAGAGATGGCATCCAATTCACCCTTCTCATTGAGAGAAAACAGACGGATGGTATCATCACGAGCGGCAAAGACAATTACATCCTTAGACGAATGAGTCAATTGAATCTGCCTGGCTGCACAATCAAGCTGAGCCTTGTGCTTAGAAAGCCAATCCATTCCGAGAATAAGATCAATATCCGAGTTACCAAGAACCACCGGAGAAGAGAGAAACTTGTAATCACCCAATGTGATAGAGATGTCGGGAGCAACCAAACTAGAAGTCAAAAGCTTGCCGGGAGAAACAACTTGCATGACTTTGGGCATGATCTCAGTCTCAACATTGTGCTTCGATGCAAAAGTGCATGACAAAAAGGAATGTGATGCACCAGTGTCAAAAAGAACTTTAGCAGGAACACCGTTAACAGGAAGGTTACCCATGATCACATCTGATGAGTCCTCTGCCTGAGCCGCGTTCATCAAATTGACCTTGGCGTGCTTGGGGTTATGCTTGACCACAACTGTACTTGCCGATCTGACAGGAGGAGGAGGAGGAAGACGCCTCTGGTTGAAACACTTGTTGGCATAGTGACCCTTCTGTTGGCACTTATTGCACATGACCTCTGAAAGCGGGCGGTGATACGGAGCACTCGATCTTGGAGCTTGAGACGAAGTCTTGTTCTGAAAGCCAGGGTTGGGTTGGTGGGAAGAACCACTGCCACCTTTCCTCTTCTGCTGATACGGCTGACGGAACGGAGGAGGAGGAAGCCAATACTTCTGCTGCTTGGCCACTTGAGTAGAGGAAGAAGGAGTAACGTCTCTGACTCGCTTCTTGGAAGCATCACACCTCAACTGAGCAGCCTCTTGCTTCAGTGCCATGTTGTAGAACTCATCGTATCTCAAAGGCTCAAAGAGAACAAGAGCGAGCTGAATTTCTTCTCTGAGACCACCCCGGAACTGGTATATCATGCTCTTCTCATCAGGGACGTCCTGCTTGGCAAAGCGGGCGAGCTTCTGGAACAACTTGTTGTAGTCATAGACAGACAAAGAGCCTTGCTTCAGTTTGCGGAATTCCTCACGCTTGCTTTCAACCACGCTCTGAGGAATATGATGAGCTCAGAAATCTCGACCGAAATCATCCCAAGTGATAACACGTCCACCTCTGGAATCCTTGTACTGCTGGAACCATTCTGTAGCTTGATCTTTGAGTTGGAAGGAAGCGAACTTGACAAAGTCCTCAGGCCTGACGTTACTGCACTCGAAATGCTTCCACAGATCCACAAGCCAATCGTCAGCATCGGTTGCCTCAACACAATTGCTGAAAGTCTTTGGCCCGTTAGCAAGGAACTGGTTGAGTGAAGCAAAGTGATTCTGATTGCTGCCTTGATTTCCTTGGTTGCCTTGATTGCGCTCTTGAAGAATTTGCATGATCAACTGTGTGTTTGCATTGGTAGCGGCCATCACAGCTTGCCATGCCTCCGGAGGAGGGCGGGGTGGTGGCGGATCAGGATTCAGAGTCGTGCGCGTTGGAGGAGCCATCCTGAAGAGATTGACATCCATTAGCACATTGATAGACAAATATTGAAGCTGAATCCAATGGAATGAAAATTCAACATATAGTCTTCACATCCGAACAAAATGAACGAATGCATTCCTCTTGAAATGGTCACATATCCATAAATTGAGAAGCCACATAGAATTAAGGTAGAGAAATAAATCAACAAGGTACGGATCAAGAACGAATAATCCGTGGAAGAAGAACTAGAGCTACAAGAATTCCCACCTATGAAACTCCCGAACCTTTCTGGTTAAGCAATCAGGTGTTGGGGATACAGGGGAAGCATAATATCTCACCCAAACTAGCAAATCCTACATCCAACTATATCCATCCTTCAACACATAACCAAGAAACCTTCGGAAACCATCTACCTCAACCTTCTAAAAGCATCCGTTATACAAGTTATGGCGATACCCCCGAACTCCCGCCCCAGTACTGGGTGGCGTCGAGGTTATCTCACCAACGAACTACATAAAAGAGATTTTTGATGTCGGCGTACTAAACTTAGGTATTCCAGAACTGCAATGATAAAATTATGATGACAACACCTCAGAGCTCAACTCCTCGGGACACTTCCACTAAACCCCTGATAGGAGGCACCAAGACAATGTTCTCATCATAAAACCATCGGAACGATTCTAAGATACCCGCGTGATCCTAAATTTTTTTTAGTGAAATTTGAGAAGAGAAGAGTCAAAACTCTACGTCAGGATGCCTTACCAGAGCGATGAGGAGACTGGGAAGTAAAAAGAATCCCTAAACTCTCCGATATATAATTCCTAAATGACTCAAAACATTTTTCTAGACACAACTCGGCCGCTAAAACGATCAAGCAATGGGGCTCCTAAGGTCGGGGAAGGCTCTGATTACCAACTTGTAACACCCTCGATGCGACTATAGCTCCCACGTGTCGAGGCACGACTTAGAGACATAATCGCATTGAAGGCATAAGTCGCAAGTTAGGCAATCTTCACAACATCCCATGTAATATAAATCATAAAGGGGAGATAACATAGTTGGCTTACACTCGCCACGTCAATCAAGTACATAAATAACATTACATCATCCAAACACTCATGGCCCGACTACGCCGCCAAAATAAAAGATAACCCAACATGCGACACGGTCCCAATCACCCCCAACTGGGCACCACTACTGATCATCGGGAAATGAAACATAGTAACGTTGAGAGTCCTCGTCGAACTCCCACTTGAGCTCAAGCGCGTCTCCTGGAGCGGAATCGTCAGGCCCTGCATCTGGTGTAATAGTAATCTGTGAGCCACAAGGACTCAGCAATCTCGCACCCTCGCGATCAAGACTATTTAAGCTTATAGGTAAGGCAAGGTAAGTATGTGGAGCTGCAGCAAGTGACTAGCAAATATGGTGGCTAACTTATTCGTAAAAGAGAGCGAGAAGAGAAGGCAAGCGCGTGCGAGAAACTAGAGAACAACCTGCGCAAACATTACTCCAACACCGTGTCCACTTCCTGGACTCCGTCGAGAAGAGGCCATCACGGTAACACACTCAGTTGATTCATTTTAATTAAGTTAAGGTTCAAGTTATCTACAACTGGACATTAACAAATTCCCATCTGCCCATAATCACGGGCACGGCTTCCGAAAGTTCAAATCCCTGCAGAGGAGTCCCAACTTAGCCCATGACAAGCTCTCACGGTCAACGAAGGAATAGACCTCCTCCCAAGACGTTCCGATCAGACTCGGTATCTCGGTTCTTCAAGACACTTCGACAGGTTAAAACAAGACCAGCAACACCGCCTGAATGTGCCGACAAATCCCGATAGGAGCTGTACATATCTCGTTCTCAGGGCACACTCAGATGAGACATCCTATGAGTAAAACCAACCCTCAAGTTGCCTCGAGGTGGCCCCGTAGTCTACTCGGTCGGACCAACAACCAAAGGAGCACTGGCCCCG
>NC_041386.1:413564501-413569612 GCF_002162155.2 Triticum dicoccoides | reverse complement strand
GGTTAAAATAAGATGACCCTTGGGCTCCGGAAACCCAAGAGAAAAGAGGCTAGGTGGAAAATGGTAAACCAATGTTGGGCATTGCTGGAAAAGTTTTAATCAAGGTGAAATATCAAGGGGTTCCCATTATAACCCAACCGCGTAAGGAACGCAAAATCCGGGAACATAACACCGATATGACGGAAACTAGGGCGGCAAGAGTGGAACAAAACACTAGGCGAGAGGCCGAGCCTTCCACCCTTTACCAAGTATATAGATGCATTAAGATAACGTAGCAATATAATGATATCCCAACAAGTAAATAGATGTTCCAACAAGGAACGGCCTCCGATCTTCACCTGCAACTAGCAATGCTATAAGAGGGGCTGAGCAAAGCGGTAACAAAGCCAATCAACGGTTTGCTAGGACATGGTGGGTTAGAGGTTTGACATGGAAATTTGGGAGGCTTGAAAGCAAGTGGTAGGCATCATAGCATTGGCATAGCAAAAGAGCGAGCAAACTAGCATAGCAAAGATAGTAGTGATTTCGAGGGTATGATCATCTTGCCTGCACAGTTGTCAGAGTTGACTGGATCCTCGAAAGCAAACTCAACGGGCTCCTCGTTAGCGAACTCGTCTCCTGGCTCTACCTAAACAAGACAAACAAGCAACAAGGACACAATCAACCACGTGCAAGGAACAAACAATACGAAGCAATGCTGATATGCTATGCGGGATGCGATGCGGGATGCATATGCAAGATAAGACAGCAAATGCAAGATCCTGGCCTCAACTTGGAATTCCAAGTGTGTCACTTGAAAGATGAGATGAAATTGCTTGAAAATGATATAAAGAACGCCGGAATCGGAGTTACGGTTTGGAAATGGCAAGCGATTCAAATATGGCACCGGTCTGCGATTTACAGCAAGTAGCCATCTAAATGCAATGAGATGAACATGCTACAGCACCCAAACATGACAACAAAATACATGGCAGGGATGCATTCAAGATGCTTAACAAAAGTCTAGCACTAAGCTACGGACAATTCATCCATTAACAGGTTCAAACAAGCATGGCAAAAATGCATATGGTAAACAGATCTTAGACTTAGTGAAATTAACACTTGTCTAGAATTTCAGATCAGGTAGCACACTTCGGAGCAAGAAAACTACATGCTACAGGACCTGAACATGGCAAAGTAAAGCATGTCATGGAGCTACTCAAAGATCTTAACAAAAGTCCCTTATTGACCTTGAGCCAAAAGGGATCAGAAAATACAATTGCAAGCATGTGAACATAGCAAAAACATAATCAGCTTTCAGACTTAGTGAAAACTAGCACATGCCGAAATATAACTCAAGTAGGCATGTTTATGAGCTCGATGCACTCACTATGGTGCAAGTCAGGGCAAGACAAGCATACACCCATCAATAATACACAAAATTCAAGCTAGACATGGCAAGAACAATAACATAGCATGCACGGATCAACTACAACATCATCGGAAAAATTGCGAACAAGTTGACAATCTGCCCAGATTCACAAAGTAGCAAAAGTAGAGCTCGATTGACTCAAGCTAGGTTGCTCCATAATTGCAAACAAAGACATGGATGGATAGAGCACTACAAGATTAACAAAACATCCTTATTGATCATCCTCAAAAGAGGCACGGATCACTAGGAAACAACATGAACATATGACAACATGAGGTAAGCGGCTCAAGGACTTAGTGGAAATGCTAAGTCCCTGAAAACAGAATTACCAAGTGCACCACTTTGCAAGCTTGTGCTAGTAACCACACACATCACAAAAATACATGAGTTGCACCTCTGGAAATATGACAAAACCCTTAACAAAACATATGTAGAGCATCAGGGCATATCATGCACACAATAATCATGGCAAAAATGACAAAAACCTAAATGGAGTAGCAGATCTGACAATTATCTCAAGTAGCCCTCTTCTAACAGCATTTCGGGCATTGAGATGAACTCAAATGAAAATGATGCAATGGATTGAAATGATGTACGCTCTGAGATGAACATTTTGATATGCTATATGCATGAATCGGAGCTACGGATGCAAAGTTACGAGGCTATGAACAAGAGCACTTGGATCTGGAATTCTTAGTAATAGTAATCTGTGAGCCACAGGGACTCAGCAATCTCGCACCCTCGCGATCAAGGCTATTTAAGCTTATAGGTAAGGCAAGGTAAGTATGTGGAGCTGCAGCAAGCGACTAGCAAATATGGTGGCTAACTTATTCGTAAAAGAGAGCGAGAAGAGAAGGCAACCGCGTGCGAGAAACTAGAGAACAACCTGCGCAAACATTACTCCAACACCGTGTCCACTTCCCGGACTCCGTCGAGAAGAGGCCATCATGGTAACACACTTAGTTGATTCATTTTAATTAAGTTAAGGTTCAAGTTATCTACAACTGGACATTAACAAATTCCCATCTGCCCATAATCGCGGGCACGGCTTTCGAAAGTTCAAATCCCTGTAGGGGAGTCCCAACTTAGCCCATGACAAGCTCTCACGGTCAACGAAGGAATAGACCTCCTCCCAAGATGTTCCGATCAGACTCGGTATCTCGGTTCTTCAAGACACTTCGACAGGTTAAAACAAGACCAGCAACACCGCCCGAATGTGCCGACAAATCCCGATAGGAGCTATACATATCTCGTTCTCAGGGCACACTCAGATGAGACATCCTACGAGTAAAACCAACCCTCAAGTTGCCTCGAGGTGGCCCCGCAGTCTACTCGGTCGGACCAACACCCAGAGGAGCACTGGCCCGGGGGGGGGGGTTAAAATAAGATGACCCTTGGGCTCCGGAAACCCAAGAGAAAAGAGGCTAGGTGGAAAATGGTAAACCAATGTTGGGCATTGCTGGAAAAGTTTTAACCAAGGTGAAATATCAAGGGGTTCCCATTATAACCCAACCGCGTAAGGAACGCAAAATCTGGGAACATAACACCGATATGACAGAAACTAGGGCGGCAAGAGTGGAACAAAACACTAGGCGAGAGGCCGAGCCTTCCACCCTTTACCAAGTATATAGATGCATTAAGGTAACGTAGCAATATAATGATATCCCTACAAGTAAATAGATGTTCCAACAAGGAACGACCTCCGATCTTCACCTGCAACTAGCAACGCTATAAGAGGTGCTGAGCAAAGCGGTAACAAAGCCAATCAACGGTTTGCTAGGACATGGTGGGTTAGAGGTTTGACATGGAAATTTGGGAGGCTTGAAAGCAAGTGGTAGGCATCATAGCATTGGCATAGCAAAAGAGCGAGCAAACTAGCATAGCAAAGATAGTAGTGATTTCGAGGGTATGATCATCTTGCCTGCACAGTTGTCAGAGTTGACTGGATCCTCGAAAGCAAACTCAACGGGCTCCTCGTTAGCGAACTCGTCTCCCGGCTCTACCCAAACAAGACAAACAAGCAACAAGGACACAATCAACCACGTGCAAGGAACAAACAATACGAAGCAATGATGATATGCTATGCGGGATGCGATGCGGGATGCATAAGCAAGATAAGACAGGAAATGCAAGATCCTGGCCTCAACTTGGAATTCCAAGTGTGTCACTTGAAAGATGATATGAAATCGCTTGAAAATGATATAAAGAACGCCGGAATCAGAGTTACGGTTTGGAAATGGCAAGCGATTCAAATATGGCACCGGTCTGTGATTTACAGCAAGTAGCCATCTAAATGCAATGAGATGAACATGCTACAGCACCCAAACATGACAAAAAAATACATGGCAGGGATGCATCAAGATGCTAACAAAAGTCTAGCACTAAGTTACGGACAATTCATCCATTAACAGGTTCAAACAAGCATGGCAAAAATGCATATGGTAAACAGATCTCAGACTTAGTGAAATTAACACTTGTCTGGAATTTCAGATCTGGTAGCACACTTCAGAGTAACAAAACTACATGCTACAGGACCTGAACATGGCAAAGTAAAGCATGTCATGGAGCTAATCAAAGATCTTAACAAGAGTCCCTTATTGACCTTGAGCCAAAAGGGATCAGAAAATACAATTGCAAGCATGTGAACATAGCAAAAACATAATCAGTTTTCAGACTTAGTGAAAACTGGCACATGCTGAAATATAACTCAAGTAGGCATGTTTACGAGCTCGATGCACTCACTATGGTGCAAGTTAGGGCAAGACAAGCATACACCCATCAATAATACACAAAATACAAGCTATACATGGCAAGAACAATAGCATAGCATGCACGGATCAACTACAACATCATCAGAAAAATTGCAAACAAGTTGACAATCTGCCCAGATTCACAAAGTAGCAAAAGAAGAGCTCGATTGACTCAAGCTTGGTTGCTCCATAATTGCAAACAAAGACATGGATGGATATAGCACTACAAGATTAACAAAACATCCTTATTGATCATCCTCAAAAGAGGCACGGATCACTAGGAAACAACATGAACATATGACAACATGAGGTAAGCGGCTCAAGGACTTAGTGGAAATGCTAAGTCCCTGAAAACAGAATTACCAAGTGAACCACTTTGCAAGCTTGTGCTAGTAACCACACACATCACAAAAATACATGGGTTGCACCTCTGGAGATATGGCAAAACCCTTAACAAAACATATGTAGAGCATCAGGGCATATCATGCACACAATAATCATGGCAAAAATGACAAAAACCTAAATGGAGTAGCAGATCTGACAATTATCTCAAGTAGCCCTCTTCTAACAGCATTTCGGGCATCAAGATGAACTCCAATGAAAATGATGCAATGGATTGAAATGATGTACTCTCTGAGATGAACATTTTGATATACTATATGCATGAATCGGAGCTACGGATGCAAAGTTACGAGGCTATGAACATGAGCACTTGGATCTGGAATTCTTATTGACTTGGAAGAAAAATCAACCTCCGGATCTAAGGTTTTACGGGACGCAACACGAGGCGGCAACGCACTATTAACCGGCGGGGACAAGGATGGCGGAGGAGGTCGCCGGAGGAGGGGGAGACGGTCGGGCGGCGGTGGTGGCCGAGCCGGCGGACGGCGGGCGAGGCGGCGCGGCGAGCGAGGCGGCGGAGGCGGCAGGCGCGGAGCTCGGACGCGGTG
>NC_041386.1:413551618-413563931 GCF_002162155.2 Triticum dicoccoides | reverse complement strand
AGGGGCGGCCGGGTGGCACCGACCGGCGAGGTGGCGGCTCGGCCACGGGAGAGACGAAGCCGCGGGGCGGCGCACCGGCTTGGGCCGCGGGGGCCCGATCCGGGCTTCCCGGGCCGGCGGCGGAGGGAGGCGGCGATGGCGAGTGAGGGGGCGACACGTGGCGGCGGCGGGGAGGATCCGGACGTGTCCGTCGGTGGCAGGTTTGTCCGGCGGCGCACGAGGTGGAAAATTTAGTGTTTCAAAGAGGGGGATCCGCGAATTTCGGGAGGGGTCTATAAATAGAGGTAGAGGGATCTAGGAGAGTCCAAATGAGGTGCGGTTTTCGGCAACGTGATCGTGATCGAACGCTCTAGATGATGGAGAAGGCTTAGGTGGCTTTTGGGCCAAATTGGAGGTGGGCTGCAACACACACGAGGCCTCTTCGGTCCCTCGTTTAACCGTTGGAGTATCAAACAAAGTCCAAATGATACGAATCTTGACAGGCGGTCTACCGGTAGTAAACCAACGCCGCTTGGCAAGTCTCGGTCCAATCCGGAAATGTTTAATCCCCACACACGAAAGAAAGCTATAAATGACCATCGGAGGAGAACGAAGCACCGGAATGCAAAACGGACAACGGGGAAGATGCTCGAATGCATGAGACGAACACGTATGCAAATGCAATGAACATGATGACATGATATGAGATGCATGACAACAATAAAAACACACGGAGACAAAGACCCGAACCCGAGAAAAATAAAATAACTTAACACCGGAAACGGCAAGAGTTGGAGTACAAATTTCGAAAGTTACATCCGGGGTGTTACAACACTCCACCAATACGAAAGGATCTCGTCCCGAGATCTAGGACTGAAAGAACGCTGGGTACTCAGAATGGAGGTGATCCTCGCGTTCCCAGATAGCTTCACAGTCGGAATGGTGTGACCACTTAACTTTGAGAAATTTGATTGACTTGTTGCGAGTCTTGCGTTCAGTCTCTTCAAGAATAGCAACTGGGTGCTCACGATAAGAGAGATCTTCTTGGAGCTCAATGTCCTCGAAGTTGATGGTGCAGTCAGGAGTCTTGAAGCACTTTCGGAGCTAAGAGACATGGAACACGTCATGAACATTTGCAAAGGTTGAAGGAAGCTCGAGTTGATAGGCGAGGTCGCCTCTCTTGCTGACAATCTTGAAAGGTCCCACGTATCTAGGGGCAAGCTTCCCTTTGATACCGAAGCGACAAGTACCTTTCATAGGAGAGATGCGGAGGTAAACATGATCTCCGATCTCGAAAGCCAAATCAAGGTGCTTACTATCATAGTAGCTCTTCTGACGGGATTGGGCTGCTTTGAGGTTATCACGAATGACTTTGCACATTTCCTCTGCCTCTGTGATTAAGTCATTACCCAAAAGCTGACTTTCACCGGTTTTAGACCAGTTGAGAGGGGTACGGCACTTCCTGCCATACAGAATTTCAAATGGGGCCTTGCCCGAACTTGCTTGAAAACTGTTGTTGTAGGAGAATTCAGCATAAGGAAGACAATCCTCCCACTTCATGCGGAAGGAGATCACACAAGCCCTGAGCATATCTTCAAGAATCTGGTTGACACGCTCAACTTGACCGCTAGTTTGAGGATGGAAAGCTGTGCTGAAGCGGATGTTGGTGCCCATGGCCTTCTGAAAAGAATCCCAAAACTTGGAGGTAAAGATGCTGCCACGGTCTGAAGAGATCACTTGTGGAATACCGTGTAGAGAGACAATACGAGAGGTATATAGTTCCGCCAATTGAGCTGCAGTGATCGACTCTTTGATAGGAAGAAAATGAGCCACTTTAGTGAGTTTGTCGATGACATCGAATATAGCATCATTGCCATGCTTGGACTTAGGAAACCCAGTCACGAAGTCCATTTCAATGTGGTCAAACTTCCTTTCTGGAATGGCAAGAGGTTGGAGGAGACCAGCTGGCCTTTGGTGTTCTGCCTTCACTCTTCTGCAGACATCACATTCATTCATGAATTGAGCAATCTCGCGCTTCATTCGAGTCCACCAATAAGCCTGCTTAAGGTCCTAATACATCTTCGTGCTCCCAGGGTGGATGGAGAGGAGAGAATTGTGAGCCTCGTTCATGATCACTTTATGGAGGTCACCTTTGGGTACAACAATACGATCCTCGAAGAAGAGAGTATCCTTGTCATCAAGGTGGTAGAACTTGTACTTGGGTTGACTCTTGGCAATCCCAATCTTCACCTTTTTCACCATAGCATCAAGAAGCTGGGCTTGGCGAATCTGGTCTTCCAAGGTAGGAGAGACTTGAAGGTTGGCGAGGAAACCTTGAGGAACAATTTGCAGATTAAGTTTGTGGAAAGCTTCACAAAGCTCGGGTTGATAAGGCTTGAGAATCAGACTGTTACAATAAGCTTTTCTTCTTAAAGCGTCAGCAATCACATTGGCCTTGCCTGGAGTATACTCGATACTCGGATTATACTCTTGAATCATTTCGACCCATCGAGTTTGCCTGAGGTTTAGATTAGGATGAGTGAAGATGTACTTGACACTCCTGTGATCAGTGAAAATGTCCACTTTTCTTCCCAATAGGAGATGTCTCCAAGTCAAAAGAGCATGCACAACTGCCGCTAACTCGAGATCATGAGTGGGGTAATTCTTCTCATTAGGCTTCAACTGGCGAGAGGTATAAGCAACAACTTTCTTCTCTTGCATCAATACTGCGCCAAGACCTTGGAGGGAGGCATCACAAAAGACCTCGTACGGTTTGGATTCATCAGGCGGAGTCAGAACTGGAGTAGTGATCAATTTCTCTTTCAAAGTGTTGAAAGCAATATCACACTCCGGAGACCAAACGTACTTGACGTGCTTCTGGAGAAGATTTGAGAGAGGCTTCGCGGTCTTAGAAAAGTTTTCAACGAATCTTCGACAATAGCATGCGAGACTAAGGAAGCTACGGAGTTGCTTCACATTCTGAGGAGGTTCCCAATTCACAATTGCAGACACCTTCTCAGGATTCACGGCAATGCCCTTGGCAGAGATGATATGACCAAGATAAAGAACCTCATCGAGCCAAAATTCACACTTGGAGAACTTGGCTTAGAACTGATGTTCTCTGAGCTTATCAAGAACCAAACGCAAGTGCTTGGCATGATCTTCCTTGTTCTTCGAGAAAACCAGAATGTCGTCGAGATAGACCAAAACAAAGTCATTGGTGTAGGCGTTGAAGATGAAGTTCATCATGCGAGAGAACGTCGGAGGAGCGTTGACGAGACCAAAAGACATGACAGTGTATTCATATGAACCAAAGCTTGTCCTGAAAGCCGTCTTGGGAATATCTTGCTCACGGATTCGAATCTGATGATAACCCATACGGAGATCAAGCTTGGAGAATACTTGGGCACCTTTGAGTTGTTCGAACAGCTCATTGATGTTGGGAAGTGGGTATTTGTTCTTGATGGTCTTCTTGTTCACTGGACGGTAATCAACACAAAGTCGGTCTGTTCCATCCTTCTTCTTCACAAAAAGAACACCACAACCCCACGGAGAAGAACTAGGCCTTGAATATCGAGTTGTTTCTTCAGCTCCTTCAACTCTTCAGGTCCGAGCTTGCAAGGACGCTTGCACACAGGTTCCGTGCCAGGCTCAAGATCAATAACGAATTCAACTGGATGGTGCGGAGGCATTCCTGGAAGCTCTTCTGGAAAGACGTCTTGATATTCGCAAACGACTGGAATTTGAGAGATGGCATCCAATTCACCCTTCTCATTGAGAGAAAACAGACGGATGGTATCATCACGAGCGGCAAAGACAATTACATCCTTAGATGAATGAGTCAATTGAATCTGCCTGGCTGCACAATCAAGCTGAGCCTTGTGCTTAGAAAGCCAATCCATTCCGAGAAGAAGATCAATATCCGAGTTACCAAGAACCATCGGAGAAGAGAGAAACTTGTAATCACCCAATGTGATAGAGATGTCGGGAGCAACCAAACTAGAAGTCAAAAGCTTGCCGGGAGAAACAACTTGCATGACTTTGGGCATGATCTCAGTCTCAACATTGTGCTTCGATGCAAAAGGGCATGACAAAAAGGAATGCGATGCACCAGTGTCAAAAAGAACTTTAGCAGGAACATTGTTAATAGGAAGGTTACCCATGATCACATCTGACGAGTCCTCTGCCTGAGCTGCGTTCATCAAATTGACCTTGGCGTGCTTGGGGTTATGCTTGACCACAACTGTACTTGCCGATCTGACAGGAGGAGGAGGAGGAAGACGCCTCTGGTTGAAACACTTGTTGGCATAGTGACCCTTCTGTTGGCACTTGTTGCACGTGACCTCTGAAAGCGGACGGTGATACGGAGCACTCGATCTTGGAGCTTGAGACGAAGTCTTGTTCTGAAAGCCAGGGTTGGGTTCGTGGGAAGAACCACTGCCACCTTTGCTCTTCTGCTGATACGGCTGGCGGAACGGAGGAGAAGGTAGCCAATACTTCTGCTGCTTGGCCACTTGAGTAGAGGAAGGAGTAACATCTCTGACTCGCTTCTTGGAAGCATCACACCTCAACTGAGCAGCCTCTTGCTTCAGTGCCATGTTGTAGAACTCATCGTATCTCAAAGGCTCAAAGAGAACAAGAGCGAGCTGAATTTCTTCTCTAAGACCACCCCTGAACTGGTATATCATGCTCTTCTCATCAGGGACGTTAGGCTTGGCAAAGCGGGCGAGCTTCTGGAACAACTTGTTGTAGTCATAGACAGACAAAGAGCCTTGCTTCAGGTTGCGGAATTCCTCACGCTTGCTTTCAACCACGCTCTGAGGAATATGATGAGCTCGGAAATCTCGACGGAAATCATCCCAAGTGATAACACGTCCACCTCTGGAATCCTTGTACTGCTGGAACCATTCTGCAGCTTGATCTTTCAGTTGGAAGGAAGCGAACTTGACAAAGTCCTCAGGCCTGACGTTACTGCACTCGAAATGCTTCCACAGATCCACAAGCCAATCATCAGCATCGGTTGCCTCAACACAATTGCTGAAAGTCTTTGGCCCGTTAGCAAGGAACTGGTTGAGTGAAGCAAAGTGATTCTAATTGCTGCCTCGATTCCCTTGGTTGCCTTGATTGCGCTCTTGAAGAATTTGCATGATCAACTGTGTGTTCGCATTGGTTGCGGCCATCACAGCTTGCCATGCCTCCGGAGGAGGGGGAGGTGGTGGCGGATCAGGATTCGGAGTCGTGCGCGTTGGAGGAGCCATCCTGAAGAGATTGACATCCATTAGCACATTGATAGACAAATATTGAAGCTGAATCCAACGGAATGAAAATTGCAACATATAGTCTTCACATCCGAACAAAATGAACGAATGCATTCCTCTTGAAATGGTCACATATCCATAAATTGAGAAGCCACGTAGAATTAAGGTAGAGAAATAAATCAACAAGGTACGGATGAAGAACGAATAATCGGTAAGAAATCCCAATCTCAAACCAATATCCGTGGAAGAAGAACTAGAGCTACAAGAGTTCCCACCTATGAAACTCCCGAACCTTTCTGGTTATGCAATCAGGTGTTGGGGATACAGGGGAAGCACAATATCTCACCCAAACTAGCAAATCCTACATCCAACTGTATCCATCCTTCAACACATAACCAAGAAACCTTCGGAAACCATCTACCTCAACCTTCTAAAAGCATTTGTTATACAAGTTATGGCGATACTCCCGAACTCCCGCCCCAGTACTGGGTGGCGTCGAGGTTATCTCACCAACGAACTGAATAAAAGAGATTTTTGATGTTGGCGTACTAAATTCAGGTATTCCAGAACTGCAACAATAAAATTATGATGACAACATCTCAGAGCTCAACTCCTCGGGACACTTCCACTAAACCCCTGACAGGAGGCACCAAGACAATGTTCTCATCATAGAACCATCGGAACGATTCTAAGATACCCGCGTGATCCTAAATTTTTTTTAGTGAAATTTGAGAAGAGAAGAGTCAAAACTCTACGTCAGGATGCCTTACCAGAGCGATGAGGAGACTGGGAAGTAAAAATAATTCCTAAACTCTCCGATATATAATTCCTAAATGACTCAAAACATTTTTCTACACACAACTCGGCCGCTAAAACGATCAAGCAATGGGGCTCCTAAGGTCGGGGAAGGCTATGATTACCAACTTGTAACACCCTCGATGCGACTATAGCTCCCACGTGTCGAGGCACGACTTAGAGACATAATCGCATTGAAGGCATAAGTCGCAAGTTAGGCAATCTTCACAACATCCCATGTAATATAAATCATAAAGGGGAGATAACATAGTTGGCTTACACTCGCCACGTCAATCAAGTACATAAATAACATTACATCATCCAAACACTCATGACCCGACTACGGCGCCAAAATAAAAGATAACCCAACATGCGACACAGTCCCAATCACCCCCAACTGGGTACCACTACTGATCATCGGGAAATGAAACATAGTAACGTTGAGAGTCCTCGTCGAACTCCCACTTGAGCTGAAGCGCGTCTCCTGGAGCGGAATCGTCAGGCCCTGCATCTGGTGTAATAGTAATCTGTGAGCCACAGGGACTCAGCAATCTCGCACCCTCGCGATCAAGACTATTTAAGCTTATAGGTAAAGCAAGGTAAGTATGTGGAGCTGCAGCAAGCGACTAGCAAATATGGTGGCTAACTTATTCACAAAAGAGAGCGAGAAGAGAAGGCAAGCGCGTGCGAGAAACTAGATAACAACCTGTGCAAACATTACTCCAACACCGTGTCCACTTCCCGGACTCCGTCGAGAAGAGGCCATCACGGTAACACACTCAGTTGATTCATTTTAATTAAGTTAAGGTTCAAGTTATCTACAACCGGACATTAACAAATTCCCATCTGCCCATAACTGCGGGCACGGCTTTTGAAAGTTCAAATCCCTGTAGGGGAGTCCCAACTTAGCCCATGACAAGCTCTCACGGTCAACGAAGGAATATACCTCCTCCCAAGACGTTCCTATAAGAGTCGGTATCTCGGTTCTTCAAGACACTTCGACAGGTTAAAACAAGACCAGCAACACCGCCCAAATGTGCCGACAAATCCCGATAGGAGTTGTACATATCTCGTTCTCAGGGCACACTCAGATGAGACATCCTACGAGTAAAACCAACCCTCAAGTTGCCTCGAGGTGGCCCCGCAGTCTACTCGGTCGGACCAACACCCAGAGGAGCACTGGCCCGGGGGGGGGGGTTAAAATAAGATGACCCTTGGGCTCCGGGAACCCAAGGGAAAAGAGGCTAGGTGTCAAATGGTAAAACCAATGTTGGGCATTGCTGGAAAAGTTTTAATCAAGGTGAAATATCAAGGGGTTCCCATTATAACCCAACCGTGTAAGGAACGCAAAATCCGGGAACATAACACCGATATGACGGAAACTAGGGCGGCAAGAGTGGAACAAAACACTAGGAGAGAGGCCGAGCCTTCCACCCTTTACCAAGTATATAGATGCATTAAGATAACGTAGCAATAAAATGATATCCCAACAAGTAAATAGATGTTCCAACAAGGAACGGCCTCCGATCTTCACCTGCAACTAGCAACGCTATAAGAGGGGCTGAGCAAAGCGGTAACAAAGCCAATCAACGGTTTGCTAGGACATGGTGGGTTAGAGGTTTGACATGGAAATTTGGGAGGCTTGAAAGCAACTGGTAGGCATCGTAGCATTGGCATAGCAAAAGAGCGAGCAAACTAGCATAGCAAAGATAGTAGTGATTTCGAGGGTATGATCATCTTACTTGCACAGTTGTCAGAGTTGACTGGATCCTCGAAAGCAAACTCAACGGGCTCCTCGTTAGCGAACTCGTCTCCCGGCTCTACCCAAACAAGACAAACAAGCAACAAGGACACAATCAACCACGTGCAAGGAACAAACAATATGAAGCAATGATGATATGCTATGCGGGATACGATGCGGGATGCATATGCAAGATATGACAGGAAATGCAAGATCCTGGCCTCAACTTGGAATTCCAAGTGTGTCACTTGAAAGATGAGATGAAATCGCTTGAAAATGATATAAAGAACGCCGGAATCGGAGTTACGGTTTGGAAATGGCAAGCGATTCAAATATGGCACCGGTCTGCATTTTACAGCAAGTAGCCATCTAAATGCAATGAGATGAACATGCTACAGCACCCAAACATGACAACAAAATACATGGCAGGGATGCATTCAAGATGCTTAACAAAAGTCTAGCACTAAGCTACGGACAATTCATCCAATAACAGGTTCAAACAAGCATGGCAAAAATGCATATGGTAAACAGATCTCAGACTTAGTGAAATTAACACTTGTCTGCAATTTCAGATCAGGTAGCACACTTCGGAGCAACAAAACTACATGCTACAGGACCTGAACATGGCAAAGTAAAGCATGTCATGGAGCTACTCAAAGATCTTAACAAAAGTCCCTTATTGACCTTGAGCCAAAAGGAATCAGAAAATACAATTGCAAGCATGTGAACATAGCAAAAACATAATCAGTTTTCAGACTTAGTGAAAACTGGCACATGCTGAAATATAACTCAAGTAGGCATGTTTACGAGCTCGATGCACTCACTACGGTGCAAGTCATGGCAAGACAAGCATACACCCATCAAGAATACACAAAATGCAAGATAGAAATGGCAAGAACAATAGCATAGCATGCACGGATCAACTACAACATCATCGGCAAAATTGCAAACAAGTTGACAATCTGCCCAGATTCACAAAGTAGCAAAAGTAGAGCTCGATTGGCTCAAGCTAGGTTGCTCCATAATTGCAAACAAAGACATGGATGGATAGATCACTACAAGATTAACAAAACATCCTTACTGATCATCCTCAAAAGAGGCACGGATCACTAGGAAACAACATGAACATATGACAACATGAGGTAAGCGGCTCAAGGACTTAGTGGAAATGCTAAGTCCCTGAAAACAGAATTACCAAGTGCACCACTTTGCAAGCTTGTGCTAGTAACCACACACATCACAAAAATACATGGGTTGCACCTCTGAAAAGATGACAAAACCCTTAACAAAACATATGTAGAGCATCAGGGCATATCATGCACACAATAATCATGGCAAAAATGACAAAAACCTAAATGGAGTAGCAGATCTGACAATTATCTCAAGTAGCCCTCTTCTAACAGCATTTCGGGCATCAAGATGAACTCAAATGAAAATGATGCAATAGATTGAAATGATGTACTCTCTGAGATGAACATTTTGATATGCTATATGCATAAATCGGAGCTACAGATGCAAAGTTACGAGGCTATGAACAGAAGCACTTGGATCTGGAATTCTTAGTAATAGTAATCTGTGAGCCACAGGGACTCAGCAATCTCGCACCCTCGCGATCAAGACTATTTAAGCTTATAGGTAAGGCAAGGTAAGTATGTGGAGCTGCAGCAAGCGACTAGCAAATATGGTGGCTAACTTATTCGTAAAAGAGAGCGAGAAGAGAAGGCAAGCGCGTGCGAGAAACTAGAGAACAACCTGCGCAAACATTCTTCAACACTGTGTCCACTTCCCGGACTCCGTCGAGAAGAGGCCATCACGGTAACACACTCAGTTGATTCATTTTAATTAAGTTAAGGTTCAAGTTATCTACAACTGGACATTAACAAATTCCCATCTGCCCATAATCGCGGGCACGACTTTCGAAAGTTCAATTCCCTGCAGGGGAGTTCCAACTTAGCCCATGACAAGCTCTCACGGTCAACGAAGGAATAGACCTCCTCCCAAGATGTTCCGATCAGACTCGGTATCTCGGTTCTTCAAGACACTTCGACAGGTTAAAACAAGACCAGCAACACCGCCCGAATGTGCCGACAAATCCCGATAGAAGCTGTACATATCTCATTCTCAGGGCACAATCAGATGAGACATCCTACGAGTAAAACCAACCCTCAAGTTGCCTCGAGGTGGCCCCGCAGTCTACTCGGTCGGACCAACACCGAGAGGAGCACTGGCCCGGGGGTGGGGGTTAAAATAAGATGACCCTTGGGCTCCGGAAACCCAAGAGAAAAGATGCTAGGTGGAAAATGGTAAACCAATGTTGGGCATTGCTGGAAAAGTTTTAATCAAGGTGCAATATCAAGGGGTTCCCATTATAACCCAACCGCGTAAGGAACGCAAAATCCGGGAACATAACACCGATATGACGGAAACTAGGGCGGCAAGAGTGGAACAAAACACTAGGCGAGAGGCCGAGCCTTCCACCCTTTACCAAGTATATAGATGCATTAAGATAACGTAGCAATATAATGATATCCCAACAAGTAAATAGATGTTCCAACAAGGAACGGCCTCCGATCTTCACCTGCAACTAGCAACGCTATAAGAGGGGCTGAGCAAAGCGGTAACAAAGCCAATCAACGGTTTGCTAGGACATGGTGGGTTAGAGGTTTTACATGGAAATTTGGGAGGCTTGAAAGCAAGTGGTAGGCATCGTAGCATTGGCATAGCAAAAGAGCGAGCAAACTAGCATAGCAAAGATAGTAGTGATTTTGAGGGTATGATCATCTTGCCTGCACAGTTGTCAGAGTTGACTGGATCCTCGAAAGCAAACTCAATGGGCTCCTAGTTAGCGAACTCATCTCCCGGCTCTACCAAAACAAGACAAACAAGCAACAAGGACACAATCAACCACGTGCAAGGAACAAACAATACGAAGCAATGATGATATGCTATGCGGGATGCGATGCGGGATGCATATGCAAGATATGACAGGAAATGCAAGATCCTGGCATCAACTTGGAATTCCAAGTGTGTCACTTGAAAGATGAGATGAAATCGCTTGAAAATGATATAAAGAACGCCGGAATCGGAGTTACGGTTTGGAAATGGCAAGCGATTCAAATATGGCACCGGTCTGCGATTTACAGCAAGTAGCCATCTAAATGCAATGAGATGAACATGCTACAGCACCCAAATATGACAACAAAATACATGGCAGGGATGCATTCAAGATGCTTAACAAAAGTCTAGCACTGAGCTACGGACAATTCATCCATTAACAGGTTCAAACAAGCATGGCAAAAATGCATATGGTAAACAGATCTCAGACTTAGTGAAATTAACACTTGTCTGGAATTTCAGATCAGGTAGCACACTTCGGAGCAACAAAACTACATGCTACAGGACCTGAACATGGCAAAGTAAAGCATGTCATGGAGCTACTCAAAGATCTTAACAAGAGTCCCTTATTGACCTTGAGCCAAAAGGGATCAGAAAATAGAATTGCAAGCATGTGAACATAGCAAAAACATAATCAGTTTTCAGACTTAGTGAAAACTGGCACATGCTGAAATATAACTCAAATAGGCATGTTTACGAGCTCGATGCACTCACTATGGTGCAAGTTAGGGCAAGACAAGCATACACCCATCAATAATACACAAAATTCAAGCTAGACATGGCAAGAACAATAGCATAGCATGCACGGATCAACTAGAACATCATCGGAAAAATTGCAAACAAGTTGACAATCTGCCCAGATTCACAAAGTAGCAAAAGTAGAGCTCGATTGACTCAAGCTAGGTTGCTCCATAATTTCAAACAAAGACATGGATGGATAGAGCACTACAATATTAACAAAACATCCTTATTGATCATCCTCAAAAGAGGCACGGATCACTAGGAAACAACATGAACATATGAGAACATGAGGTAAGCGGCTCAAGGACTTAGTGGAAATGCTAAGTCCCTGAAAACAGAATTACCAAGTGCACCACTTAGCAAGCTTGTGCTAGTAACCACACACATCACAAAAATACATGGGTTGCACCTCTGGAAATATGACAAAACCCTTAACAAAACATATGTAGAGCATCAGGGCATATCATGCACACAATAATCATGGAAAAATGACAAAAACCTAAATGGAGTAGCAGATCTGACAATTATCTCAAGTAGCCCTCTTCTAACAGCATTTCGGGCATCAAGATGAACTCAAATGAAAATGATGCAATGGATTGAAATGATGTACTCTCTGAGATGAACATTTTGATATGCTATATGCATGAATCGGAGCTACGGATGCAAAGTTACGAGGCTATGAACATGAGCACTTGGATCTGGAATTCTTAGGGACTTGGAAGAAAAATCAACCTCCGGATCTAGGGTTTTACGGGATGCAACACGAGGCGGCAGCGCACTGTTCACCGGCGGGGACGAGGACGGCGTAGGAGGTCACCGGAGGAGGGGGAGACGGCCGGGCGGCGGTGGTGGCCGAGGCGGTGGACAGCGGGCGAGGCGGCGCGGCGAGCGAGGCGGCGGAGGC
>NC_041386.1:413544006-413551194 GCF_002162155.2 Triticum dicoccoides | reverse complement strand
ACCGGCCGGCGAGGTGGCGGCTCGGCCACGGGAGGGAAGAAGCCGCGGGGCGGCGCACCGGCTTGGGCCGCGGGGGCCCGATCCGGGCTTCCCGGGCCGACGGCGGAGGGAGGCGGCGATGGCGAGTGAGGGGGCGACACGTGGCGGCGGCGGGGAGGATCCGGACGTGTCCGTCGGTGGCAGGTTTGTCCTGCGGTGCACGAGGTGGAAAATTTAGGGTTTCAAAGAGGGGGATCCGCGAATTTCGGGAGGGGTCTATAAATAGAGGTAGAGGGATCTAGGAGAGTCCAAATGAGGTGCGGTTTTCGGCCACGCGACCGTGATCGAACGCTCTAGATGATGGAGAAGGCTTAGGTGGGTTTTGGGCCAAATTGGAGGTGGGCTGCAACATACACGAGGCCTTTTCGGTTCCTCATTTAACCGTTGGAGTATCAAACGAAGTCCAAATGATACGAATCTTGACAGGCGGTCTACCGGTAGTAAACCAAGGCCGCTTGGCAAGTCTCGGTCCAATCCGGAAATGTTTAATCCCCACACATGAAAGAAAGCTATAAATGACCACCGGAGGAGAACGAAGCACCGGAATGCAAAACGGACAACGGGGAAGATGCTCGAATGCATGAGACGAACACGTATGCAAATGCAATGCACATGATGACATGATATGAGATGCATGACAACAATAAAAACACACGGAGACAAAGACCCGAACCCAAGAAAAATAAAATAACTTAACACCGGAAACGGCAAGAGTTGGAGTACAAATTGTGAAAGTTACATCCGGGGTGTTACAACACTCCACCACTACGAAAGGATCTCGTCCCGAGATCTAGGACTGAAAGAACGCCGGGTACTCAGAACGGAGGTGATCCTCGCGTTCCCAGGTAGCTTCACGGTCGGAATGGTGTGACCACTTGACTTTGAGAAATTTGATTGACTTGTTGCGAGTCTTGCGTTCAGTCTCTTCAAGAATAGCAACTGGGTGGTCACGATAAGAGAGATCTTCTTGGAGCTCAATGTCCTCGAAGTTGACGGTGCAGTCAGGAGTCTTGAAGCACTTTCAGAGCTGAGAGACATGGAACACGTCATGAACATTTGCAAAGGTTGAAGGAAGCTCGAGTTGATAGGCGAGGTCGCCTCTCTTGCTGACAATCTTGAAAGGTCCCACGTATCTGTGGGCAAGCTTCCCTTTGATACCGAAGCGACAAGTACCTTTCATAGGAGAGACACGGAGGTAAACATGATCTCTGATCTCGAAAGCCAAATCACGGTGCTTACTATCATAGTAGCTCTTCTGACGGGATTGGGCTGCTTTGAGGTTATCATGAATGACTTTGCACATTTCCCCTGCCTCTGTGATTAAGTCATTACCCAAAAGCTGACATTCACCGGTTTTAGACCAGTTGAGAGGGGTACGGCACTTCCTGCCATACAGAATTTCAAATGGGGCCTTGCCTGAACTTGCTTGAAAACTGTTGTTGTAGGAGAATTCAGCATAAGGAAGACAATCCTCCCACTTCATGCCGAAGGAGATCACACAAGCCCTGAGCATATCTTCAAGAATCTGGTTGACACGCTCGACTTGACCGCTAGTTTGAGGATGGAAAGCTGTGCTGAAGCGGATGTTGGTGCCCATGGCCTTTTGAAAAGAATCCCAAAACTTGGAGGTAAAGATGCTGCCACGGTCTGAAGAGATCACTTGTGGAATACCGTGTAGAGAGACAATACGAGAGGTATAGAGTTCCGCCAATTGAGCTGCAGTGATCGACTCTTTGATAGGCAGAAAATGAGCCAATTTAGTGAGTTTGTCGATGACAACGAATATAGCATCATTGCCACACTTGGACTTAGGAAACCCAGTCACGAAGTCCATTTCAATGTGGTCAAACTTCCTTTCTGGAATGGCAAGAGGTTGGAGGAGACCAACTAGCCTTTGGTGTTCTGCCTTCACTCTTCTGCAGACATCACATTCATTCATGAATTGAGCAATCTCGTGCTTCATTCGAGTCCACCAATAAGCCTGCTTAAGGTCCTGATACATCTTCGTGCTCCCAGGGTGGATGGAGAGGAGAGAATTGTGAGCCTCGTTCATGATCACTTTACGGAGGTCACCTTTGGGTACAACAATACGATCCTCGAAGAAGAGAGTATCCTTGTCATCAAGGCGGTAGCACTTGTACTTGGGTTGACTCTTGGCAATCCCAATCTTCACCTTTTTCACCATAGCATCAAGAAGCTGGGCTTGGCGAATCTAGTCTTCCAAGGTAGGAGAGACTTGAAGGTTGGCGAGGAAACCTTGAGGAACAATTTGCAGATTAAGTTTGCGGAAAGCTTCACAAAGCTCGGGTTGATAAGGCTTGAGAATCAGACTGTTACAATAAGCTTTTCTTCTTAAAGCGTCAGCAATCACATTGGCCTTGCCTGGAGTATACTCGATACTCGGATTATACTCTTGAATCATTTCAACCCATCGAGTTTGCCTGAGGTTTAGATTAGGATGAGTGAAGATGTACTTGACACTCTTGTGATCAGTGAAAATGTCCACTTTTCTTCCCAATAGAAGATGTCTCCAAGTCAAAAGAGCATGCACAACTGCCGCCAACTCGAGATCATGAGTGGGGTAATTCTTCTCATTAGGCTTCAACTGGCGAGAGGTATAAGCAACAACTTTCTTCTCTTGCATCAATACTGCGCCAAGACCTTGGAGGGAGGCATCACAAAAGACCTCGTACGGTTTGGATTCATCAGGCGGAGTCAGAACTGGAGCAGTGATCAATTTCTCTTTCAAAGTGCTGAAAGCAATATCACACTCCGGAGACCAAACGTACTTGACGTGCTTCTGGAGAAGATTTGAGAGAGGCTTCGCGATCTTAGAAAAGTTTTCAACAAATCTTCGGCAATAGCTTGCGAGACTGAGGAAGCTACGGAGTTGCTTCACATTCTGAGGAGGTTCCCAATTCACAATTGCAGACACCTTCTCAGGATTCACGGCAATGCCCTTGGCAGAGATGATATGACCAAGATAAAGAACCTCATCGAGCCAAAATTCACACTTGGAGAACTTGGCTTAGAACTGATGTTCTCTGAGCTTATCAAGAACCAAACGCAAGTGCTTGGCATGATCTTCCTTGTTCTTCGAGAAAACCAGAATGTCGTCGAGATAGACCAAAACGAAGTCATTGGTGTAGGCGTTGAATATGATGTTCATCATGCGAGAGAACGTCGGAGGAGCGTTAACGAGACCAAAAGACATGACAGTGTATTCATATGAACGAAAGCTTGTCCTGAAAGTCGTCTTGGGAATATCTTGCTCACGGATTCGAATCTGATGATAACCCATACGGAGATCAAGCTTGGAGAATACTTGGGCACCTTTGAGTTGTTCGAACAACTCGTTGATGTTGGGAAGTGGGTATTTGTTCTTGATGGTCTTCTTGTTCACTAGACGGTAATCAACACAAAGTCGGTCCGTTCCATCCTTCTTCTTCACAAAAAGAACACCACAACCCCACGGAGAAGAACTAGGCCTTGAATATCGAGTTGTTTCTTCAGATCCTTCAACTCTTCAGGTCCGAGCTTGTAAGGATGCTTGCACACAGGTTCCGTGCCAGGCTCAAGATCAATAACGAATTCAACTGGACGGTGCGGAGGCATTCCTGGAAGCTCTTCTGGAAAGACATCTTGATATTCGCAAACGACTGGAATTTGAGAGATGGCATCCAATTCACCCTTCTCATTGAGAGAAAACAGACGGATGGTATCATCACGAGCGGCAAAGACAATTACATCCTTAGACGAATGAGTCAATTGAATCTGCCTGGCTGCATAATCAAGCTGAGCCTTGTGCTTAGAAAGCCAATCCATTCCGAGAATAAGATCAATATACGAGTTACCAAGAACCACCGGAGAAGAGAGAAACTTGTAATCACCCAATGTGATAGAGATGTCGGGAGCAACCAAACTAGAAGTCAAAAGCTTGCCGGGAGAAACAACTTGCATGACTTTGGGCATGATCTCAGTCTCAACATTGTGCTTCGATGCAAAAGGGCATGACAAAAATGAATGTGATGCACCAGTGTCAAAAAGAACTTTAGCAGGAACATCATTAACAGGAAGGTTACCCATGATCACATCTGACGAGTCCTCTGCCTGAGCTGCGTTCATCAAATTGACCTTGGCATGCTTGGGGTTATGCTTGACCACAACTGTACTTGCTGATCTGACAGGAGGAGGAGGAGGAAGACGCCTCTGGTTGAAACACTTGTTGGCATAGTGACCCTTCTGTTGGCACTTGTTGCACGTGACCTCTGAAAGCGGACGGTGATATGGAGCACTCGATCTTGGAGCTTGAGACGAAGTCTTGTTCTGAAAGCCAGGGTTGGGTTCGTGGGAAGAACCACTGCCACCTTTGCTCTTCTGCTGATACGGCTGACGGAATGGAGGAGGAGGTAGCCAATACTTCTGCTGCTTGGCCACTTGAGTAGAGGAAGAAGGAGTAACATCTCTGACTCGCTTCTTGGAAGCATCACACCTCAACTGAGCAGCCTCCTGCTTAAGTGCCATGTTGTAGAACTCATCGTATCTCAAAGGCTCAAAGAGAACAAGAGGGAGCTGAATTTCTTCTCTAAGACCACCCCTGAACTGGTATATCATGCTCTTCTCATCAGGGACGTCAGGCTTGGCAAAGCGGGCGAGCTTCTGGAACAACTTGTTGTAGTCATAGACAGACAAAGAGCCTTGCTTCAGGTTGCGGAATTCCTCACGCTTTCTTTCAACCACGCTCTGAGGAATATGATGAGCTCGGAAATCTCGACGGAAATCATCCCAAGTGATAACACGTCCACCTCTAGAATCCTTGTCCTGCTGGAACCATTCTGCAGCTTGATCTTTGAGTTGGAAGGAAGCGAACTTGACAAAGTCCTCAGGCCTGTCGTTACTGCACTCGAAATGCTTCCACAGATCCACAAGCCAATCGTCAGCATCGGTTGCCTCAACACAATTGCTGAAAGTCTTTGGCCCGTTAGCAAGGAACTGGTTGAGTGAAGCAAAGTGATTCTGATTGCTGCCTCGATTCCCTTGGTTGCCTTGATTGCGCTCTTGAAGAATTTGCATGATCAACTGTGTGTTCGCATTGGTTGCGGCCATCACAGCTTGCCATGCCTCCGAAGGAGGGGGAGGTGGTGGCGGATCAGGATTCGGAGTCGTGCGTGTTGGAGGAGCCATCCTGAAGAGATTGACATCCATTAGCACATTGATAGACAAATATTGAAGCTGAATCCAACGGAATGAAAATTGCAACATATAGTCTTCACATCCGAACAAAATGAACGAATGCATTCCTCTTGAAATTGTCACATATCCATAAATTGAGAAGCCACGTAGAATTAAGGTAGAGAAATAAATCAACAAGGTACAGATCAAGAACGAATAATCGGTAAGAAATCCCAATCTCAAACCAATATCCGTGGAAGAAGAACTAGAGCTACAAGAATTCCCACCTATGAAACTCCCGAACCTTTCTGGTTATGCAATCAGGTGTTGGGGATACAGGGGAAGCATAATATCTCACCCAAACTAGCAAATCCTACATCCAACTGTATCCATCCTTCAACACATAACCAAGAAACCTTCGGAAACCATCTACCTCAACCTTCTAAAAGCATCCGTTATACAAGTTATGGCGATACTCCCGAACTCCCGCCCCAGTACTGGGTGGCGTCGGGTTATCTCACCAACGAACTGCATAAAAGAGATTTTTGATGTCGGCGTACTAAATTCAGGTATTCCAGAACTGCAACGATGAAATTATGATGACAACATCTCAGAGCTCAACTCCTCGGGACACTTCCACTAAACCCCTGACAGGAGGCACCAAGACAATGTTCTCATCATAGAACCATCGGAACGATTCTAAGATACCCGCGTGATCCTAAAGTTTTTTTAGTGAAATTTGAGAAGAGAAGAGTCAAAACTCTACGTTAGGATGCCTTACCAGAGCGATGAGGAGACTGGGAAGTAAAAAGAATTCCTAAACTCTCTGATATATAATTCCTAAATGACTCAACACATTTTTCTAGACACAACTCGGCCGCTAAAACGATCAAGCAATGGGGCTCCTAAGGTCGGGGAAGGCTCTGATTACCAACTTGTAACACCCTCGATGCGACTATAGCTCCCACGTGTCGAGGCACGACTTAGAGACATAATCGCATTGAAGGCATAAGTCGCAAGTTAGGCAATCTTCACAACATCCCATGTAATATAAATCATAAAGGGGAGATAACATAGTTGGCTTACACTCGCCACGTCAATCAAGTACATAAATAACATTACATCATACAAACACTTATGGCCCGACTACGGCGCCAAAATAAAAGATAACCCAACATGCGACACAGTCCCAATCACCCCCAACTGGGCACCACTACTGATCATCGGGAAATGAAACATAGTAACGTTGAGAGTCCTCATCGAACTCCCACTTGAGCTCAAGCGCGTTTCCTGGAGCGGAATCGTCAGGCCCTGCATCTGGTGTAATAGTAATCTGTGAGCCACAGGGACTCAGCAATCTCGCACCCTCGCGATCAAGACTATTTAAGCTTATAGGTAAGGCAAGGTAAGTATGTGGAGCTGCAGCAAGCGACTAGCAAATATGGTGGCTAACTTATTCGCAAAAGAGAGCGAGAAGAGAAGGCAAGCACGTGCGAGAAACTAGAGAACAACCTGTGCAAACATTACTCCAACACCGTGTCCACTTCCCGGACTCCGTCGAGAAGAGGCCATCACGGTAACACACTCAGTTGATTCATTTTAATTAAGTTAAGGTTCAAGTTATCTACAACCGGACATTAACAAATTCCCATCTGCCCATAACCGCGGGCACGGCTTTCGAAAGTTCAAATCCCTGTAGGGGAGTCCCAACTTAGCCCATGACAAGCTCTCACGGTCAACGAAGGAATAGACCTCCTCCCAAGACGTTCCGATCAGACTCGGTATCTCGGTTCTTCAAGACACTTCGACAGGTTAAAACAAGAGCAGCAACACCGCCCGAATGTGCCGACAAATCCCGATAGGAGCTATACATATCTCGTTCTCAGGGCACACTCAGATGAGACATCCTACGAGTAAAACCAACCCTCAAGTTGCCTCGAGGTGGCCCCGCAGTCTACTCGGTCGGACCAACACCCA
>NC_041386.1:413521127-413543611 GCF_002162155.2 Triticum dicoccoides | reverse complement strand
GAAAAGAGGCTAGGTGTCAAATGGTAAAACCAATGTTGGGCATTGCTAGAAAAGTTTTAATCAAGGTGAAATATCAAGGGGTTCCCATTATAACCCAACCGTGTAAGGAACACAAAATCCGGGAACATAACACCGATATGACGGAAACTAGGGCGGCAAGAGTGGAACAAAACACTAGGCGAGAGGCCGAGCCTTCCACCCTTTACCAAGTATATAGATGCATTAAGATAACGTAGCAATATAATGATATCCCAACAAGTAAATAGATGTTCCAACAAGGAACGGCCTCCGATCTTCACCTGCAACTAGCAACGCTATAAGAGGGGCTGAGCAAAGCGGTAACAAAGCCAATCAACGTTTTGCTAGGACATGGTGGGTTAGAGGTTTGACATGGAAATTTGGGAGGCTTGAAAGCAAGTGGTAGGCATCGTAGCATTGGCATAGCAAAAGAGCGAGCAAACTATCATAGCAAAGATAGTAGTGATTTCAAGGGTATGATCATCTTGCCTGCACGGTTGTCAGAGTTGACTGGATCCTCGAAAGCAAACTCAACGGGCTCCTCGTTAGCGAACTCGTCTCCCGGCTCTACCCAAACAAGACAAACAAGCAACAAGGACACAATCAACCACGTGCAAGGAACAAACAATACGAAGCAATGATGATATGCTATGCGGGATGCGATGCGGAATGCATATGCAAGATATTACAGGAAATGCAAGATCCTGGCCTCAACTTGGAATTCCAAGTGTGTCACTTGAAAGATGAGATGAAATCGCTTGAAAATGATATAAAGAACGCCGGAATCGGAGTTACGGTTTGGAAATGGCAAGCGATTCAAATATGGCACCGGTCTGCGATTTACAGCAAGTAGCCATCTAAATGCAATGAGATGAACATGCTACAGCACCCAAACATGACAACAAAATACATGGCATGGATGCATTCAAGATGATTAACAAAAGTATAGCACTGAGCTACAGCCAATTCATCCATTAACAGGTTCAAACAAGCATGGCAAAAATGTATATGGTAAACAGATCTCAGACTTAGTGAAATTAACACTTGTCTGGAATTTCAGATCAGGTAGCACACTTCGGAGCAACAAAACTACATGCTACAGGACCTGAAAATGGCAAAGTAAAGCATGGCATGGAGCTACTCAAAGATCTTAACAAAAGTCCCTTAGTGACCTTGAGCCAAAAGGGATTAGAAAATACAATTGCAAGCATGTGAACATAGCAAAAACATAATCAGTTTTCAGACTTAGTGAAAACTGGCACATGCTGAAATATAACTCAAGTAGGCATGTTTACGAGCTCGATGCACTCACTACGGTACAAGTCATGGCAAGACAATCATACACCCATCAAGAACACACAAAATGCAAGATAGAAATGGCAAGAACAATAGCATAGCATGCACGGATCAACTACAACATCATCGGCAAAATTGCAAACAAGTTGACAATCTGCCCAGATTCACAAAGTAGCAAAAGTAGAGCTCGATTGGCTCAAGCTAGGTTGCCCCATAATTGCAAACAAATACATGGCTGGATAGATCACTACAAGATTAACAAAACATCCTTACTGATCATCCTCAAAAGAGGCACGGATCACTAGGAAACAACATGAACATATGACAACATGAGGTAAGCGGCTCAAGGACTTAGTGGAAATGCTAAGTCCCTGAAAACAGAATTACCAAGTGCACCACTTTGCAAGCTTGTGCTAGTAACCACACACATCACAAAAATACATGGGTTGCACCTCTGAAAAGATGACAAAACCCTTAACAAAACATATGTAGAGCATCAGGGCATATCATGCACACAATAATCATGGCAAAAATGACAAAAACCTAAATGGAGTAGCAGATCTGACAATTATCTCAAGTAGCCCTCTTCTAACAGCATTTCGGGCATCAAGATGAACTCAAATGAAAATGATGCAATGGATTGAAATGATGTACTCTCTGAGATGAACATTTTGATATGCTATATGCATGAATCGGAGCTACGGATGCAAAGTTACGAGGCTATGAACAGGAGCACTTGGATCTGGAATTCTTAGGGACTTAGAAGAAAAATCAACCTCCGGATCTAGGGTTTTACGGGACGCAACACAAGGCGGCGGCGCACTGTTCACCGGCGGGGACGAGGACGGCGGAGGAGGTCGCCGGAGGAGGGGGAGACGGCGATGGCGAGTGAGGGGGCGACACGTGGCGACGACGGGGAGGATACGAACGTGTCCGTCGGTGGCAGGTTTGTCCGGCGGCGCGCGAGGTGGAAAATTTAGGGTTTCGAAGAGGGGGATCCACGAATTTCGAGAGGGGTCTGTAAATAGAGGTAGAGGGAGCTAGGAGAGTCCAAATGAGGTGCGGTTTTCGGCCACGCGATCATGGTCGAACGCTCTAGATGATGGAGAAGGCTTAGGTGGGTTTTGGGCCAAATTGGAGGGGTGTTGGGCTGCAACACACACGAGGCCTTTTCGGTCCCTCGGTTAACCGTTGGAGTATCAAACAAAGTGCAAATGATACGAAACTTGACAGGCGGTCTACCGGTAGTAAACCAAGGCCTCTTGGCAAGTCTCGGTCCAATCCGGAAATGTTTAGTCCCCACACGAAAGAAAGCTAGAAATGACCACCGGAGGAGAACGAAGCGCTGGAATGCAAAACGGACAACGGGGAAAATGCTCGAATGCATGAGATGAACACGTATGCAAATGCAATGCACATGATGACATGATATGAGATGCATGACAACGATAACAACACACGGAGACAAAGACCTGAACCCGAGAAAAATAAAATAACTTAATGCCGGAAACGGCAAGAGTTGGAGTACAAATTGGGAAAGTTACATCCGGGGTGTTACAGGGAGTCCTACTCCCACCGGGAGTAGGACTCCTCCTTTCCTTGTTGGAGTAGGAGTGAAGGAAAGAGGAGGAGAGGGAGAAGGAAAAGGGGGCTGCACCCCTTGTCCAATTCGGACCAGAGGGGGTGCAGGCCTCCTTCCTTTTGGCCTATCTCCTCTATTCCCGTATGGCCCAATAAGGCCCATATACTCCCCGGCGAATTCCCATAACTCTCCGGTACTCTGAAAAATACCCGAATCACTCGGAACCTTTCCGAAGTCCGAATATAGTCGTCCAATATATCGATCTTTACGTCTCGACCATTTCGAGACTCCTCGTCATGTCCTCGATCTCATCTGGGACTCCAAACTCCTTTGGTACATCAAAAAAAATAAACTCATAATATAACTGTCAGTGTAGCGTTAAGCGTGCGGACCCTACGCGTTCAAGAACTATGTAGACATGACCGAGACACGTCTCCGGTCAATAACCAATAGCGGAACCTGGATGCTCATATTGGCTCCTACATATTCTACGAAGATCTTTATAGGTCAGACCGCATAACTACATACATTGTTCCCTTTGCCATCGGTATGTTACTTGCCCGAGATTCGGTCGTCGGTATCTCAATACCTAGTTTAATCTCGTTACCGGTAATTCTCTTTACTCATTCCGTTACACATCATCCCGCAACTAACTCGTTAGTTGCAATGCTTGCAAGGCTTATAGTGATGTGCATTACCGAGTGGGCCCAGAGATACCTCTCCGACAATCGGAGTGACAAATCCTAATCTCGAAATACGCCAACCCAACAAGTACCTTTGGAGACACCTGTAGAGCACCTTTATAATCACCCAGTTACGTTGTGATGTTTGGTAGCTCACAAAGTGTTCCTCCGGTAAACAGGAGTTGCATAATCTCATAGTCATAGGAACATGTATAAGTCATGAAGAAAGCAATAGCAACAAACTAAACGATCAAGTGCTATGCTAACGGAATGGGTCAAGTCAATCACATCATTCTCCTAATGATGTGATCCCATTAATCAAATGACATCTATGGTTAGGAAACATAACCGTCTTTGATCAACGAGCTAGTCAAGTAGAGGCATACTAGTGACACTCTGTTTGTCTATGTATTCACACATGTATTATGTTTCCGGTTAATACAATTCTAGTATGAATAATAAACATTTATCATGATATAAGGAAATAAATAATAACTTTATTATTGCCTCTAGGGCATATTTCCTTCAACACAGGGGTCCTGAGTTCAGTAGCAATAGTTCTCGGCATCGATGGCGGTCGATCAGCACGGCGAATTTGTCTGGCAGCCTCAAAGATGACGATTAAAAGCTAAGTGTTGAAACTTGAAACACCCAAACTAACTTAAGTCGGTTTGGTTGTTTGAAATTTCAAAACTTGGCTTTAATCCTCATCGCAGAGGCTGCCAGACAAATTCACCAGGGTGTTCGACCGTCATTGGCCAACAAAACTATTATAGCGGGACGCCAGGCGCCGGCTTCACTTGTGGGATGTTGATCTAGTGTTCAACGCCGACTACCTCATGTAACTTGCGCCAATGGTAGTTGCTATTTAGTTTACCCAGGGACGAGCGGGTTAGGGGGTTCCTCGTCGTCGATGGTACTGCAAATAGCAAGTATCGTCAGTGCGAGTTAAATGTGGCCGTCCGTGTCGAATGCTTGCTAGCGTTTGACGAGCTTCGCCCCTATGTTTGTTGGTGAGCACAAATGACATCTCCTCCCCACCTTCATTTGCTATGTTCCGGTCTTCGTGCCGATGAAACTTGCTAGCTATAGGTGTTAATCATCAGTATGCGTAACCACTATAAATATGCATGCATTTGCATATTTATAATCGTGATTCTTTCGAATTGTCCAACGTTATCCATGGATAGCCCGAGTATGTGTAGATTGGGTTCATTTTCCCATATGCTCTGCTCCGGATCCGATGCAGAATTTCATCAGTGGCTCCCTGTTGTTCTCCGGGTACACATCCTCTCTGCTTATTGCCGAGACGTGTATCAGGAGAACAGCGGGGAGGTGCTGCCAAAATTTTGCGTCTGATCCAGAGCAGAGCATGGGAAAACGAACCCAATCTACACATACTCGGGTAGGATTAGGACCTATCTTTACCTATTAGCGTGTAGGTTGCATGGACGTAATAAAACTGACAAACTCCATTAACTTATGGATATGGTTTGCTTAATTATGTATATATTTCTCGTGTGTCCAGTAGGAAGTCAATATGAGTGATCGTGCATGGATGTACACCGGTTACACTAGTCAGAAAGTTTGGACCGAGGAATGGTTAACAAAAACCAAGGGGTTTGTTAGAGCTGCATTTTCAAATGGCTAGGAATTAAGCTGGTGCCTCCGTGCCCGGTGCGATAACTATAAAAAGAGGGATGAGCTTGAAATGAGTAAAGACCTGCAGAAGTTTGATTTTACGCCCGATTACATGGTCTGGACATTACATGGTCAGTCTGCCCAACGTGCCGAGGTGGTTCGGCGTCGCACCGACGAGCATGGTACCAGGACCGCAAACATGGTGCAAGACTTTGACGATGATCGGGACTCGGACGAGGAGATGGAGGAATCTGTGAAGGCCTTCACTGAAACGTTGGAGTCCTCAAAACGTCCTCTCCACGAGCACACTGAGCTTTGTCAGCTGGATGCCATCTCACAAATAATGGCCTTGAAGGCTCAATTCAACTTGGGTAGAGAATGCTACGACGCGATGATGACAGTATTCGGACGATTTCTACCCAAAGGCCATGTGCTACCTGCAAACCTGTACTAGTTAGACAAAATCCTCCGTTCTCTTAAGATGCCCTATGAGAAGATACATGCTTGTGAGAATGGATGTGTCTTATTTAGGCTTCAGTATGAGGACTCGAACTATTGTCCCATTTGCAATTTTCCAGGTATGTTGTGGTAGACAACGGTATGGGTGAGAAGACGCAGACCAAAATACCCGTTAATTTTCTTCTGTATGTGCCAATCGTACCAATACTTCAACATCTTTTCATGGTCGAAGAGATGGCCAGACAGATGACATGGCACAAAACGGGCAAAAGAACCAAACTAGATGCACATGGGAATGTGATGATGGTGCACACATCGGATGGTGAAGCGTGGAAGCGCTTCGATGCATCACATAAGGAAAAAAATGGCAGATCCAAGGCATCCTCGAGTCGCCGTCAACACGGATGGGTTCAGTGTGTTTGGTCAGGCGGCAGCCCCATATAGTTGTTGGCCCGTGTTTGTCATTCCACTCAATCTCCCCCTGGGCAAATTATGCAAAGAAAGAACATTTTCCTCACGTTGATAATTCCAGGGCCCAACTATCTGTGGAAGAATATGAATGTGTACATGCAGCTGCTTAAGGATGAATTGCAGGAAGCTTGGGATAATGGGTTCAAGACATACGACGCCTTTAGAAAACAGAACTTCATAATGCATGTCTGGTACATGTACTCGACGCATGATGTAGCGACCTGACCTCAAACAGTCAAGTCTCTGTGTTTCAGTGTCATCCCTGGATCGGTAATGCTGACAAACACAGAAGGATTTATAACAGAGTATCAATCACACACTTATTACATCGAATGTCTCAAAAGAGAACTTATTACAATAATATGGCTTAAGGCCATCTAATGCGATAACATCGGAAGGCTTGGAAGATAAAGTGAGTCCATCAACTCCAATGGCATAGCTGAGCTGCATGGCAATGACCTAACAAACCTTACTCCCCGTCTGAAAAGTCTAAAACATAATACGTTGCAGCCCGAGAACGGGTCAGCACATGGAATATGCTGGCAATGTAACACAGTAGAGCAAGAACAGAATAAAGCTATCACTACATGCATATTTGGCTGGTGGAAAGCTCTATGGTTAAAGTTTTTGCGAAAAGCCAATTTTTCCCTACTACAAAGGAATATATTGTATTTAACTACAAAGTTGGTTGATAAAATATTGAGAAGGTTCCTCCAACTCAATCCCAAATTAACATCAATAACCCAACAAATTATTTAAGTAACGTGATGAGATACTTAAGATACTCCAAGTACTAGATACTTAAGATGGCCATAACCGGGGAAACGGCTAACCATGATTAGTTTGTACACTCTGCAGAGGTTTGCGCACTTTTCCCCACAAGACTCGATCGCCTCCGTTGGATTTCTCGCACTGCATGATGTTTGAGAAACGGATGACCGAGACACAGTCTTTCAGAAACATTAACTCTCTACTCCGGGCAGACCATACCAAACCTACAACCCACTACCTGCTAATCCACCTCTTCAAGAGCTTCACGTAACTTACTCAACTATGCTAGAGCCCATAATAGCTTGTGGCTGTGTAACGCCCTTGATGCGGCTATATCTCCCACGTGGCGAAGCACGACTTAGAGGCATAACCGCATTGAAAGCAATGTCGCAAGTGAGGTAATCTTCGCAAACAACCATGTAATACAATAAGGGAAAAGATACATAGTTGGCTTACAATCGCCACTTCACACAAATACATGAATAAAGCATTACATCATCCAAATACCGTCAAGGTCCGACTACGGAACCAAAATAAAAGAAGAACCCCAAATGCGACAAGGTCCCCGATCGACCCCAACTGGGCTCCACTACTGATCAACTGGAAGCGGAACAACATAAAGGACAAGATCTTCATCAAGCTCCTCCTTGAGCTTGGTTGCATCACCTGCTCGGTAACATCGGCACCTGCAAACTAGTTTTGGAAGTAACTGTGAGCCACGGGGACTCAGCAATCTCACACCCTCGCGATCAAGACTATTTAAGCTTATGGGTAAGGTAAAGGTACGAGGTGGAGCTGCAACAAGCGACTAGCATGTATGGTGGCTAACATACGCAAATGAGAGCGAGAAGAGAAGGCAAAGCACGATCGAGAAACTATGATCAAGAAGTGATCCTAAAACCTACGTCAAGCATTACCCCAACATCGTGTTCACTTCCCGGACTGCGCCGGAAAGAGACCATCACGGTTACACGCGCGGTTGATGTATTTTAATTAAGGTCAACTTCAGGTTTTCTACAACCGGACATTAACAAATTCCCATCTGCCCATAACTGCGGGCACGACTTTAGAAAGTTCAAATCCCTGCAGGGGTGTCCCAACTTAGCCCATGACAAGCTCTCACGGTCAACAAAGGATATTCCTTCTAGCGGGAAGACCCGATCAGACTCGGAGTCCCGTTTACAAGACATTTCGACAGGGTAAAACAAATCCAGCATCACCGCCCGAATGTGCCGACAAATCCTGATAGGAGCTGCATATATCTCGTTCTCAGGGCACACTCAGATTGTCTAAACTTCCGGTAGGCCAGCCCAGAGTTGCCCCTGGTGGCCACCTGTGGCTGACAGGTTGGACCAACACTCAGAGGAGCACTGGCCCGGGGGGGGGGGGTAAAATAATGATGACCCTTGAGTCTGCAGAACCCAAGGGAAAGAAAAGGCTAGGTGACAAATGGTAAAACCAAGGTTGGGCATTGCTGGAGGAGTTTTACTCAAGGCGAACTGTCAGGGGGTTCCCATTATTACCCAACCACGTAAGGAACGCAAAACCCGGGAACATAACACCGATATGACGGAAACTAGGGCAACAGGAGTGGAACAAAACACCAGGCATAAGGCCGAGCTTTCCACCCTTTACCAAGTATATAGATGCATTAATTAAATAAGAGGTATTGTGATATCCCAACAAGTAAACATGTTCCAACAAGGAACAACATCTCCATGTTCCAACAAGGAACAAACTTCAATCTTCACCGGCAACTAACAACGCTATAAGAGGGGCTGAGCAAAGCGGTAACATAGCCAATCAACGGTTTGCTAGGACAAAGTGGGTTAGAGGCTTGGTTCAACAATATAGGAGGCATGATAAGCAAGTGGTAGGTATCGCAGCATTGGCATAGCAAAAGAGCGAGCAACTAGCAAGCAAAGATAGAAGTGATTTCGAGGGTATGGTCATCTTGCCTGAAATCCCGCAAGGAAGAAGAACAAGTCCATGAAGAAGACAAACGGACGTAGTCGAACGGTTCCTCACAAACGCGACGTAATCGGAACCAACCTGAAGAAGCAACACCAGAAAGGAGCAAACAACAAAGTAAACAACCAACACATCAACATGGCACGATGCGCAAACAAGTATGATGCATGTCCGGTTTAATGAAGCATGGCATGGCAAAGTGCACAAACAATTCTACAAATTAAGTGGAGCTCGTTATGCAACTCCGTTGCATATTGACGAAACACCACATTTGGTTATTTAGTTCAATCTCGTTTATGTACTCAACAATATTAAATGTTGTTGAACACGGCAAGAGATTGAAGCAAAAGAAAACTACCTATCTAGGCAAGTTTAAATGAGGCCGGAAACAACGAACAACAATTCCGGTAAATCCCCATGTGCATATATTAGGTTTGGTCCTGTTCTGCCCTAAACCATATTTTATAGTTATTAAACATGCAAGATGATGCCACCATGCTAAACTAGGCAAAATTCTACCCCATTTACATATAAAGTTTGTTAAAAATGGAGCTACGGTTATTTAGTTATGAATAAAGCATTTTAGCATGGCATAGGAGCAGATTTAACCAAACATCATTTTAAACATTTTAAACACAGATGAAAGTTGGATATTATGAAACTAGATGAATTTCTAAGCACTTTTCATATATAAATTATTTACACATGATGCATGATTAATAAGTTATTATATGCATGACAATGAGGGTTTTTCTGTAAAAACTGCAGTCTCTGGATAATAGGCAAAATTGCAGATCTGTAAAAAAAACATATGCGGGCCGAAACTGGAACAGGGGCCGAATAGGGCAGGCGCTGGAGGCGGCTCACCATGGGCTTTGGCCCGTTTCCAGAGAGGCTTGGCAGGCCGGCGGGGCAAGCGGGCCGGCTGGATCCGGGAGGCTGTTGGCGACACTGGGTCTTGGAGGCCGAAGGGGAAGCAGGCGGGGCGCGGTCAACGTGAGTGACCGGGCGCGTCGTCCAGCTCCCTCGAACGAAGCAGAGGCGAGGCAGGGGACTTGGCGCGGCAGCTTCAGGTGATGCGGGGCGCGCGACGACTCAGGGACTTGGCGGGGCGGCCGGTCACGCGGGGCCGTGGTCGACGCGGATGAGCGTACTGGCTCGATGCAGAGGAAGACGGCCAGGTTCAGGGGATGACGGTTTGCTCGGACTTGGGCGGACAGCGAAGAAGTTCCAGGCCGGCTGGAAGGGACTTAGGGGCGCCGGCAGCGGGAACCGGGCGACGGGACAGAGGGGGCGCGACCGAGGTTCTCGTCGAGGTCCTCCGGGAAGCAGAGCAGCGGCGCGACGCAGAGCAGCCGAGGGACTTGCGGCGGAGCTCGGTGCCTTGCCTCGCTGGAAGACAAACAGGACGGCGGCAGCCGGCGCTAGTTCATGAGCAGCAGAGAGCGAAGGTTAGAGGAGAACCAGAGAAAAAGGGAGAAGGGGCGCAAGGAGACGGCGACCTGCTGGCTTCGGTCGGCGCGGACGAGGAGAAGGCAGGGCCTCGGGCGCGGGGTAGTGAGGACGGCCTGCTGGAGCTTGCTTGGGGAGGAGCAGGGGCACGCGAGGAGCTGCTGCAGTTCGCGTGCTCCGGCACGGGCGGAGCCATCAGCGAGGAGAAGAGAGGTGAGGTGCGCTCGGGAGCTGCGCTGTTGCTGCGGCCTCAAGAAGAAAACGGAGGAGGAGCTCCTCTCTTGTGGGCTGGATCGAGGCAAGGAGGAGTTGGTGGTGAGCGATGGTTGGTGGGGAATGTATCCCGAGGGGGATTTGGTTGGCGACGGGACAAGCTCCCGAGGAACATGGGTGGCGGCGGCGGAAGGATTAGATGGATCGATGGAACAGGACCAGGGTTCCATCTATTTATATAGCAACAAGAATTTTTGGTTAGGGGTATTTGGTTCCTCCGATTTCAATCGGACGGTCGAGAAATAAAAGATAGGAAGACCAAATAGGAAAAAGGAGATGTTTTGTAGATGTTTGGGGATGATCCGGACACGACGGTGACGACTGCTCGGGTCGGGTCCGGGACAATTTTCGGACGTGCGAGGGATGGGCCGCGGGCTGACGAGAGAGGTTAGGTTGGACCTGGCGGTAGGTAGCCTGTGCAGACGGTCTCGAGCTGAGAGAAGAGAAGAGAGGGAGGCCCGGCGACTGTTTCCGGAGACCGAAAACATCCGACGTTAGACCGACTATAATGTCGCTACAGTTATCCGTTGGGGCGTCAAACAAACTCCGAATGCGATGAAACTTGACAGGCGGTCTATCTACTCTATAATAAGACCACACGCCAATTTTCAACCCATTCCGAGAACATTTTCTGGCCACTTATAAAATACTATTTCAGACATGCCGCGGGCACGTGCAAGTGTGGTTCGGCTCAGAACGGACAACGGGCGGGACGAGGAGGCCGGGACAGATGCAAGTTTTGAAAAACATGATGATGCAATGCACATGATGACAAGACAGGATGCAACAACAAGCGAAAGACAAGGCAACAACAGCGAATAACTGGCAGACACCTGGCGCAACGGCCTCGGGGCGTTACAACACTCCACCACTATGAGAGGATCTCGTCCCGAGATCTAGGATGGCACCGGAGAGAAAGCGGAAGAGGAAAGGGAAAAGGTAAAACTAAGTTGCTCCTTTGACCAATAAGTGAAACCAAAGAACCTTGAGAAGTTGAACAACTTGAAAGTAAGAATGCAACGAAGTAGAACAAAGTTGAAAGCACTCCAGTAGGGAAGAGGAACATGGAAGAACAAATTCGTATGGCACTCCGGTTAAAAGAGATGTAAGACTTGATAAGGCGAAAAGAACTTGAGCAGAGGACACGACACTCCGGATACACAAGATAGAGAAGGAATAAGATTGTTGTAATTTGGGCAGCACTTCGACTGTAAATGGAAGAAATTGAACATGATCTTGACAAACCGAGATGAGGAGTGAAAAGAGTAACATCAGTAGACCTCCGGGAGAAAGAATAGAATAAAGATAATTGAGACAAAAGAATGTAGAAGAAAATGCCAACTTCTGCTACAAACGAGCTTGACAAGGTATCCTTAGGAGAAGGGTCGAACGGAGTTGTTGGAAAAAACCAACAACGAAAAGAATAAGCTTGATATGGTCTTATGGAATACATCTCATATTATGAGGTGACAACCTGCCACTCACGGGAAAAAGAATTGGATTGGTATGAGCAAGGAGACAAGAAACTTATTTCACCGAAAGGATGAAAGAAGAACTTGGATCATTTATAAGCACCATAGATAGCAACGATCCTTAGGGAAGGCTTTAGGTGAAATATGACCCAAGGAAACTCCAATGACGAGATTGATGGATTTAAAATACCTCATTCTTAATAACATGTGAATCATGAAACATGAACTCAAATTATCAAGAATGACATAATACCACCTCCAAAGATACGGTAGAAAGAAATTGCACTCCGAATTGCAAGATGAAGAATGCTTGAGCTCCCTAGAAATGAATGTCGATGAAAACTTTGAGAAGGAATTAAATCCTTGATCAAACAACATGTCGAGCCTCCATGAAGAACTCCGGTAACAAAGGAATGAAAAGAAAGAGAAATTGAAAACACAAGGTGAATCCTTGCGATGATTTAGATGGATCTCCGTGATAATTAGAGCTCGGAACTCCGGGGAAGAAAGGATGAAACAAATGAAACTGAGAATTTGATAAGCCTCCAGAATAAGGAATTAATCTATTGGATGAAACAAGAATAAGAATTACATTATGCGTGTCTATCCCCAATTTAAATTGATGACAATCAATGGATTTGGCATATTATTTATTCTCGTAGAAAAGATTAAGATAGATATAGCGTCAACTTGGAAAGGTCTTCCATGAACCACCGGTGGGATTTGGAAAACAACGAATGAATTGATATGATAACCAAGGAAGGGAACTCTTGAACGAACCACCGTAAGAATTGAAAATGAACGAAGAAAAACGAACACATCAGCAGGAGGAATTGGAAAATGTGTGAAGATACTTGAGGGAATTTCGATGCAAGTGAAAGAAGAGATCCCGAATTGATTAGAGAAAACTTGAACGAAGCACCGGTAAGATTTGGAGAACGAGAGCTAAAAGCTAGAATGAAAAAAAATCTTTTGAAATGATGGGCTTCGTAGAAAAACAAACTGAAATACTCTTGAAATGCTCTGGATGGGTGAAAAGAAATACTGACAAATGAATACAATGGTGAGAGAATGGCAACAAGCTAGAATCACGAATCTTGAAGAGAATGGAGCAAGATATGGAGGAAAATTCATCTTCGGTCTTCGAGTGTTATGAAAGACAATGAGAGACACCACCATAAATTATTGAGGCACTCTAGAAGAAACAAAAGAGAAGAGGTTGAGCCAACTATGAAAATAATTTGGAAGATCTTGGAGAAGATATTTGACTGATGATAAATCATTCTTACGTCAAACTTCGAAAAGAAATTTGAGGATAGCTCCGGGAAAATAAGAAGAGTCAGGTAAGATCCTGGGAAAAGACCTATGGGTTAGGGCCCACTCAAAAGAAACACCGTTGAATGATTTAAAAGATAGATTGTGTCGGTTGAATTAAATGACTAGAATAAGATAAGAACCTCGAAAGATCTTGAACGGATTGAGAATGGAAACGAATCATCCGAGATATTTTCAGCACTCCGGAACAACAGAATAGCGCGAGGTGAATGATTAAGAGCTGCACCGGTATGAGAAAACATTGAAATATGGAAAAGAATATGAACAACACTGAAGGATTGAATTTAATCCACCGGAGATGAAAAGAATGAAGAATAACGAACGAGGAGAGCAGCTTCATGAGAAACACCGGGTTAAAACATGAAGGAAAAAGAATGGAGAGACTTCTCATGAATAAAAGGATACTTGATAAAGAAATCCGAGTCCTTGAGGAAAAAGGGTGGGTGGGCAGGAAAAACAAAGGCAACTTGGAGACGGATGAAACAAACACCATTGAGAAGAACTGATCAATCATCTTGCGGAAATTGAAATGATCGGATCCACTTGAAGAGAAACACGCCGGTTGAAAAGGTTTTTAGATGAGAATCTCGATGATCAAGAAGGATTAGTATTCACATAGGAATATGAGAACACCACTTAGGAAAGGTATGGAATCAACATTTGACTTTGAAGCAACTCGAATGCCACAACTCAAAACAAAACAAAGGATTGGCTTGCGGAATAAGCCGGAATAAACATATGATAGAGATTTCGTCCGAAGTTTTCGTGGTGGGGCCTACACGGGCTTGATCGTACAACACCATCATGCACAAGGCAGTGCACATGACATACGAAGTGTCCCTGAGTCGGCATAGCCAAGGACTCTTTAAGACACAACGAGACCACTATAAAACCAACAGTGAATAGGCGGACCACTAGACGTCGAACCCCAATTTCGTATCATATGTCTGTCGGAAAGATATCCTAAGAGCTACTTGAATTCCCACCTATGAAACTCCCGAACCTTTCCGTTTATGCAATTAGGTGTTGGTGATACAGGGGAAGCATAATATCTCACCCAAAACTAGCAAATCCTACATCCAGTTGTATCCATCCTTCAACACATAACCAAGAAACCTTCGGAAATCGTCTACCTCAACCTTCGAAAAGCATCTGTTATACAAGTTATGGCAATACTCCCGAACTCCCGCCCCAGTACTGGGTGGCGTCGAGGTCATCCCACCAACAACTACATAAAAGAGATTTTTGATGTCGACGAAACTAAACTCAGGTATTCCCGAACTGCAACGATAAGATTGTGACGACAACACCTCGGAGCTCAACTCCTCGGGACACTGCCACAACCCCTAAATGTCAGGAGGCACCAAGAACAATGTTCTCATCACAAAACCATCGGAACGATTCCAAGATACCCGCGTGATCCTAAAATTGTTTTTAGTGAAATTTGAGAAGAGAATAGTCAAAACTCTACGTCAGGATGCCTTACCAGAGCGATGAAGGGACTGGGAGTAAAAAGAATTCCTAAACTCTCCGATATATAATTCCTAAATGACTCAAAACATTTTTTCTAGACTCAACAACGGCTGCTAAAAACGATCAAGCAGTGGGGGCTCCTAAGGTCGGGGAAGGCTCTGATACCAACTTGTAACGCCCTTGATGTGGCTATATCTCCCACGTGTCGAAGCACGACTTAGAGGCATAACCGCATTGAAAGCAATATCGCAAGTGAGGTAATCTTCACAAACAACCCATGTAATACAATAAGGGAAAAGATACATAGTTGGCTTAAAATCGCCACTTCACACAAATACATGAATAAAGCATTACATCATCCAAATACCGTCAAGGTCCGACTACGGAACCAAAATAAAAGAAGAACCCCAAATGCGACAAGGTCCCCGATCGACCCCAACTGGGCTCCACTACTGATCAACTGGAAGCGGAACAACATAAAGGACAAGATCTTCATCGAGCTCCTCCTTGAGCTTGGTTGCGTCACCTGCTCAGTAACATCAGCACCTGCAAACTGGTTTTGGAAGTAACTGTGAGCCACGGGGACTCAGCAATCTCGCATCCTCGCGATCAAGACTATTTAAGCTTATGGGTAAAGTAAAGGTACGTGGTGGAGCTGCAGCAAGCGACTAGCATGTATGGTGGCTAACATACGCAAATGAGAGCGAGAAGAGAAGGCAAAGCACGATCGAGAAACTATGATCAAGAAGTGATCCTAGAACAACCTACACTACTAGGAAAAGGCCTACTAATGGCGCACCTAATTTGGCCATTAATGGCGCATTAGTGGTGCGCCATTAGTAGTACGCCATTAGTATATTTTACTAATGGCGCACCACTGGTGCGCCATTAGTATGTGGTATACTAATGGTGCACCCCAGATGCGCCATTAGTATATACAACAGTGCGCCATTAGTATGCCTCCCAGGGGGCCATGTATACCCAGGTGCTTTGGCATACTAATGGCGCACGACAGCAAGATGCGCCATTAGTAACTTCGGCATACCAATGGCGCACTCTTTAATGATGCGCCATTAGTATCCTTTGGCATACTAATGGCGCACTATGATGTGATGCGCCATTAGTATGAATATTAGGTTTTTTTTTATTTTTTTATTTTCTGTTTTTTGCACAGGTTACAAAATGTATAATTGGACAAGATATAGACAGCACACATCAACAACAGATTCATCGAATACAATAGAAGATTAGTCTCTGAATACAATTCATCATTTTAGTCTCCGAATACAAGTCATCATATTAGTCTCCGAATTGAAAAGACCGAACAAAGATAGAACATTATATTACAAGTCTCGAGACCGCGAGTTTGTCTTCACATTACAAGTCGATATCGATCATCTAAACTACCATCACATAGAAGAGAGCTGCGGTCATCACGATGAGCATCATCATGATGAAACTCATCTTCATCCGGTCCCTCCAACGCTCCCTCCCCTCTCCCGCTAGATAGCGGGCGTATCTAGATTTGGCCTCGGCCCTAGTGGCGTACCCTTTGTAACTGCTACCGCTGAATCGGTGAACCTGTCTCCGACACTCCTCCCAGTCGTCGTAGACTCCGGGAACCTTACCCTTGTTCATGACATACCACGACATCTCTATGCAGTAGCCAAACGAAACGTTAGTACCAATTCACAGACAATACATAAGCAATATATAAGTGTGCAACAGAACGATCGGAAGAGAAAAGCAAGACATTAATAGCATCGATTACATCTTAAGTTGAATGACTCTCGAAACCAAAGAGACATACTACAAGTTCATTAAAGTTTAATTACAACATGAGACTCAAGGGACCGGAGCGTGGATGAAGCCGCCGTCTATCGTGAGAGTCATGAAAGAACGGGCGTTGTTAGCCTGCATTTGTAGGATTGTGTCGATGTCATTGTTGGACGGTTGATTTCTGAGGTAGAACTGCCCCGCCGTACGAAGGACATCTTCATGGATGATTTCCGCAAACTCCGACTGGATGTGAAAGAATTCTTGTCTGATGTCCGCGTCCTGGATTGCCGACACGCTCGCGGCCCAATCTTTGAGTCTACTCGGTAGCAGAAGTTGATGATGGTCCCGTACGATCGCCCACATGTGATGGATGGCGTAGTAGGCACCCTTCTGACCGCCAGGCGGCTGCTTGACGCAGCAGAATGTCGTATTGTGGGAGAACAGGTGCTTGCCGTACTTACGAATAGGCCTGGTGAAGGTGCCTCCAGATTTGACGTAGCCAGGGAGAACATCATCAAGAACCTTCTTGACATTTGTGTAGTCTACGTTCGACTGACGGTCCGGGTCGAAATACGTGGCCATGGAATATTTGGGGCTTAGGAGGATGAGCGTGCAACGTGTGTCACTGCAGAAAACACGGAATGTTAAAAGAAAAACGATCGAAATCTAAGAATTCATATGTTACGGGGCGGTTGAGGGGAGGACTTACTCGGGAAAGTAAGGCACAAGGAAGTTATCATTATCTTGGTTTGCCAAAATGACACCTTCGAGGTAAGAAATCGCGACTTGCCGGTCCCCAGTGCTGCCCAAGATCTTGGAACGCATGTAGAAGGGGTCGACTATCACGATGTCCGGGGTCTTGTCGCGAATGATCCGCATCTCCATACTCAGCGAAAATAGCTGAACGAAGGTGTAGTGCAGCGGATGAAGGTTCAACATAGCGTGGATGTCATCAAACAGCAGGACGATCGTACCCCCGATGGAGTTATCCACAAAGCCCTTGCCCTCTGGCACCTTGGCCGCGAAAACCGGGTATGCCACATCCTTCTCTCCGAGATGCCGCTTCTCCAAAGAAAGAACACTGTCATGCAGACTCCGCATAGCACCGGTTGCAGCATCGAGCATATTTCTCGGTAGCATCGTCCTACCCGCCACATGCACCCTCCTCGAGATATCCTCAGGTGAAGGTGGCCCGTCCTGAGCACGGATCGTACTCAGTGCCGGCTGGCCCGCACCCTTGTTAGTCTTTCTTTTGCGTGCCTTCTTCTTCTCCTGTAATGGGACCGAGTTCTGCTCACAGACCACCTTCTTGAGTGTGTTGGGGCTGATCGTATTTCGCACCTCGCCTATCTGAGGCTCGGTGAAGTCAGCAGCTAGAGGCGTCTCCTGAGAGCTGAACTGCAGACGACGCCTGTTGCAACTTGGCTTCTCCGCGGTACCAGCTAGATCGCGCACGTCTTTTGTTGGGTTGGGTTCTTGAGAAGGAGGCCCCATGAAGTCGCCACCGTACCCATGATCGGCAAAGTACTGATTGATGTTGGCAAATGTATCGTCGTCGTCGTCGTTCTGATCCTATGCCATATGCATGTTTGGATCCAGTGGCATAGGGATGTCCGGCACCGTTGCGGCGGTCTTGCCATGGGGCCGACTTGGCGCCGGCATGACTGGCGGTGTTGTCTTTGGGGTGGTGTCCCCCGCCCCCAAACGAATCTGGCTCTTCGGCCAAAGCAGGGGCCAGCTCAGGCAGGCGCCGAGGGTCATCACGTCATCATCGTCGGCCCCGACGGGTCAAATCGGAGGTAACAACTCGTCGCAGCCTGGCAGCACCCGAACCAGTTGAACCCTAAACAAGTTGGGTGGCATCTAGGTACCGTGGAACAAGGCGTTGCCCGGTTGAACGATTTTTCCCTTCGCGACATCGACCAACTCGTTGTTCACGAAGTGCAGGAGAGTGCACGGAACGTCGGCGGCGCCCTGCGAAAACATGTAGGGCGTCAGGGATGCCCAGTCAAAGGCAAGGAGATGAAGTCCTCGGCCGAGAGAGGCTTAATTAGTTACCGTGATGATGGCGTCGAGCTCGGCTAATGTCGAGGCACCGCCAACGGCGGGCGTGCAGTTGACGGAGGGGCCGCTTGCTACAGAGGTGCTGGCCGACGTACACCCGAGTGCATTAAGCTCCCGTGCCGGCGTCGGAGACACCAATGCCGCCTCCGCCGGAGACACCAATGGCCCCGCCATCGCGTTCTGCGAGTTGCTGGCCGTGAAGCTAGGAATCGGGGGTGGCCCCGGTTGGCCGCCCGCAATGCACGCACTAATCCCCTGGATCAAGGTAGGCACAATGGCGGTGATCGTCGCTCCGAGTTGTTGTTGCACTTGCTCTTGGACAATCTCCGGAATCCACGCCACCTGTGCCCTGAGTTCTTGAACCTCGCGCGCCTGGCTTTCCGAGCTGGTCTTTTTCTCCTTTCGCCCACCAGTGTTATAGTATGATGACCATTTTGTCGACAAGCCTTTGCTGGCCACACGACCAGCTGACGTCGGCTTACTGAGCTTATCCTTGTTCTTCATTACATTCAACGCCCTATTTAGAGTGGTGTCCCAAGGGTTGCTCTTAGTCGACCCCTCGCTACTGCTTTCAGTCGCCTACGGAAGGAATGTGAACCATTTAGAAATTTGGCTTCATTAATTAGAATGCAACCATATGGAGCTAATTACGCGGGGGTGTATTCCTTACCAGAACAAGCTCAAGCGCCCTGGTCTTCGGATCCGTGGTAAGCTCCTTTGTTTTCGGGTCCTTCTTGTACCGGGCCCTGACAAAGTTCCTGGTCTGCTTGTCACCGTATTTATCGAAGAGGGGCGGTAGGCCTTGCTCGGCACGGTCCGCCTCCTCCTTGTCCCATATAGGCTCCACCACTCTGTAACTGCCGGGACGGAGTGTGTGTTCCCCTAAGTTCAGCTCCCGCATTTCTTTCCCCCACTTACTTGATTCGGAGCTTGCGGTGCTCAAGCAATTGATCTTGAAGTCGTTGTAGTCATCTTCGGTGATCGAAGGATTTTTCTCCTTGATCTTCTCATAACTCTCACCTTTCTCGATCATTCTCTTCACATTGCTTTTCCAAGTAGACAGGGCCGTGCTCATCTTCGTGAGGGCAACATTGTTCACTTTATTCCCTTTGAGGCTTGTGTTTTCAAATTCAGCGGGGAACTTGTATCGTTCGTGCAGCTTCGTGAAGAGGAGGTTGCGCAAATTCCCTCGGTCAGGATGCCTGAGGTTCTCGGTGTTGATCGAGATGGTGCTCCGGAGAATGCACCCGAGCTGAAGTGAGTACCCCTTGACTATTCGCTCGGGCGCCGTTGGATTCCCGTTGGAGTCCACTTTAGTAACTTCCTCCTTGAGGGTGCGGAGCACGGTCGGGCGCCGGTCCTTCTGTTGCCTCTTCGGTTGGCTGCCATCTGTGCGTGCGCCGCCATCATCAGTGGTGGCATCCTCGGCGGCACCATCAGTGGTGGCATCAGTGGGGTCATCCTCGGCGGTACCATCAGTGGTCTCAGGATCGGTGGGGAAGGCGGCGTCCTCATACAAGTGAGGTTGTTCCTCCATCTCCTGGGACAGCTCCCAGAATTTCTTGCCGCCCGAACCCCCGGCCTCATCGTTGTTGGCCATGTTTCTCTATAAATAGGAACAAAGTTTGGTCAAAAAGTTGGTTATTGTCAAGGAACAACATCATGGTCTCATCATTTAGGGTTTGTCGACACCGAGGCATCCTAAAAGCTAAGCTTTTATCATTGAGGGTTTTTCGACGCCGAGGCACCCTAAAAGCCTAAGCTTTCATCATTTCGGTTTTTATCGACACCGAGGCACCCTAAAAGCCATGCATTAGTCATAAGTACGCCGGGGCACTTGATCCTACTTAATTAACTACTAAGATACCCCGGCCCATGCATTAGTCACAAGTACCCCATATGTCCTATTTTTAGCAAAGTCATGCTAAAATTCACGGAAAATTTTAGCATGACCTTTGCTGAAAATAGGACATATGGAGTACCCGAATTTGCCGGAACGGAAGTTAATCGACATTCCAACAAACTCAAGGGCCTCTCGGGTGGACAAGGCAAAAAAGGACACGATGGTCGGAGACATGACCTTTGCCTAACAGTTCTGAACTCCTACCAAAACTGAACACAACATATATATACCAAGCATCTTGCCAGCTAGTAGACCAGCTAGTAGACCATCATTTGTCAGGCCAAATTGAGGCCAAACAGAAAACCAATGTGGGCATGGCACAAAGTCCATGACCCAGAACAGGAGACATACCAAGCACTAAATGAGGACAGAAATAGAAAATAGTTAAACTGTTAGGCATTATGTGTCACAGGTACTGCTACAGTTTTAAATAAGAAGATAAAAAAGAAAGCTGATGTACAAAACCTCAAAACAATGCAAAGTGCTGTGGGCTAAAAAACAATTACAGTAGACTAAAAAATAGGAATCATTATCTTCTATATGAAGCTGAACTAGGCAGACTGAACTGATTTTGATTTTCAAGTTCCAAAGTACCATCAAAACCATTGGTTTACGTATCAAGGTTCAGTATGGACTTTTTACTTATGAAATGATTCCCCACCCCTAGCAAACAACTATCTTCAGACAACCTTCTAGCATCTGTCCATAAACCCAACAGGCACAATGTTGTGCCTGTTAACCACGTACTGATTTAATCCAACAGTAGTTCATACTATTTCCTAGTCTTAACTCCTAACTGAAATTCTGAAACAGATTATCAAAAGTTCGGAACAATTAAAGTAGGCTAGAAAATAGGAACCTATGTGAAGCTGAACTAGGCAGACTAAACTGATTTGGGTTTTCAAATTCCAAAGTCTTCCACTAGCAGCATATCGTATTAAAGCACAGTACCATCAAAACGAATAGTTCCCATATCAAGGTTTAGTGTGGATTTTAAATCTGTCCATAATAGCATGAAAGAACTGATTTGATTCAACAACTTTTACTGAAAGTCTGAAACACATTAGGAAAAGTTTCAGACCACATAAACTGTTTTTCAAACTAGTAGTTTCGAATACCCAAACTTTTACTAAATTTGTAATTTGGAGGTCACCGACCTCTTCATCCCTTTTACTGTCAAAAAACTACTAATAGCACAAGTGACATGAAAATTCAGGAGTACGAGATCACAAAGGCCATGTCATGCTTGGCAATATTTGTTTACTGAAACTAAATGAACATTTTACTGGTAGTGTACTGATAGTGTAATCTAGCTATTGTACTGATATTTCTGTTTCTTTGAACATTTTACTGTCAATAAAAATGATGTACTGCTGCTTTCAGTTAATTCAAATTAGCTAAAACCTTTTACTGTCAAATAGTGCTAATGTTTACTCTATGAAATAAACTACTCCTCCTCTCTTCTCTTCTTCAGTTAATTAGGAATAGTTTTAGAGGTAACTAACTAAAACTATTTATCATGTTGACAACAGTAGCATGTGGACCTATCATGGTGATTTCATATCAAAATAGAGGAGTACTCCTGTTCATTTGGAGAACTCATACAACAATTGTTATGCATCAAACTTGGGATCAACAGCAGCAAGAATCAAGCCCAATACAGAGAGGAGAGGAGCAGCAGAAATGGATAGCGCAGCGCTGACCTCGAGCTCTTGATTGGAGTGGGGGGAGGCGGCCGGCGAGGGATCTGTGGCTCCGGCGACGGTGGTGTGGATGGGGCGGCGTCCGGGCGGCGGGGTCGCGTCGAGGCGGCGGGGCAGCATCGAGGCAGGGTCGAGGCG
>NC_041386.1:413454539-413520398 GCF_002162155.2 Triticum dicoccoides | reverse complement strand
TAACAGTAATATTTTTTTATAAGACAGTAAAGTAATATTTTTTTATAAGACAGTAATAATTTTTTTAAAAATATCATCAAACAGTAATGCCGCTGGAGTGGGGGAGGGTGCACGGGGTGCGGGGGGTCGGCGGCGGCGGTTGAGTAGGGGAGGGGTGCAGGGGGTCGGCGGCGGCGGCCGGTGGACCGGGGGGTGCTCGGCGGCGAGGGGGACCGGATCTAGCGAGGTGGGATAGCGATCGAGATGGAGGGAGATCGAGATCGAGTGTCCATGAAATTTAAAAATGTTCATGATAGTTCAAAAAGTGCCCATGAAATACAATCGAGAAATGAAGGCTACGATTTAAATACAATCGATCTTAGCTAGCTTATGTTGACAATCTTCTTGCCCTTCTTTTTCACAAATGGAGTTCTTCTGTGGAACGGACGTCCTTTAGGTAGGGTGGTCCTGCTTCTTCTTGTGGTGTATGCTGCTACTTCATCATCGTCGTCATGTTCGATCCTCAGGTCGCCGTACTGTTCGAAGTCTTGCTCATTGGCTACTCCATCCATTCCGATGATCTTCCTTTTGCCTCTCCTCACGACAACACAACTGGGCTTTGACGTGTCGGTAAAGAAGAAGCATTGGTCCACTTGGGAAGCCAGTACCCATGGCTCATTTTTTGCGGTGACGTTTGCGCCCACGGTTTTGGATTTGGCTTCGGGTATAACCATGGTGGTGAAATACCGGTCTTCTTTTAGGACGCTCTTGGCCCATGTGACATGGAACATCGGGACCTTCTCTCCAGCGTAGCTCAGCTCCTAGATCTCCTCGATCCTTCTGTAGTATCTGTCCTTGTCGTTACCGATGTAGGATTCCATCGTTACCCCGAAGTTTCGATAACCATCTCTCTTCATGTCCTTGGCCTCGGTGTAGAATGTGTAGCCGTTGATATCGTACGCCTCATAGGTCATCAGGTTGTGCTCGGCACCCTGTGACAAGGCGAATATGAGTTGTTCTTCCGCGAAAGAATCCTCATGTAAAGGGTACGACAGAAGCTTATGCTTGAACCAACGCGTGAAACATGAGTTGTGCTCTTTGAGTATATCTCTGTCCGTCCTCTGTTGGCCTCGGTCATTGTACATTTTCTTAATAAAGGTTTTGTGTTGTACCACCCAAGGATCGACCATGTCTATGTGTTGTAGCGCGACTAGGTTTGCTCTTTCAAAGTCGGCGAGTCAACCCTCGAAGTCGACATGCATTTCGCGACGACCCTCATGGTGACCCCATCTAGCGAGCCTGCCGACGTGCCTGTTGACGGGCAGACCAACGGGGTTCTCGATGCCTAGATAATTCGTGCGGTAGGAGATGCACTCTTCGGTCAGAAAGCCCCTGGCTATGCTTCCCTCTGGACGTGACATGTTGCGAACGTATCCTTTGATGACACCATTCATCCTTTCGAACGGCATCATGCTGTGCAGGAACGTTGGCCCGAGTTGGATGATATCGTCCATGATATGGACTAGCAGATGCACCATAACGTCGAAGAATGCGGGCGGGAAGTACATCTCATGCTCGCATAGTATCACCACGATCTCTTCCTGTAGCCTTCTGAGTTGCCTCACGCCAACAGACTTCCGAGAGATGACGTCGAAAAAGTTGCATAGGCCAAATAGGGTTTCACGGACGTGCGCGTCCATGATCCCACGGATTGCAACTGGAAGTATCTGCGTCATCAGCACGTGACAGTCGTGAGACTTCATCCCGCTGAACTTTAGCTTCGCTGGGTCTAGGTATCTGCTTATCTTCCCCGCGTAACCATAAGGAAGTTTTACTCCTACGAGGCAGGTGAAAAACTGCTCGATCTCCTCCTGACTGAGAGTGAAGCACGCGGGAGGGTAGTCATTTCCGGTCTTCTTGGCCTTCTTGCCTTTGCGACGACTTTTCGTGTCCTGCTTCGCCTCATCATCATGATCATCATATATAGCGTGAAGCTCCTGCCTGATGCCCATTGATTTCAAGTCTGCCCTTGCTTTCGGCCCATCTTTGGTCCTCTCTGGCATGTTGAGCAGGGTACCAAGCAGACTCTCGCACACGTTCTTCGTGATATGCATGACATCAAGGCTGTGAGGCACACAGTGGATCTTCCAGTACGGCAAGTCCCAGAAAACAGACCTCGTTTTCCATACCTTCAGCAGCGGCTCTGGCGCCTTTCGCTTCTTTCCCGGCTCTGGCGCCTTTTGCTTCTTTCCCGGCAGTGGGAAGTCTTTCCAATTTTTCAACAGCTCGTCTATTTCCTCGCCGCTCCTCGTACGCGGGCGTCCGCGGGGTTCGGTTTCACCATCGAACAGATCCTTGCATTTTCTCCACGGGTCATCATCGCGAAGCCACCTTTGATGTCCCATGAACACGGTTTTCGAAGACCCGGGATCTCTATCTAGCTGGCGATACATTGTGTCATCCATGCACCTGACGCATCCAGAAAATCCGTGGACCACCTGCCCCGCGACATATCCGTAACCGAGATAGTCGTGCACCGTCGTGAGCAGCGTGGCTCTCATAGGGAAATATTCTTTTTCTGCGGCGTCCCACATATTGGCTGGCGTTTTCCACAGCGTGTCAAGCTCCTCTTTCAGCAGCCCCAAATACAGATTGATGTCGTTCCCTGGTTGTTTCAGTCCTTCAATTAGCATACTCATGTGAATGTACTTCCTCTTCATGCACAACCAGGGGGGAAGGTTGTACATCCACACAAACACAGGCCAGGTGCTATGTGTGCTTCTCTGGCTGCCAAACGGATTGACTCCATCGGTGCTCGCGCCTAGCACGATGTTCCTTGGATCGTTCCCAAATTCTGGGTCTTCGAAGTTCAACGCTTGCCACTGGCTCGCATCCTTAGGGTGACTCAGCATCTTGTCTTTTTATCTATCTCCGGATCATTTGCGTCATCTTCTCACTTCTTCTCCTCCCTATCCGCGTGCCAACGCAGGAGCTTTGCTACCTTAGGGTCCGCGAAATACCGCTGCAGACGAGGAGTGATCGGAAAGTACCACACCACTTTTTGAGGAGCTTTCTTCCTCTTCTTGTATCGAGTGACGCCGCACACCGGACATATGGTAGACTCCGCATGCTCGTCCCGATAAATGATGCAATTGTTCATGCACACATGGTATTTCACGTGCGGCAAATCCAGAGGACACACGATTTTCTTCGCCTCCTCCAAACTGGTCGGGCACTTGTTCCCCTCGAGAAGACGTTCGTGCCAGAATGACATGTTCTCGTCGAAGCATGCGTCGGTCATTTTGTGTTTTACCTTCATCTCCAGAGCCATGAGCGTTACTTTCAGGCGGGTATCCTCGGGCCTGCATCCTTCATACAATGGAGTAACCGCGTCTAACTTAAGTTGATCCATCTTGGCTTTCTCTCGGGTGGTAGCTCTTGTGTTATCCGTCTGCTTGAGAAGCAGCTCTTGAATATGAGGGTCCTGCACCCAGCCCATCGATGGTCCAGCGTCGTCTGCTCCGCCGGCATCATCATCTTCATGATCATGCCCGTCGACTGCTCCAGCATCTTCCTCATCATCATGTCCTGCATCTTCTACATGATGACTGTGTACAGCATCACCGTCGTGATCATCTCCTGGGGATTCTTCGTCTTCTCGCCAGCCCGAGCCGCAGTGGTTGTCTTGCTGCCCTTCCTCATTTCTTGCCCGGCCCCCATGGACGACTTCGTAGTCATCTTCATCACCTTGCCACCGATAGCCATCCATGAAACCACGCAAGAGCAGGTGGTCCCGCACCTCCCCGGATTCCGGGTCCGCAATAAGGCTCTTCAGCTTGCATCTTCGACACGGACATCTTATCTCCGTCTCGTTCTTTTGAAGCATCTCGGCCTTCGCGGACCTCAAAAACCTATTCACGATGCCTTCGGTCATCATGCGGACCATGGTCGCTTGCGGGGTAGAGCAAAACGATATTTTAGAACCAAGAAAAAAATTGGCATGACTTTCCCTAAAAATAGGACCAAAAAGAATGCTTAATGCCAAAATTCTCGCCGAAACGGAAATGAATCAACATTCCGGCCAAATATTGGCAACTATCGAATTTCAAATACCGGTACACCTCCAAACACAAACACATATGCAACACCACAAACATATGCAACACCACGAACATACATAGATCTAGCTAGGCCATAAAAAGTGCATGTGCACATTGTTGTAGGGAGAACAACATAAATATAGCTTCCCCCCTTACTTACCTATCAAAACAAGGTAATTTAACCACTTAAATTGAATGAATCTATGGTGGAAATGAGGTGAAAAAGAGGAGGCACCCGAGACAAGGAGGAGGTGGAGAGAATGAAGTGGGGAGAAAGTGAGTGTGGGTAGGAGAGGCTGTCCAAAATATCTTGTTGCTGCCCACTTACTAATGGCGCACCAACTCTAAATGCGCCATTAGTAATCCAGGTTACTAATGGTGCACCTCCTGGTGGTGCGCCATTAGTAGTTTTGCAAAAAAAATACTAATGGCGCACTGTCCCACAGTGCGCCATTACTAATTTAAACTAGTAATGGCGCACGGTGGAACAGTGTGCCATTAGTAGTTTTCCAAAAAAGGGAATAAAAAATATAATAAAAAAAACAACATTAGTGGCGCACTTTCCGGCAGGTGCGCCATTACTAGTTACAACTAGTAATGGCGCACTGTGTCTGGATGCGCCATTAGTATGTTTGGACAGGTGCACTAGTTAAAAAAAATTTGGATACTAATGGCGCACCCGGTGCCAGGTGCGCCATTAGTAGTTTCAACTCTAATGGCGTATCATAAGGTGGTGCGCCATTAGTATATACTAATGGCGCACCACTTGTCTGGTGCGCCATTAGTGTCAATCCCATCTATAGCCCTTTTTCTAGTAGTGCTACGTCAAGCATTACCCCAACACCGTGTTCACTTCCCGGACTCCGCCGGAAAGAGACCATCACGGTTACACACGCGGTTGATGTATTTTAATTAAGGTCAACTTCAGGTTTTCTACAACCGGACATTAACAAATTCCCATCTGCCCATAACCGCGGGCACGGCTTTTGAAAGTTCAAATCCCTGCAGGGGTGTCCCAACTTAGCCCATGACAAGCTCTCACGGTCAACGAAGGATATTCCTTCCAGCGGGAAGACCCGATCAAACTCGGAGTCCCGTTTACAAGACATTTCGACAGGGTAAAACAAATCCAGCAACACCGCCCGAATGTGCCGACAAATCCCGATAGGAGCTGCACATATCTCGTTCTCAGGGCACACTCAGATTGTCTAAACTTCCGGTAGGCCAACCCAGAGTTTCCCCTGGTGGCCACCGGCGGCTGACAGGTTGGACCAACACCCAGAGGAGCACTGGCCCAGGGGGGCGTAAAATAATGATGACCCTTGAGTCTGCAGAACCCAAGGGAAAGAAAAGGCTAGGTGACAAATGGTAAAACCAAGGTTGGGCATTGCTGGAGGAGTTTTACTCAAGGCGAACTGTCAAGGGGTTCCCATTATTACCCAACCGCGTAAGGAACGCAAAATCCGGGAACATAACACCGATATGACGGAAACTAGGGCGGCAGGAGTGGAACAAAACACCAGGCATAAGGCCGAGCCTTCCACCCTTTACCAAGTATATAGATGCATTAATTAAATAAGAGGTATTGTGATATCCCTACAAGTAAACATGTTCCAACAAGGAACAACATCTCCATGTTCCAACAAGGAACAAACTTCAATCTTCACCTGCAACTAACAACGCTATAAGAGGGGCTGAGCAAAGCGGTAACATAGCCAATCAACGTTTTGCTAGGACAAAGTGGGTTAGAGGCTTGGTTCAACAATATAGGAGGCATGATAAGCAAGTGGTAGGTATCGCAGCATAGGCATAGTAAAAGAGCGAGCAACTAGCAAGCAAAGATAGAAGTGATTTTGAGGGTATGGTCATCTTGCCTGAAATCCCGCAAGGAAGAAGATTGAGTCCATGAAGAAGACAAACGGACGTAGTCGAACGGTTCCTCACAAACGCGACGTAATCGGAACCAACCTGAAGAAGCAACACCGGAAAGGAGCAAACAACAAAGTAAAAAACCAACACATCAACATCGCACGATGCACAAACAAGTATGATGCACGTCCGGTTTAATGAAGCATGGCATGGCAAAGTGCACAAATAGTCCTACAAATTAAGTGGAGCTCGTTATGCAACTCCGTTGCATATTGACGAAACACCACATTTGGTTATTTAGTTCAATCTCGTTTATGTACTCAACAATATTAAATGTTGTTGAACATGGCAAGAGAGTGAAGCAAAAGAAAACTACCTATCTAGGCAAGTTTAAATGAGGCCGGAAACAACGAACAACAATTCCGGTAAATCCCCATGTGCATATATTAGGTTTGGTCCTGTTCTGCCCTAAACCATATTTTATAGTTATTAAACATGCAAGATGATGCCACCATGTTAAACTAGGCAAAATTCTACCCCATTTACATATAAAGTTTGTTAAAAACGGAGCTACACTTATTTAGTTATGAATAAAAGCATTTTAGCATGGCATAGGAGCAGATTTAACCAAACATCATTTTAAACATAGATGAAAGTTGGATATTATGAAACTAGATGAATTTCTAAGGACTTTTCATATATAAATTATTTACACATGATGCATGATTAATAAGTTATTATATGCATGACAATGAGGGTTTTTCTGTAAAAACTGCAGTCTCTGGATAATAGGCAAAATCGCGGATCTGTAAAAAAAACATATGCGGGCCGAAAATGGAACATGGGCCGAATAGGGCAGGCGCTGGAGGCGGCTCACCATGGGCTTTGGCCCGTTTCTAGAGAGGCTTGGCAGGCCGGCGGGGCAAGCGGGCCGGGTGGATCTGGGAGGCTGCTGGCGACGCTGGGTCTTGGAGGCCGAAGGGGAAGCAGGCGGGGCACGGTCAACGCGAGTAACCGGGCGCGTCATCCAGCTCCCTCGAACAAAGCAGAGGCGAGGCAGGGGACTTGGCGCGGCGGCTTCAGGCGATGTGGGCGCGCGACGACTCAGGGACTTGGTGGGGCGGCGGGTCACGCGGGGCCGTGGTTGACGCGGACGAGCGTACTGGCTCGATGTAGAGGAAGACGGCCAGGTTCAGGGGACGACGGCTTGCTCGGACTTGGGCGGACAGCGAAGAAGTTCCAGGCCGGCTGGACGGGACTTGGGGGCGCCGGCGGCGGGAACCGGGCGATGGGACGGAGGGGGCGCGAGCGAGGCTCTCATCGAGATCCTCCGGGAAGCAGAGCAGCAGCGCGACGCAGAGCAGCAGAGGGAATTGCGGCGGAGCTTGGTGCCTCACCTCGCTGGAAGACGAACGGGACGGCGGTGGCCGGCGCTGGTTCATGAGCAGCAGAGAGCGAAGGTTAGAGGAGAACCAGAGAAAAAGGGAGAAGGGGCACAAGGAGACGGCGACCTGCTGGCTTCGGTCGGCACAGACGAAGAGAAGGCAGGGCCTCGGGCGCGGGGTAGTGAGGACGGCCTGCTGGGGAGGAGCAGGGGCACGCGAGGAGCTGCTGCAGTTCACGTGCTCCGGCACGGGCGGAGCCATCAGCGAGGAGAAGAGAGGTGAGGTGCGCCCGGGAGCTGCGCTGTTGCTACGGCCTCGAGAAAAAAATAGAGGAGGAGCTCCTCTCTTGTGGGCTGGATTGAGGCAAGGAGGAGTTGGTGGCGAGCGATGGTTGGTGGGGAATGGATCCCGAGGGGGATTTGGTTGGCGACGGGACAAGCTCCCGAGGAACATGGGTGGCGGCGGCGAAAGGATTAGATGGATCGATGGGACAGGACTAGGGTTCCATCTATTTATATAGCAACTTGAATTTTTGGTTAGGGGTATTTGGTTCCTCCGATTTTAATCGGCCGGTCGAGAAATAAAAGATAGGAAGACCAAATAGGAAAAAGGAGATGTTCTGTAGATGTTTGGGGATGATCCGGACACGACGGTGATGACTGCTCGGGTCGGGCCCGGGACAATTTTCGGACGCGCGAGGGGTGGGCTGCGGGCTGACGAGAGAGGTTAGGTTGGACCTGGCGGTAGGTAGCCTGTGCAGACGGTCTCGAGCTGAGAGAAGAGAAGAGAGGGAGGCCCGGCGACTGTTTCTGGAGACCGAAAACGTCTGACGTTAGACCGACTATAATGTCGCTATAGTTATCCGTTGGGGTGTCAAACAAACTCCGAATGCGATGAAACTTGACAGACGGTCTATCTACTCTATAATAAGTCCACACACCAACTTTCAACCCATTCCGAGAACATTTTTTGGCCACTTATAAAATACTATTTCGGACATGCCGCGTGCGCGTGCAAGTGTGGTTCGGCTCAGAATGGACAACGGGCAGGACGAGGAGGCCGGGACAGATGCAAGTTTTGAAAAACATGATGATGCAATGCACATGATGACAAGACAAGATGCAACACGCAAGTGAAAGACAAGGCAACAACAGCGAATAACTGGCAGACACCTGGCGCAACGGCCTCGGGGCGTTACAGGCTGCACACGGAAGTTTCTAGCATGAATCATCTCAGTTCCCTTTGAGCCTGGGTGGCGGTCCATAGGAAAATCACACGGAACGTCGAGATTTCCAAAAAATACAGGCAACACTGGGTACTCCAGGTGCCTCAATCAACCCAGATGTGTATTTAAGTTGTCACCTTAAGTTAAACCATTATTTAACAATCTCACATCTGTCATGGATTGCACTCTCCCAAACCACGTCTACGCGCATAGCATAGCAATATAAGCAATACGTAGAAGTAACTCCCAAGGGTTTGAATGTAACAGGGCAATAGGTTCTACCTCATCAACTACTTCCCAACCCACATGTTAATCACATCCTAACCATGCAATGTTTGAGAATTGGAACTAATGCATAAAAACTGGGTATGAAGGGGATATGATCAAAGTGTGAACTTGCCTGTACTGTTGATGAAGATGATTCGCACTCAAAACTCTTGATCGTTCTACTCGTCACACTCCGTTCAATCTATCATGAGCAAGTAATAGTAACCACACATAAGCAATCACTCAGAAGATCGGGAAGAATGAAGAAGACAGTTCGGAAAACATCAAAACCAAGCAAATAACTCTTGCAACATAAAACAATTTCTAACAGTACCAAAATTATGTGAATTTGGCCTTATCATAAAGTTTAGGTCAAGAGCTTCGATTTGCAAAAAGAATCAACTAAATCGAAGTTATAAAACTCAAGTTATGAACAAAAGAAGTTTGAATACAAATCTGTATGAATTCAAATTTTAAAACTTTCAAAAACATGTTTATGTTGTTTTACTGGATAGAGGAGATCATAACGAAGATTAGGCGTTGGTTTCATCTAATTTGGATGAACGAGTAAAAAGTTATGGCTATTTGAGAAATCAGGGCCAAGTTGTTTTACGGAAAAAATAGCTACGACTAAGGTCTAATGTATAAAAACATAGACTAATTGATAATCTAATTATTCTATCGTATTAGTATAGAAATAATAAAGTACAGAAGTATAAAAAAACAAAGAAAGATACCTTTATAAGGCAGAAAAAGACGACTTTGGAGAGAAGAGACAATTTTCAGAAGTCGTGCCGGAGAGGAGAAATATATTTTTCTTAAATGAATCTAGTCAAACCAAAATATTGATTTAACCCGAATCGGATGATTTTTAAAGGCTCTATGGGTCTATATTTATTGGTGGAAAAGAGGCTTAGAGGTGAAATACTAGGCAATGTGGGACTAAATATAGATGAAAAGAAAAGAAACAGAGAAGAAAAGAGGCGGCTCGCATGGGCCTTCGGCCGGCCGCGCGCGCACGTTGCGGCTGCAGTTTTTTTAAAACAAAATTCGGCTTAAGAAAAAAAAATGAAAAGGCTGGCTAGGCCTGGCCCATGTAGGAGAGAAAAAAAACTAAAATGCTGGGGCGCCCGATGCCACTATGCAGCGCACGTGGGCGACAAATAATTATGGCCGCATCTACAATATTTTTTTTAAATAGAAACAGAAAGGGAAACTGAATAACGAAAATAAAATAAAAAATTTATATAGGCATATTATATAGCAAAATTTTCAGAAAAAGATTTTCTATGACATGAACATTTTTCTAACGTCAAATAAAATCCACACAAATTGAAATAAAGCAAAGAGTGCTACTGTTGCAATAAAACGTCATAAAATCATTTTAAAAATACCAAAATGAATTCAAATTTATTTATCTCCAATTTTCTGACGTAGGGAATCATGTTACCCTATTTTCCATATATTTTATTTTTGGAGAAAATAATTTGAATAAAACACAAATAACCCAAATTGAAAAATAATTTGAAATGAATTTTAAATTTGAGTTTCTTTGAAACTCCCAACTCATATTTCATATGTTTTGAAGAAGTCATTTTATCTTCTCTCGTGAAAATCATTGAGTCACTTAAAGTTTCAGAATTGGAAATATTTCCAAATGGAATTCAAATATTTCAAGAACCCTTTTCTTTTATTTAAATGGAAGAAGTCATGTCATCTTCTCTCGTGGGTTTTATGATGAAAAGAATTTGAATTCACGGAGATCATAAATACAAAAATGGAAGTTTGGGAAAGTCCTTTTATTCCCTCTCATTTAACTTGCAGAAAGTTCGAATTCACTCACTTTCAGTCAATCAATCAAATCTATCTATTTAATATAACATTGCAAAATTTAGAATTTTGGGATGTTACACATGACTTGCTGGCGTATGTGTTATTCGTTGGCTGGTGTGTGCATGGAAGGTTCCCGTGTCCCACATGCAAGGGAGCTCTTGAGTTTCGTTGGCTGACGGCAGGGCACAAGTATAGTTGCTTCGACTTGCATAGACCGTTTCTAGATTCTCGCCATAAGTTCAGGAAAGACAAGAAGAACTTCATCAAAGGTAGAGTTGTCAAACACTCTGCACCACCTGCGTTGACAGGCCAATAGACCCTAGATTAATTAAATGCTCTCGAGTCAGATCTAGAGCATCCAGGGTATTTCAAGGGGTATTATAAGGAGCACGCCTGGACTCACAAGACATGCTTGTGGGATCTGCCTTACTTCAAAGACCTCCTTTGCCCACACAACATCGATGTGATGCACTCTGAAAAGAATGTCGCTGAAGCCATTTTTATTACATTGTTTTGCATGGAGGGGAAATCAAAGGATAATACTATTGCTAGAGTCAATCAAGAGGAGCTATGTGATAGACCATTACAAAACAAGCAAGAACCGAAAGGAAAGCGGAATTGGATGAAGCCAAAGGCATGGTTCAATCTTGGAAGGCCATCTATGAGGGAAATTATTTTGTGGGTGAAAATGCAGTTGATGTTCCCCGATGGGTATGCAACAGATCTAAAGAGGGCAGAGAGTCTTGAAAAATTGAAAATATCAGGTCTAAAATGTCATGATTGGCACATATGGATTGAGCGGATAATGCCGGTGATGTTGCGTGGCTTCATCCCCGATGATGAATGGCTAGTACTGGCAGAGATGAGCTATTTCTTTCGTGTTCTTTGTGCGAAAGAACTATCACCTGGCCTCCTATAAGAAATGGAACAGTTGGTGCCAGAGTTGACCTGCAAGTTAGAGATGATCTTTCCGCCAAGCTTCTTTAATCCAATGCAACACTAGATTTTGCATCTCCCAACCGAGGCAAGATTGGGGGGGCGTGCAAAATCATTGGTGCTACTCAACTGAGATGATGCAGAAGACGCTTCGAGAAAAATGTAAAAAGAAACATAGATGTGATGCATCGATGGCCGATGCATTCATCACCGAGGAGGCGGAAAACTTCGTGACAACACACTACAAAGCCAAAAATTGTCAATTGCATAATCCGAATCCTCGGTAAAATGCTGACGACCCTAAAAAGGGCCGATCCAACCTCATCCTATTCAAAAGGAATCTCGCACCAGCCAGTGGTTGGAAACCAGTATCGTTGGATGTTGAAGAATGGCGGACCATTTTGTTGTATCTCTTCAACAACCTAACAAAAGTGTTGCCGTACATCGAGTAAGTTCTTGGTACATTGTTTCGCAACTTCTAATTCCTTTGAATTGCTCTTATTCCTGGATATTTGATGCAGCCAATATGTCGCCATATTCTCATTTGGATCAGCGATCCAAAAGGATTCCGTCGAAGAGTATGAGCTTCTAGCAAAGCAAGCAGGCGAATATCCCGGTTTCATCTCTTGGTTCAAAACAACGGTAATTTGCATTAGACCTTTTCATTTCTTTGGCTAATTTGCGACTAATGCAACAATCCTTTCGTATTGAACTTGTAGGCTAATTCAGAGATTATGGATGCCGAATTGAAACACATAGCTAATGGGTTTGACTATATGGTCCGTTCATTTGACAAATACGACATCATTGGGTATCTCTTTCGTACGTATGGCAAAGAGCTATCTATGGCCGACCGAAAGTCTAGAAATTGTTGTGTCTTTGCTATCGGCGAAGGAGGTATCGAGTATTATGGAAGAGTTGAAGTAATTTATGAAAACCCACAAATGATGAAAACCCACCAAACGTCGTAGTCTTCAGATGTTATTGGTTCCAGCCGAGGGATACTAGAAGGACTCATGATCAATCAATGCACCCATTTGGATGTTTTCCGATGTTTATATTATGGATCAACAGGCAACCTAAGTTTTCTATCTACCGTGGGCCTGTCAAAGTGATCCAAATCTAAGTGGTTGGGATGTCGTTTATGAAGTGTCGCCACGTGTTAGACCACCTCCCCTCAATGAAGAGGATTATGAACCTCACATTAACCAAGGCACATATGACGAAGGAGAATTCTTCCAAGAAACACGTCTTTGCAAAAAACGTTTGAAGAACCGTTCTACTCCACCCCAGAACATTGAAGTAGAAAACGATAGTGAATCCAACTTCACCCCTAAACCGGAAAAATAAGAAGTTACTGCTGCAGATGACCTGCCAATGCTTGAACGATTACGCAAAGGTGGCCTTCCACATGATGATGCATTTATTAATGATGATGATGAGCACGTCATTACCGCTATTGATGATGATGATGATGCATTTATTGATCCCGGAGCATTTATTGAACCCGACAATCCAAATTATTATTAAGTATTCAAATTTTATGTTATACTTGATTTATATAGTTATCTGTATGATTGTATGATTTATATAGTTGGTATGTATAATTTTCTTACTTTGTATGATCGTTTCTTATACATAGTGCCATGGTCTTGATGTCCGTCCCCGTCGACCCTCGCCCGCTTTATGATTCGGATGTGGTAAATACTCTTTCATAACTATCATTTGCATTTCGCTTTTATGACAATTATGACCATCAAGTTGACATAAAGATATTTTAATCTAGGAGGTATGTGAACCAGAATTTGAAAGCGACCCCCTTGTCAAGAAGTTAAATTTAGTTGAAAAAGAAAATGAGTATTTGAAAGAAAAAAATAAAAAGAATTGAAGAAGAGAAGATGACATTGGAGTTGTATGTTGCCGATGTCATCGATGATCACAAGATGAAGATGAATGCAATGCGCTTGAAGATGGATGCAATGCGCCTGAAGCTTAAGAAGATTAGAAAATATGCCATTGATAATGAGGCTTGGTATCATTATGCCGTTGGATCAATTGTTACCTTAGTTGCGATCTTCTTCACATTTGTTGTGATGAGGGTAAGTTTTCTCTAGTGTTTTGCTTTACAAATGGATACTTAGCTTATTTTCCTCCTAAATGGCATAATTACCTAAGTTAGATAAAAAATGAGCTATACTTAGCTTATTCAGTTCATTTATGACATACTTAGTATACTTAGATCAAAAATGGCATGATAATCTTTGTTACCTCCAAAATGATATAGACTTAGCTTATTTTCCTCGAAAATGACATAATAACCTTACTAAGCTCCAAAATGACCTATTTACCTAGCTTAGCTCTAAAATGACCTACACTTAGCATGTTTACCTAGCTTAGTTAGAAGAAGAAGAATATAAATAAGAGGAGAGGAGAAAAAGAAAGAGAAGAAAAAAAATCTTCTTCTTCTTCGTCTAACTAGTCTTCTTCTTCTTCTTCTTCTTCTAACTTTCATCTTTACTAATTTACAGATTTGCTTTACATGAGGAAGCTTTCATTCATGGAGTGTACTATTCTTCTGGTGCTTCCTTGTTGTTTATGAAAAGTTGTTTGGATATGTATGTCTATATGGATATGTTGTTGGAAACTTGTTTCTGGTTATGTATGTATGGATATGTTGGACTTTGTTGAACTATGTTGTTGGATTTGATGAAATACGTTGTTGGACATCCTGTTGGATATGTATGCATGTATATCTATGTTTGATACCACGTCTAATTAATTGGATTTAAATAAAAACAGGGGATATATATAGCCTCTTTGCCGTCCGCTAGCAGACGACAAAGAGGACATGTGGCAGTCACCTGTGCAAACTGGGAACACTAGCTGCCTTTTTGGTCATTTTGCCGTCTGCTAGCAGACGACAAAGTGACCAAATAGGCCCGGCAAACAGGGCTATCTATGTTGTTTGCTGGCAGACGGTATAGTTGGCCACGTGGCTGCTTCCTAGTGCTGGCCTAACTAAGCTCTTTGTCGTCTGTCAGTGGACGACAAAGAGAGCCATTGACCCCCTAATGGCTCTCACCCCACACCACTATCGTTTGTTCTCTTTGCCGTCTGATAGCCTCGGATGGCGGGAGGCACAATCCATTAACATCCGTTTCTACAAAGCGGACGACAAAGAAGGCCTTTGATGTCACGTGTTCGGACGGACAGTTGGCGGACGGAAAAGAAGCTGATTCCTGTAGTGGGATCCCTTTGTCTACCTCACGTCTGGCAGACACTTGCGGGGTCGACGAAGGTCCTCAGAAGAGACGAAGCAGCAAAGAAACAACTTGAATACGCAGTCGTCGCCTCGGCGGTGGCCTTCGTGGGACCAAAGTGGCAGTGGCCTCCCGTGTTCTACTTCTCCTTGATAATGGCGGTGGACACGGAGAAGCTAGCCACCAACTCATCGCTCTCCATGCACCTGGCTTCTGTCTCTGCCCGCATGGCGCTGCCGCAGGCACGGGAGGCGCGGCCACCGCAAACACTGATGGCGCGGAATGACGCGGCAGTGACGACGCCTGTGCCACCGTGCCAGCATAGAGCAACTCGCTACTCCTCATCGAGCTGAACTAGAGCGGCGAGTTGCTGAACCACGTGCCGGCTTGGGTCGACAACTGGCTGAAAAGGTTGGTGAAGCACCGAGCGGCCTCGCTTGTATCGGAGGGCTCGGCGGGCCACCCAGCCGGGGAGTATGCCGGAGAACGGCTCCTTGGAAGCCATTGGAAGAGTGGAGAAAATGGTGAATGAGGGGATGTGGCAGTGGTGAAGGGGTATGATTCTTGGATGTTGTCTGTCTGGCCTCGTTTAAATAGAGGGCAGACAGTAGGAGCTTGACCGACGTTTGGGCTCGTTTAAACAGAGGGAAAACGGGAGGAGCTCGACCGGCATTGCGTTTAATTACGGCCCACTCATGACCGGACGTGTGGCCGGAGTAGGTTTCTCGGTTTTCGTGCGGGTTTAACGGAGGCGTTTGATGGAGGTGAGGAGGCGTGTTCAGCCGGGCATGCAGCAGGCGGCACAGTACTATTCGATTTGACAGCGGGTGGCATAGTTACCGATACGACTTTAATGTAGACGAGGGAGAGGATAGCGGTTCTCGAAAAGATGAACGGCCAATGATGCATCCCCCTTCATTTAGCATAGTGAATGCATGAGGGAAGTAATGGGAGGAGGACCGGGAAAATAGGCAGCACGATGTGAATGCAATGCAATTTGCACTCATATAAAGGCGCCCCTCATTGTACGTACCTAAGCATTTTCCTACGCACCTACACTAAGCGCCAAAGTGCTCACTCCAAAACCATGACGGCGATGCATGCGAGTGGCCAGTGGCTGTGCTAGATGGTCCACGACGCTGACCTGCGGCATGGCGCCGAGGATCGTCTCCAGACAGTGTTGGCGACCGGCTGGTGGATGGCCGCCGTCGACGCCAGCTACGACTCTCAGTTGGACTAGATGATCGCTGTCACCACTAACAAGTTCACCATCGTCAAGAAGCTCGCAGACGACATCGTCGTACTCCTCCAGCCCGCATGCCCAAGCTCCTCATTTCCTGCCACCAAGAATATCCTCCTGGAGGTTGTGCTCGCCGTGAGGCACCTCGCCCAGCAAGAATTCGTCAACCTACAAATCCACGTGTACGAGCAAATCCTATACATAGGTATCTACGAGGCCAGTGAGGACGCTATGACGTTAGCCTTCCTAAACCGGCTGGAAGCCTTCGATGCCTTTGCTGAGAAGCACCTTAACCTTGTCACAAAAGCAGCCGCTCCTTAGCCGCCGGGCGGTGGCCCGGCGCACTAAGTCGAGGAAGAGGAGGCCGTACATTGATGGATACATCTTTCTTCTTGGCTTCATTAGCCACCACTGCGATCACATCATCATGTCCTTAATTCTTATTGTGCTATTGCATTCTCGTTCCAGTGAACACAGACATGTGCGATCCCTTTGCTTAATTATATGCATCACTGTAACTAGTACTCCATCTGTCAATTTATAAGTTGTGCTTACCTTACCATCAACTTCATGTAATGCAGGGGCATCTTGCTAGAAAGACTAGAACATGTCGGAGCGCATGTGACCAAACCGATAATGTACCAACCTAGATACTACCCTACTTATCTGGGAGAAAAAGCCCCGCCCTAGCGTTTCCAATCATTATTTCTATCTCTCGATCGTGCCAAGGAGCAGAACCAAATGTTACAATTTATACATGCTTCTCGACTCCCTACTCTAAAAGACTCAGTTGGTGATGGTGGTGTGTCTGTCATCTGTCGTTTCTGACCATTAGATCTGCATCTAATGGTTGTGGGGTAAGTTGTTGCATTTTTACAACAGTGGCCCACTTCTCTGCTCCAATTTGCAGAAAACCCCTTATTATCTTGAAAGCAACCACAACCCGCCCTCACGTTATCAAAACAGCCTGAGAAATATATTTTGAGTGAAAAGTAATATATTTTTGATGGTATCTATGTATATCAAAACATGAGTGTTTTCTTTCAAGTTTGTGAACAAGTACTACTATTCTACTAGTACATTGGATTTGTCACAACGCACGGGCACATCACTCGTGAAAGGAAAAGGCCTACCGCGTTCGCATCGCACCCCACACGCCCGGGAATCAGGAGTACTCCAGAGCCCGCCCGGCATGCCACATAGCTAGGGAAGGCGTTGCCTAGCATTTTCACTTTCATGTGGGACCGCAGTTGACCAAACCGACAATTGGCAAATTGCACCCCGCCCGCCGCCTTGGAAAACATAAACGAGGAGGGGAAGATCTAGCTATAGCACGGAAGCCAAGAAATTTGGTGTGAGATGGCGGTCGTTGATAGAGTAGGAGCACTCTGTACTACTACTCCTACTAGTACGAAGTTTGTACTATAACTAGTACTACCACTAAACAACTACTAGGTACGTGCACGACATAGCATCGTAGGAACAAAAAGAGGGAAGATCTTGTTTGGGTGATTTATCTTTTTTTCAGTCAACGTAGTACTCCACTAAATATGATGTGGGGGGCACCCATGAAGCTTATATACTTTGGATCCATTGCAACGCACGGGATAGCACATTGGTAGTTTGGCATGAGTTCGAACTATGGGAGCACCACAAGTCCTGCCGCAGGAGTTATATTTCCCTCTCGGGGCCAACGGGATTGAGCTTCAGTGGCTTAGTGCACCGACCTATGAGTCAATCACATGTGGACCTTAAATGCAGTTGGCCCATATGTCATTCTCATGGTGGTGGCATGGTTCGTGACTCACTCGTTCGAGATGAACTGGCCGGTGGTGGTGTGGCCATGGTAACGGTGCCACAGTTGGGTGTCGGGGCGTTACGAGGCGTAGATGACCACACTGGCGGGTACTACCTGTAGTACAAAAGTACTCCAGCTAAGGAGTGATGTGCGAGATGAAATGTGTCACAGCCGCTGGATGAAAATTCGATGGCGCGGGAGTACGGACCGGAGCACATGAGCGAAGCAGGCAAACCGCGTCCAATCGGGTGTGGCTGTGGTAGAAACTTGATGGTCACCGCAGTTCAGCTAGCCCGCATGTCATGCACACAAAGGTAGAGGAGCGGTGGGGCCAAGAGGGATGAGGCGCACATCGGGGGACGTCGTTCCGTGGGTTGGAGTGGCATGGTGGGAGTCGTGTGTGGTAGTGGTACAAACTTGATGGTCGTCGTGGTTCAACTTCCATGGACAAGTTGTCATGTCTGCTGACACATGCATTGCATACCGCTCACTACGATGAGAATTGGTATAGAAACTTGTTCCAAAGATCCCTGTTCAAGAATTCATCCGATTAACCAGTTAACTTGCCGATTAATCCCTACTCATAGGGTCACCGAGTAGCCGATAAACCGAAAAATCATCCGATTAATTGATTAAATGGCCAATTAACTTGCCGATTAGCCGATTAATCCCCTACTCGCTAGCCAACCGAGCAGCTACCAGTTAAAGATTTCCTCAACAATGGCAAAGATGCCATTTTCCGATAAAATTCTAGAGATATCATTAGTTTTTACACATGGGATTACTCCTGCAAGGGTCAATGACAACAGGTGTTTTGTAAAAAAATGCATCTTGATGTTCCTGCAATGCACCGGCATGTTGCTAGTTATAAGATAAGCCCACACGGGCATCTTGTCGCAGGGTGTGCCACCGACCCAAACTCAATTTTTTTCAGATGTTTGGATGCACCGGATGCCATGCGACGCTACAAAATGTAAAAAAATAGCTCCAATTTTTCAAAACCTCTTATCTGCAAACTAGCCATGCCCATCCCTCACCTCATCAAAACAGCCCAAGGAATATATTTTGAGTGAAGCATGATTTATTTTTACTGATATATGTATATCAAAATTAGAGTGTTTATATTTCAAGCCCGTGAACAAGTATTATTCTACTACTTTGGATCCATTTCAACGCATGGGCCAGCACATTGGTAGTAGTAGTCTCTATCTCTACTCTTATAAAAACAAAGCTGTTGATGATGGTGTGCCTGCCATCCTGCAATATAGGCCATCCGATTTATATCTGACGGATAGGAAGGAAACGATGGAAATTTGGCAAAAATATACCCACACCCCTCTCCACATTTGCAAATAAGGCCTTCCCTCATTCATCCTTTTCTCCCACAAGATAAACTACTCATACAAATGCAGCCTGATCTTCTATGCAACGCACGGGCATCTTGCTAGTCTACTACTCTTATAAAAATAGAGCTGTGATGATGGTGTGCCTGCTATCCTGCAATATAATCTATCCGATTTATATCTGACAGATAGGAAGAAAACTATGGCAATTTTGCAAACAGATACCCACACCCCTCTCCACATTTGTAAATAAGGGCTTCCCTTGCTCATCCTTTTATCTCACAAGATAAACTACTCATCTCTACTCTTATAAAAAACAGAGTTGTTGATGATGGTGTGCCCGCCATCCCGCAATATAGGTCGTCCGATTTATATCTGACTGATAGGAAGGAAACTATGGCAATTTTGCAAAAAGATACCCACACCCCTCTCCACACTTGCAAATAAGGCCTTCCCTCATTTATCCGTTTCTCCCACAAGATAAACTACTCATACAAATGCATCTTGATGTTCCGTGCAACACACGACCATCTTGCTAGTCTACTACTCTTATAAAAAACAGAACTGGTGATGATGGTGTGCCTGCCATCCTGCAATATAGTCCGTCCGATTTATATGTGACGGATAGGACAAAAACTATGGCAATTTTGCAAAAAGATACCTACACCACTCTCCACATTTGTAAATAAGGCCTTCCCTCATTCATCCTTTTCTCTTACAAGATAAACTACTCATACAAATGCATCTTGATGTTACGTGCAACGCACGAGGATGTTTCCTTGGGGGTCTCTCCAGCACGGCGTGGCCGTATTTGCAAGTTGACGCCCCTTGAGATGCCGATGTTGAGGGCACTCGGATTTGGTCCGATGAGCAGGTAAATGATGAGTTTGATCAGGTAGTAAATGCATTATAAAGACTACTTCCATGTCCATTTCCTAATTCTCTCATTGCCCACTGTTTCACAGGTTAGGCTTGGTGCCAGTGGAGATTGGCTTGCATATGTACGGGAGGGTACCAACATCAATTTGTATAACATTTAGAATGGTGACACCGTTCCTGTAGAACCTTTGTCCAACATTGGGATCAACCATGCAATGGGCCACCGCCTGAATTTGTACGATGGAACCATGGTGAGATTGAAGAAGATAGCAATCCTGGAAGCCCTGATAAGGTCGTCCGCCAACCAAAATTACACTCTTATCGCGGTGTTCGACATCGCGATTGCTTTCACGAACCCTGCACATGGCGCTCAAAGGTGGACCATGCTGTCAGCGGCCGATTTGTTGCCGTGCGAGTACAAAGACGATGTGCTCCTTTCTAACCGCATCTTCGCGGTGACAAACCAAGGGACTTGTTTCATATGGGACACATCCTACGGTATACTCCCTCTCTTTCAGTTTATTTGTTTTGAATTCCTTGTTTTATAAGTTTCAAATCAAATGTAGAGCTCCCCATCACATGTTGAGATTACAATGTCCATTAAATCATTGCGTGCATGTACTAGTAAGAAACAAATCTCGAGTTTGGCATGAGTTCGTGCAGTGGTAGCACCACAAGGCCTGGCGCAGGAGTTGCATTTCCCTCTCGGGGCCCTCGGGACTGAGTTTCAGTGCCTTACTACACCTGCCTTTGAGTCAATAACATGTGGACCCGATAGTTGGCTGGTCCACATGTAATCCTCCTAAAGGCGGTGGGGCAGTGGGGCCGAGAGGTGTGAGCTGCAGGTCTGGGGATGTGTGGTGCCATGGGTTCGAGCATTGTCATGGGAATCGCGTGTCGTTGTGGTAGAAACTTGATGCTTGTCGCATTTCAGGTTGCACACATGTCATGCACACAAAGGTAGAGAGGAGGTGCGGCCGAGAGGGGTGAGGCGCACGTCGCGGGACGTGGTGCCATGGGTTGGAGCAGCGTCATGGGAATCGCGAGTGGCAGTGGATGAAACGTGATGGTTGTCGTAGTTGAACTTCCATGGACAATCTGTCATGTCTACGGACACATGCATTCCATACCAATCACTAGAAGGAGTAGTAGATAAAGGTAGGCGGATAAATAGTTCCTTATAGTCAAGCGGACCTATGCTACTACTTGTTCCAAAGACATGCACACCATCAAAATAGTCCATCTATATCAATATAAACAGAGAGGAAATATATTTTTACAAGAGAGGAAATAGTTCATCCATCCATAATGCCCTGCTGCTGGTGCAACTTCTTCTTCTTCTTCTTCTTCTTCTTCTTCTTCTTCTTCTTCTTCTTCTTCTTCTTCTTCTTCTTCTTCTTCTTCTTCTTCTTCTTCTTCTTCTTCTTCTTCTTCTTCTTCTTCTTCTTCTTCTTCTTCTTCTTCTTCTTCGTCTTGTTCTCATTTTCTGTGGGCGACAGCTTCACAACAAGCTCTCTGGACCTTGCAGCTATCTCAAAACTCACACGGGCATCGAGGGCAGCATATTTTATCCGCTCGTACGTCAAGGGATAATTCTCCCATCCAGACGACCTTAATGCTAGCGTCTCGTCACTGGTCCGAAGATTTGTTCCAAGCACAAAATTTGCTACGTCGAATAGGGATGGTGTCGACTTATCACAATCTTCTATAGGATTTTTTAATTTGTCTTGTACGTCAGCGATGCTTTTCAAATCAAGGTTGTACGACTCCAACTTCTGCTTGTCCCCTGCGATGGCTGCCCCACAGAAGTGTAGGTCCTGTCGATACAAGAAATCATGGAGATCACCTAGTATGGAGGGCGCGTGTATGATGTGGTACACCAAAACATCATCTTTGAGGCACAGCTAAAGGATGGCGGCGCGTTGGATTTTCCCAGTGGCACGCTCTGTGTACTCTGCGTCTAGACCGATGACCTTCATCTCCACCATTTGGGGGGATTTGGATACATTGTTGATTCACTTCGAACAACCCTTGGGTGGTCGGTGACGGTGGCAACTATGCTCAACAAGCCCTCGACGAGGACATGTTGGATGCTAAAAACATGGATCTCGATATCATTGGCCATTTCGAACCGCTAGACGGAGGGCTATGGTTTGGAGAATTAGGATTAGATGGCTAGTCTAACTGAAGATGATGATTATTTAAAGGGGCTTCAGAATTACTCTAGGAGTATGTGAAGAGGTTAAAACAATGTGAATGCAGTGTGGTTTGGATGCAGATGAAGATGAAGGAGAGGTGAAGAAGTCGAGGAAAATTGGTTCCCAATGGAGAAGTAAATGGGAGAAGTGGCCTGTAGGCAATTGATTAGACGACTGGGTAGACTAAATGAAAAGGCTATGCGAGTAGACTGAGGAGTGGTACCTGTCCTTGTACGTGCCCATCCTTCTAGCGCTACATGTTCCACTGGCTAGTTGAGGTCACTCTTTCGAATCACCGTGGTGAGACATTTTATGATTCCTTTTTATTTCTGCACCCCTCCTGATAGGTGGGACCTATGCAAACGGATATAAAAAATGTGTTGTAGCAGGTTCAGATGGATATTGGCGCGTGCTAGGGAGACACAACATTTTCTCGTTCAGGAATATGCGGTTATCCTCAAAAAATAAAATCCTTCTTCGCGCTTCCGCATGCACGAGAATTTGGTTCTGCTCGCAATATGGATGATACCTGGAGGATGAAGTGAACCCAGAGGCATGCTAGCACGGGAAAACAATTTCCGCTATATAGTACTACTCATGTTCCTACTACTACTAGTAGTAGTACTGCCGTGGTACACTTGATGGTCAAATTATTATTCATTCGGTCCTCACAGTGAAGTGAGAAGACCCTGCGCCCGAGGTGACAGCAGTCCAGGTGGCGTGTTTGGGTTACCAAAGTCAGCCTCACCTTATGCACTATGCAGTTATTGTCACCACCGCTGTATAGCATGCCTCGCCTCGTCTCCCTCTCCCATAGCACCACTCCATCTCCATCTCCGTCTCGCCGGAGATCCTGAGGTCACTCTTCATCATCTCACCGTGCCCCTGCATACCCTCGCCTCCCTCGTTACCACTATTCCCTCACTAGCCGCTCCAGCACCGAGAGCCTTCTCCCCTGTAAATCAAGCCCCCCAAAACCCCACCTTCCAAACTCCACCATGACCGAACACGAACCGCGCAACATCCATATGAGCCGCGATTGGAGCAATCTCGCCATTGACTGCATGCTCGAGGGACATGCACACGACCATCGTCGAACCAAGGCCTAAGATTTTTAAGACACCCTGCTTGCTGCTATCTAGTCTTGCGAGATTTTCTCACCATGATGCGGGGGCGCATATGCTGCCCCTCGACTTCAATACGACCTCCATTAGCCGAAACATGTTTGCAGGTATGTAGTGGGTCGCCATACATCATTTCCCTCGACTTCTATCCAATCACCATCGCCCAAAACTTCTTGGCAGGTATGTACTGGGTCGACATGAACTCCCATTGGATGGCTGTCGTCAGATAAGACATGAAAAATTTGGTGCTCGTGAACTTCCACACCTCGCATGAGATTATCCTTCCTACGTTGGATTATATAGGGTTTTACTACGGTGTTCCAAGTCATCTAGATTACATCGTCAGTTGTACGCACCTTTTTTGTAGAAGATTGTAATCTGCGAAGTCCCCACACAAGATGCGAATTACACAAACTTCAAGCTAATTTCCTTGTTCGACCGCGGACTCGCCTATCTTTCCACTGGTGCCTTCTTTAGCTGGAGAGAACTCACCACGCAGTGGATCATCAAAGCTGATACACACTTCTATGGTGCTATTGACCATAGTGGCATCATCTACGCGATTGACAAAGCAGATGGCACCACGTATTGCTGGGATGGTGCGTGTAAGTAGTTTCCATCTGATGTTAATGATAATGCCATGACACTGTTTGAACTTTTTGTGATGATTGGCATATCCCTGTTTGAGCAGAATTTGAGTAGAACTATGGAAATATATTAGAGACGCCATAAATCAGCTATATTTGGAATGATTTAATTCATGCGATTGTGACCATGTCATTACAACCAATTTGTACCCTTGAATAATCAAACGGTTAGGAAGATATGGATATTTTCCTTATTTTATAGTAATATATATACTACTAAATATGAGTGTGTATCAATGGCCATGTTAGTTTCCTCATTTTCATGATGTAGAAACATGCATCACACTATGGTTTCATCTAACCATACATTAGGGAAGTAAATGTGCATATGGCGAACTCTATATTTGGAAGTAGTGAAATCCTGTAATGCTTACCATGTGTACATACCTATATTTGCCCTTCAGAAATCAATGGCTAGAATAATATCCTCACAAATATTTTGCCCATAGAACATGAGTATATAACAATGCATGGTATGTTAGTTTCCTTGAAGAATTTGTTCGTGAGGACAGAACATGAGTACATAACATGCATGACATGGTAGTTTCGTGTGAAGAATCGATTGCAAGATAACATGAGTATAACCATGCATGTCAATTCTATATTTTCGAACCCGGTATACATTTCCTGTATTTTCCTCACAGTTCCCACAGGGACATATCAATGATGTTTCTTGCATTGTCCTACTCATACTCTGAACAATGCTGATCTTACATTAACAATGCCTATCCTTTTTGATATGATGGAGCATCCCTACAGTTGCTACCCTTTGTAATCACACCAACTTTGCCAAAAACAGGGAACCACAACTGATTCCTCACTCGATCAGATGACAGCAAAAGACTGATGATCATTCGCACACATGAGCCAGAAAGTTATATTGCAAAAAACCCACTGTGTACAAGCACCATGAAATATGTGAGTATCTGGACAATGGCTATTACATCTATGAGCAGGATACCAGCTTGTTGGAGCCATCAGGATTTTTGGGTTGGAGGCGGGAAAATAGCCTTGGTTCACACTGTTTCTCAGACTCAATTATCAGATTAACCAGGAGATCATTGTTGGCAAGGACCTTGATGCCAGAGAGGCTCTGTTTGCTATGGAAAACCGTGTCCACATGGCGAGCCCTAGGAGTTCACGAGCAAACTCCTCTGATTGTCAACGATACAGACTGCAACCAAAAGAAGGTGGGCATGACAAAGGCATCTGGATTAACTTTGATCCTTGGATCTGTCGAGTCCGACAGGAAGTGATGTGGTTCAAGTCTTCAGGTAGATAGGTAATTAGGCTGCTGCATCGAAAGGGTGGAGTACTCGTGTCTCCAGATCACTGGTGTCTGAAGCGGGGCAACAAATTATGATGGTGTTGGATCATCCCTCTTCGAATGACTTGTTGTCTTTGCTGCTTGTTCTGGATGGTTAGTTCTCTCTTTTGTTATGCATATTCCTTGTCATTTGGTCATCCTCGTCTATGTCACTAGTACTATGTAATAGTTGCCTCTATTTAGAATGTCATTCTCGTCTGGATCACAAGAGTTTGAGTGCTGCAGATGGGTGCGTTTTTGTGGTGTAGCAAGACTTTTTATGAACTATCATGTCTCGCTGTTTATGTCAGTAGTGACCACTAGTCAGTGTTTGAATGTTGTATATATCGTTGTTTCGAACTGTTTATTGTCTTGAACTGCTGGTGGGCTAAATGAGGGCATCACCTTTCTCTAGTGTTCGGAGTATATCTCCTTTTTTCAACTTACAATGTGAGCTTAGTGTCTTTTCGATGATGTCCACTTGTTTCGGCCAGTGAGGTGTCATTGAATATGGGCCGAGTAGTAACACAATGCCAAACAGGTCAATTATGACTCTCAGGTCGGGCTCTCAAAAGAACCTCAAAAAAATGGTCAGGCTCTCAAAAAAGAAATAATAAGGACTCTTAGGCCTACATGTGGGCGCCACTGGTGTTTTCATGCGCTTGTGCGCCGAGAGCATATTGGCGCGTGTTCGAAATTCATGCTACCTTTTCATCCCCATTCTCCTGCCCCTCCCCCACCTCTGGAATATCCAGTTCCCCCAAATCCCCCTCCTGTACTCCCTGTACTCAAGTGCACTATCATGTCGCCAATCAACATGGATCTCCGAGCCGAAGATCTTGAGGTCCATCCAGCCTTCGGGCGCTGCGTGCTGTCGCTCAACAGTGGCATGGTGGCGATTGACGACTAGTTTGCTGGCAAAGTGCTGATGGTAACCAACAATGGCGACCGGCCTCCCATCTCGCCGGATGACCTTATCAAAGCTCTTGGCATTGCACACGGCATCCAAATAAGTGACTTGCTCGTCGAAGTCTGCCCGCCACCGGCTGATTTCTTCGTCAGGTTCCCGCCGTTTGTTCTGCGATGGCGTGCTGGTGACCTTTGATTGGTGGCACCTAGGACGGGGCTTGGTGCCCTCTGAGCTTGAGTTTTTAACAAAGCTTAACTTCAATGGCATCCCTCGACGTGCTTGGAACAACGAGTCCATGAATGAGCTTATCAACGAGCTTGGAGGTGAGCTCTTAAGTATGTTTGTTCCTCCAGACAGCTGGGCTCTAACGGTTATCGCATGGATGAAGAAGCTGTCCACCATACCGAAGGTGATTGTTGTTGAGATACTGGTGCAGGTACTGGGGTTGTACTATTCGTCGCCACCAAGGCCGCTGTGGACCACGTTAGGGATGTACCTATATCAAGTGTTTGTGCATGTCTAAGAAGTGGTGAATCCATCAATCGAAGTCCTTTTGCCGCCGCTGGTGCCAGGGTCCATCAACGACATCCATTACAGGAGTCAACGTTGGACTTTTCCCCTGTTGCTCGGAACGATGGATGGCACATGGCCTACTCCATCATGCAGTGGAGGGCACTACTTCTTTGGGAGAAGAGGAAGGGCTGGCTGCCTAGATGTGCTGTATTTTCGTACCTAAACTATTTTTAGAAAGGGTTGTATGTCAACTTAATATGCTAGCAGATATTATTGTGTTGTCTGTCTGTTTTCTTTGCACAACATTCAAGATATTTCCCCGTCATTGGTAAAGACGATGAACCGTTATGTACAAGTTCGTTGGTTTCAACATAGCCCTACCCGTAGTGATCCACTGCTTCGAAGCTGATTGTGTCGCCTGTGTGAAATTTTTGTATGCAAGTTCACTGTGCTATGATGTTCTATATGATTGTGTTAACTATATAACTTTTTACTGAGCATCAGCAATGCATATGGCCGAAAGATGTATTTTCGAGCATCAACCGATGGGTCTCTCTCTCTCTCACACACACACACATGCACAAGTGGGACCCATTGAATTATTTCTTTGCTGATGACAGCTTTTAATTAGGTTCCACTATACTCTATCTTTTTTCTTAAGTTATTAATTGAGCTCAGTGACTTCAAAAAGTTGTACAGAAGCCTTCTTTGGGCCTTTTTGGCATCGTTGAATGTGGGCTGAGTAGCCATGTAAAGTTGACTGTACTACATAGGCCTTTTTTTGAACATCAGGAATGCAACTGGGAAGACAATTGTACACAATATACGGTCAACTTGTTATACTCCGCCCCGCTAGGTTTCCAATCTTTCATAGGAGGGATGCATTAGGCTTAACAATAAAATGGGCGTGAAGAAATAATAAATGGGATGTAATAAAAATTGGGTAGTAACTATATAAAAAAGCACCAAACACGTAATTAGTTTAAAAAATTATTATTTTTGGAATTTGAAAATTTTAATTTCATTACTTGTTGCGCGCGCAATATTTCATTGAATTTTATGTAATACAAATTTATTTTGAAATTCTATTTAATTTTGACTAAAAATTTCGGGATAAAAATATTTAAGATCCCATCAAAATGTGGGAAATTTTGGTTGAAATTATTAATCATTGTCCTAGCTAGAAAATGGGATGTACTATTAACAAAATGTAAATGGGTTGTCGTAAATTTGATTAGAATTCAAAATGGGCTGTACACTCTCACAAATCACAAATGGGCTATATGTTCTCTACCACACACTTGTGGGCCTACAAAGTTGACGCGTCCCCTAAAAAGACTAGGTTGACGCGTATGCGAGGTTTTGTCAACTTATAGTCAACACACGTCTCTAGCATCAGTGGCGGTTGGGTGTCCATCCAACAGATGTCGTGCTTCTTCTTCAATATCAGATATTCTTGCTTCAGCCACCCAAAAAATGATTCCTCCACCTAACATCTTGCGCACACCATTTCGGAGGCTGACCTATGGGCCTACTAAGTTGACAAGTACCATGGGCTTTGTCAACTTAGTCAATATAAATGATTCTAGCTGAGTGGCCGTACAATGTCCATCCAACGGCCTTCGTGCTTCTTCAACCTCTGGTCTTCTTGCTCCAGCCTCCCAAACCAGCTCCGGCCGTGTCGCCTGCTCCTACCTCCCATGTCCGGCTGTGCTGCCACCACTGGTCATGCCATCCCTCTATACTCACCCACACCTCCTATTATGCTTCGGTGACAGAAGCCTCACACTGTAGCTGAAGAAGTCAACCCACGTACTCCCCTCCACGTGGGCATCCACTACCGCGTCTTCCCCTGCTCCATGTTGTTCCCTTCATAAGCCTCACCGTAGTCCACTGCCTTGGTGCTCTCGGCGCGATGTGGTCAACATGGTCAATGAAAGAGGACTTTATGCGGTGAGGCTGATAGCTGGACCCACTAGCTACATCTTCGAACACAAGGAAGTGCCTCCTTATTACTCACAAAATAAAAACAATTCCTCCCCCTGATAGCTGGGAAGGAGCAGCTATATCTTCGCACGCAAGGAAGTGCATCCTTATCCTCCATGACCGCTGGGACCCACCCGGTCACAGCGTACATAGCCTTGTCTATCTAGTCACGAACGTGTACGTAAATACTGGTTGATCGGTCACTCTGCAAGTATGAACCGTGACCGAGTAAGTAGCGACACGTGTCGTTGTAGAGAACATGACATAGCAGTTCACGCAATCCCATCTAAGTCCTGAACACGTATGTATAGCCACAGGGAAAAAAATATGGCCACGCACGTACATACGGGCGGGGTTTCTAGTGCGTACTCTCGCATATATATGGACGACCAGGGCTTGTGTACATGGAGAGGATACGGACTGCAGCAACGATGTCCTATTCATCGGGCAGCAATCCAGCTAGGTCGGAACAGAGAAACAACATCCTATTCATCAGGAGGCAACCGACTGGGTTGGAATGTGTCCTGTTCAACGGGAGCCAACCGGCTTGGACGGAACAACCGAAACGGGGTCTGGCGTATCACGGAACAGACGAAACGGCCTTCTGTTTGACCGGCCATGGTTGAAAACAGGATCATGTTCATCAAGAGGGGCCTGGTGTACCGCAAAACGGAGGAAACAGACTTATGTTCGAGTGCCTACTCTCCAAACGGAGTCCTATTGATCTGGAGGGGTTTGGCGTACCGCAAAATGGAGGAAATGGACTTGTGTTGGAGCGCCTACGGTCGAAACAGGGTCCTATTCATCCAGCGTCTACTACCTCGCTCCAGGCTCGACGGACTACTATTCATCCACCGTCGAGCTCCTCCACCCTCCACGGGCTACTGTTCATCCACGACTACTGTTCATCCAGCCTCCACCTGCTGCTATTCATAGAGCCTCCACGGGGTCCTGTTCATCAACCCCCAACCGGCTGGGGTGCGGCAGCCTCCTCGTGGTCCTGTTCATCCAACCCCATCGGAAACTATTCATCCACAACCAACAAACCGGCTCGACTCACCACGTCTCGGCTCGTTCCACATACCACACGCTTCGCATGGGGGCTCGGGTTTAGTTAGCAGCAGCAGCGAAGGAATTTCTCGGGTTCAGTCAGCAGCGAATAAATTGCTCGGGTTTAGTTAACAGCCAAGGGATCAATCTCTTAGGTTCAGTAACATGCAATCACTCGGGTTCAGTTAGCCAACGCCTCGCACACACGCGCGTACACGACAGAAACATGCAAACATCCGTGCATCGCTCGGCCCTGACCACCCAACGTAAGCGGGAACTCCCCGATATTTTCCTCGCCCTTGCTTCTACCATGGTTTTTTCTGTCATAGACGGCCCAAAGGATCTCATGTAGCTGCGTCTCCGACCCTCCCAGGACGAAAAGCCCATTTTCTGTCAAGATTTTTTGTCATAGAAGTAGGAGCCCACCACATCTATGATGATGCCGGGTTTTGTCACAATTATCATCATAGAAGTGTCATAAGCATGACAGAAAAAAATTCATTCGGCCCAAAATGTCATGGATGTGTCTTTTTTTGTAGTGTAGTGATCCTTACGGGGACTCCAAAACAACACACCAATTCTTTCAAGAACTTGATAGCTGAGTGAGCAGTCACCTTTCTCATGGCAGCTACTTTCGGCCACTTTGTAAACTTGTTGATAGCAACAAACAAGAATTCAAAGCCCCCGACATCTCGGGGAAAAGGATTGAGGATATTGAGCCCCCACACCGAAAACGACCATGACAAAGGGATTGTCTAAAGAGCTTGGGAAGGCCGGTGGATTTCTTGGAATGGAACTGACAAGCTTCACATTTGGTGACTATTTCAACCGCATCTTGGAGGCCTATGGGCCAATAGAATCCTTGCCGGAATGCTTTCCCAACTTATACCCTCGATCCAATGTGGGAGCTCCACATGGCTTTGTGTATCTCAGCTAGCAATTCCTTGCCTTCTTCCCAGCAGATGCACTTCAATTTCACACCATTGGGCCTCCTTCTATATAGAGTCATTGACAAACTAGTACATACTGGCCCTTCGGGCTACACTTTCAGTCTCATCTTAATCATCGGGAAGTTCTTTGGTTTGGAGAAAGTGGACTATGTGCCTCGCCCAAGCTGGAGCCTAAGGCTCAGCAACAAGGACTAGCAGCACCTTCTCAACTGCGGGGGCACGATCCTCATTCGCGGGACCATAGGCCCGGCTGGAGGGTGTAGTCTTGCAAGTGATGAGGAGCTGTTTCCGGCAGGGTCCCTGCCAGGAGCCCCGGGGGGCTCTGCCGGGAGAGGCTTACCGGAGTCCATCTTTCACCTTTTCCGTGCCATTGTTGCTGGGGATATGGAGGGATGAGTAAGATGGAGAACAAAAGTCCCGGGTTCTAGAGGAAGCTTCTACGCAGCACACTTTGAGAAATGATCAGCTATGTTGTTTTCCGCACGGGGTACGTGCTCTGTTTGCAATCCGTCAAAGCGCTCCTACAATCTTCTCACTTCCTCAACGTATGCCTCCATCAATGGATATTGGTAATTCTTGTTGACTTGTCTCACCACAAGTTGTGAATCTTCTCGAATGATCAGCTTCTTTATTCCCAATTCGGTAGCAATCCTGAGCCCGGCAAGGAGCCCTTCAGACTCTGCTGTATTGTTGGTCACCTCTTCCCGGGCAAAGTGCATTTGGACGACGTACTTCAAGTGCTTCCCGGAGGAGGCAACGAGAAGCACGCCAGCCCCTGCACCTTGTAGGGAAAAGGCACCATCAAAATACATGATCCATTCCTGGGCCATGGATTGGAGCGGCGTCGTGGGAATCACGAGTGGCAGTGGATGAAACATGATGGTTGCCGTAGTTGAACTTCCATGGACAAGCTGTCATGTCTACGGACACATGCATTCCATACCAATCACTGGAAGGAGTAGTAGATAAAGGTAGGCAGATAAATAGTTCCTTATAGTCAAGCGGACCTACGCTACTACTTGTTCCAAAGACATGCACACCATCAAAATACTCCATCTATATCAATATAAAAAGAGAGGAATACTTTTTACATGAGAGGAAATAGTTCATCCATCCATAATGCCCTGTTGCTAGTGCAGCTTCTTCTTCTTCTTCTTCTTCTTCTTCTTCTTCTTCGTCTTGTTCTCATTTTCTATGGGCGACAACTTCACAACAATCTCTCTGGACCTTGCAGCTATCTCAAAACTAACACGGGCATCGAGGGCATCATATTTTATCCGCTCGTACATCAAGGGATAATTCTCCCATCCAGATGACCTTAATGCCAGCGTCTCGTCACCCTTCCGAAGATTTGTTCCAAGCACAAAATTTGCTACGTCGAATAGGGATTTTGTCGACTTATCACAATCTTCTATAGGAATTTTTAATTTGTCTTGTACGTCAGCAATGCTTTTCAAATCAAGGTTGTACGCCTCCAACTTCTGCTTGTCCACTGCAAAGTGTATGTCCTCCCGATACAAGAAATCGTGGAGATCACCTGGTATGGAGGGCGCGTGTATGATGTGGTACACCAAAACATCATCTTCGAGGAACAGCTGAAGGTCGGCGGCCCGTTGGATTTTCCTAGTGGCACGCTCCGTGTACTCTACGTCGAGACTGATGACCTTCATCTCCACCATTTGGGGGGATTTGGATAAATTGTTGATCCACTTCGAACAACCCTTGGGTGGTCGGTGACAACTATGCTCAACAAGCCCTCGACGAGGACATGTTGGATGCTAAAAACATGGATCTCGATATCTTTGGCCATTTCGAACCTCTAGACCAGAGGGCTATGGTTTGGAGAATTAGGATTAGATGGCTAGTCTAACTGAAGAAGAAAATTATTTAAAGGGGCTTCAAAATTACTCTAGGAGTATGTGAAGAGGTTAAAACAATGTGAATGCAGTGTGGTTTGGATGCAAATGAAGATGAAGGAGAGGTGAAGAAGTCGAGGAAAATTGGTTCCTGATGGAGAAGTAAATGGGAGAAGTGGCCTATAGGCAGTTGATTAGACGGCTAGGTAGACTAAATGAAAAGGCTATGCAGGTAGACTGAGGAGTGGTACCTGTCCTTGTACGTGCCCATCCTTCTAGCGCTATATGTTCCACTGGCTAGTTGAGGTCACTCTTTCGAATCACTGTGGCGAGACACTTTATGATTCCTTTTTATTTCTGCACCCCTCCTGACAGGTGGGACCTATGCAAACGGATATAAAAAATGTGTTGTAGCAGGTTCGGATGGATATTGGCGCGTGCTTGCAAGACACAACATTTTCTCGTTAAGGAATATGCGGTTATCCTCAAAAAATAAAATCCTTCTTCGCGCTTCCGCATGCACGAGAATTTGGTTCTACTCACAATATGGATGATACCTGGAGGATGAAGTGAACCCAGAGGCATGCTAGCATGGGAAAACAATTTCCGCTATACAGTACTACTCATGTTCCTACTGCTACTAGTAGTAGTACAACCGTGGTACTCTTGATGGTCAAAATATTATTCATTCGGTCCTCACAGTGAAGTGACAAGACCCTGCGCCCGTGGTGACAGTAGTCCAGGCGGCGTGTTTGGGTTACCAAAGTCAGCTTCACCTTGTGCACTGTGCAGTCATTGTCACCACCACTGTATATCATGCCTCGCCTCGTGTCCCTCTCCCATATAACCACTCCATCTCCATCTCTGTCTCGCCGGAGATCCTGAGGTCACTCTTCATCATCTCATTGTGCCCCTGCGTACCCTAGCCTCGCTCGGTACCACTATTCCCTCGCTAGCTGCTCCAGCACCGAGAGCCTTCTCCCCTATAAATCAAGCCCCCCAAAACCCCACCTTCCAAACTCCACCATGGCCGAACACGAACCGTGCAGCATCCATATGAGCCACGATTGGAGCAATCTCCCCAGTGACATCATTGACCTTTGTTGTTTGTCTATGCATATGTTGAGCTCCCTGCGGCTGGCTGCATGCTCGAGGGACATGCACACGACCATCGTCGAACAAAGGCCTAAGATTTTGAAGACACCCTGCTTGCTGCTATCTAGTCTTGCGAGATTTGTTCACCATGATATGGGGGCGCATATGATGCCCCTCGACTTCAATCCGACCTCCATTAGCCGAAACATGTTTGCAGGTATGTAGTGGGTCGCCATACATCATTTCCCTGGACTTCTATCCAATCACCATCGCCCAAAACTTCTTGGCAGGTTTGTACTTGGTCGACATGAACTCCCACTGGATGGCTGTCGTCAGATAAGAAAGGAAAAATTTGGTGCTCGTGAACTTCCACACCTCGCATGAGATTATCCTTCCTACATTGGATTATATAGGGTTTTACTATGGCGTTCCAAGTCATCTAGATTACATTGTCAGTTGTACGCACCTTTTTTTGCAAAAGATGGTAATCTGCCAAGTCCCCACACAAGATGCGAATTACACAAACTTCAAGCTAATTTCCTTGTTCGACCGCGGACTCGCCTATCTTTCCGCTGGTGCCTTCTTTAGCTGGAGAGAACTCACCACGCAGTGCATCGTCAAAGCTGATACACACTTCTATGATGCTATTGACCATAGTGGCATTATCTACGTTATGGACAAAGCAGATGGCACCACGTATTCCTGGGATGGCGCGTGTAAGTAGTTTCCATCTGATGTTAATGATAATGCCATGACACTGTTTGAACTTTTTGTGATGATTGGCATATCCCTGTTTGAGCAGAATTTGAGTAGAACTATGGAAATATATTAGAGACGCTATAAATCAGCTATATTTGGAATGATTTAATTCATGCGATTGTGACCATGTCATTACAACCAATTTGTACCCTTGAATAATCAAACGGTTAGGAAGATATGGATATTTTCCTTATTTTATAGTAATATATATACTACTAAATATGAGTGTGTATCAATGGCCATGTTAGTTTCCTCATTTTCATGATGTAGAAACATGCATCACACTATGGTTCCATCTAACCATACATTAGGGAAGTAAATGTGCATATGGAGAACTCTATATTTGGAAGTAGTGAAATCCTGTAATGCTTACCGTGTGTACATACCTATAATCGCCCTTCAGCAATCAATGGCTAGAATAATATCCTCACAATTTTTTTGCCCACGGAACATGAGTATATAACAATGCATGGTCTGTTAGTTTCCTTGAAGAATTTGTTTGTGAGGACAGAACATGAGTACATAAGATGCATGACATGGTAGTTTCGTGTGAAGAATCGATTGCAAGATAACATGAGTATAACCATGCATGTCAATTCTATATTTTCGAACCCAATATACATTTCCCTGTATTTTCCTCTCAGTTCCAACAGGGACATATTAATGATGTTTCTTGCATTGTCCTACTCATACTCTGAACAATGCTGATCTTACATTAACAATGCCTATCCTTTTTCATATGATGGAGTGTCCCTACAATTTCTACCCTTTGTAATCACACCAACTTTGCCGAAAACAGGGAACCACAAATGATTCCTTACTCGATCAGATGACAGCAAAAGACTGATGATCATTCGCACACATGAGCCAGAAAGTTATATTGCAAAAACCCCACTATGTACAAGCACCATGAAATACGCGAGTATCTGGATAGTGGCTATTACATCTATGAGCAGGATACCAGCATGTTGGAGCCATCAGGATTTTTGGGTTGGAGGCGGGTAAACAGCCTTGGTTCACACTCTCTGTTTCTCGGACTCAATTATCAGATTAACCAGGAGATCATCGTTGGCAAGGACCTTGATGCCAGAGAGGCTCTGTTTGCTATGGAAAACCGTGTCTACATGGCGAGCCCTAGGAGTTTGAGAGCAAACTCCCCTGATTATCAATGATACAGCCCGCAACCAAAAGAAGGTGAGCATGACAAAGACATCTGGATTAACTTTGATCCTTGGATCTGTCGAGTCCGACAGGAAGTGATGTGGTTCAAGCCTTCAGGTAGATAGGTAATTGGGCTGTTGCATCGAAAGGGTGGAGTACTGGTGTCTCCAGATCACTGGTGTCTGAAGGAGGGCTACAAATTATGGTGGTGTTGGATCATCCCTCTTCGAATGACTTGTTGTCTTTTCTACTTGTTCTGGATGGGTAGTTCTCTCTTTTATTATACATATTCCTTGTCATTTGGTCATCCTCATCTATGTCACTATTACTATGTAATAGTTGCATCTATTTAGAATGTCATTCTCGTCTGGATCACAAGAGTCTGAGCGCTGCAGATGGGTGCGTTTTTGTGGTGTAGCAAGACTTCTTATGAACTATCATGGCTCGCTGTTTATGTCAGTAGTGACAACTAGTCAGTGTTTGAATGTTGTATATATCGTTCTTTCGAACTGTTTATTGTCTTGAACTGCTGGTGGGCTAAATGAGGGCATCACCTTTCTCTAGTGTTCGGAGTATATCTCCTTTTTTCAAGTTATAATGTGAGCTTTGTGTCTTTTCGATGATGTCCACTTGTTTGGGCCAGTGAGGTGTCATTGAATATGGGCCGAGTAGTAATGCAATGCCAAACATGTCAATTATGACTCTCAGGTCGGGCTCTCAAAAGATCCTCAAAAAAAATGGCCGGGCTCTCAAAAAGGAAAGAATAAGGACTCTTAGGCCTACCTGTGGGCGCCACCGGTGTTTTCATGCGCTTGCGTGCCGAGAGCACATTGGCGCGTGTTCGAAATTCATGCTACCTTTTCATTCCCAATCTCCTGCCCCTCCCCCACCTCTGGAATCTCCAGTTCCCCCAAATCCCCCTCTTGTACTCCCTGTACTCAAGCGCACTATCATGTCGCCGATCAACGCGGATCTCCGAGCCAAAGATCTTGAGGACCGTCTAGCCTTCGGGCGCTGCGTGCTGTCGCTCAACAGTGGCATGGTGGCGCTTGAAGACTAGTTTGCCGGCAAAGTGCTGATGGTAACCAACAATGGCGACCGGCCTCCCATCTCGCCGGATGACCTTATCAAAGCTCTTGGCATTACGCACGGCATCCAAATAAGTGACCTGCTCGTCGAAGTCTGCCCGCCACTGGCTGATTTCTTTGTCAAGTTCAGGACAACTTTCGACCGCAGTCGTGTGCTCGAATCTTCCCGCCGTTTGTTCTGTGATGGCATGCTGGTGAGCTTTGATTGGTGGCATCTAGGACGGGGCTTGGTGCCCTCTAAGCTTGAGTTTTTAACAAAGCTTACCTTCAATGGCATGCCTTGACGTGCTTGGAACAACGAGTCCATGAATGTGCTTATCAACAACCTTGGAGGTGAGCTATTAAGTATGTTTGTTCCTCCAGACAGCTGGGCTCTAACGGTGATGGCATGGATGAAGAAGTCGTCCACCATACCGAAGGTGATTGTTGCTGAGATACTGGTGCAGGTACTGGGGTTGTACTATTCTTCGCCACCAAGGCCGCCGTTTCTATGAAGTGGTGAATCCATCAATAGAAGTCCTTCTGCCGCCACTGGTGCCAGGGTCCATCAACAACGTCCATTATAGGAGTGAACGTTGGACTTTTCCCGTGTTGCTCGGAACGATGGACGGCACATGGCCTACTCCATCACGCAGTGGAGGGCACTACTTCTTTAGGAGAAGAGGAAGGGTTGGCTGCCTATATGTGCTCTAATTCGAGGTAACAACTGAATTTTATCAGATAGTAGTTAAATCCGAGCTATGGGTGTGAAGCATTGATGTGCCAGTACATTTGATTGTGACCTGTTCTATTTTCGTACCTTAACTTTTTTAGAAAGGGTTGTATGCCAACTTAATGTGCTAGCAGAACTTATTGTGTTGTCTGTCTGTTTTCTTTGCACAACATTCAAGATATTTCCCCGTCATTGATAAAGATGATGAACCGTTATGTACAAGTTCTTTGTATTCAACAAAGCCCTTCCCGTAGTGATTCACTGCTTCGAAGCTGATTGTGCCGCTTGTGTGAAATTTTTGTATGCATGTTCACTGTGATATGATGTTCTATATGATTGTGTCAACTATATATGTTTTTACTGAGCATCAGCAATGCATATGGCTGAAAGATGTATTTTCGAGCATCAACCGATGGGTCTCTCTCACTCACACACACACACAAGTGGGCCCATTGAATTATTTCTTTGCTGATGACATCTTTTAATTAGGTTCCACTATACTCTAACTTTTTTCTTAAGTTATTAATTGAGCTCAGTGACTTCAAAAAGTTGTACAGAAGCCCTGTTTGGGCCTTTTTGGCGTCGTTGAATGTGGGCTGAGTAGCCATGTAAAGTTGATTGTACTACATAGGCCTTTTTTGAACATCAGCAATGCAACCGGGCAGACAGTTGTACACAATATCCGGGTCAAGTTGTTATTCTCCGCCCCGCTAGGTTTCCAATCTTTCATAGGAGGGATGCATTAGGCTTAACAATAAAATGGGCTTGAAGAAATAATAAATGGGATGTAATTATAAAAACTGGGTAGTAACTATATAAAAAACCACCAAACACGTAATTAGTTTGAAAATTTTCATTTCATTACTTGTTGCGCGCGCAATATTTCATTGGATTTTATGTAATACAAATTTATTTTGAAATTCTTTTTAATCTGACTAAAAATTTCGGGATAAAAATATCTAAGATCCCATCAAAATGTGGGAAATTTTGGTTGAAATTATTAATCATTGTCCTAGCTAGAAAATGGGCTGTACTATTAACAAACTATAAATGGGTTGTCGTAAATTCCATTAGAAGTCAAAATGGGTTGTACCCTCTCACAAATCACAAATGGGCTATATGTTCTCTGCCACACACTTGTGGGCCTACAAAGTTGACGCGTCCCCTAAAAAGACTAGGTTGATGCGTATGCGAGGTTTTTTCAACTTATAGTCAACACACGGTTGTAGCATCAATGGCCATTGGATGTCCATCCAACAAATCTCGCGCTTCTTCTTCAATCTCAGATATTCTTGCTTCAGCCACCCAAAAAATGATTCCTCCCCCTAACATCTTGGGCACACCATTTCGGAGGCTGACCTGTGGGCCTACTAAGTTGACGAGTACTAAGGGCTTTGTCAACTTAGTCAGTATAAATGATTCTAGCTGCAGTGACCGTACGATGTCCATCCAACGGCCTTCGTGCTTCTTTAACCTATGGTCTTCTTGCTCCAGCCTCCCAAACCAGCGCCGGCCATGTCACCTGCTCCTACCTCCCGTGTTCGGCTATGCTACCACCGCTGGCCATGCCATCCCTCTATTCTCACCCACACCTCCTGTTATGCTTCAGTGAATGAAGCCTCACACCGTAGCTGAATAAGTCAACCCACGTACACCCCTCCACGTGGGCATCCACTACCATGTCTTCCCCTGCTCCATGTTGTTCCCTTCCTAGGCCTCACCGTACTCCACTGCCTTGGTGCTCTCGGCGCGGTGTGGTCAACATGGTCAATGAAAGAGGACTTTATGCGGTGAGGCTGATAGCTGGACCCACCAGCTACTTCTTAGAACACAAGGAAGTGCCTCCTTATTACTCGCAAAATAAAAACAATCCCCCCGCCCCCCCGACAGGTGGGACGGAGCAGCTATAACTTCGCACGCAAGGAAGTGCATCCTTATCCTCCTTGACCACTGGGACCCACCCGGTCAAAGCGTACGTAGCATTGTCTATCTGGTCACGAACGTGTACGTAAATACTGGTCGATCGGTCTCTCTGCAAGTATGAACCGTGGCCGAGTAAGTAGCGGCACGTGTCGTTGTAGAGAACACGACATAGCAGTTCACACAATCCCGTATAATTCCTATACACGTACGTATAGCCACAGGGCAAAAAATACGGCCACGTATGTACATACGGGCGGGGTTTCTACTGCGTACTCTCGCATATATATGGACGGCCAGGGCTTGTGTACATGGAGAGGAAACGAACTACAGCAACGATGTCCTATTCATCGGGCAGCAAGCCAGCTGGGTCGGAACAGAGAAACAAGATCCTATTCATCGGGAGGCAACCAACTGGGTTGGAATGTGTCCTGTTCAACGGGAGCCAACCGGCTTGGACGGAACAACCGAAACGGGGTCTGGCGTATCATGGAACAGACGAAACGGCCTTCTGTTTGACCGGCCATGGTTGAAAACAGGATCATGTTCATCAAGAGGGGCCTGGTGTACCGCAAAACGGAGGAAACAGACTTATGTTCGAGTGCCTACTCTCCAAATGGAGTCCTATTGATCTGGAGGGGTTTGGCGTACCGCAAAATGGAGGAAATGGACTTGTGTTGGAGCGCCTACGGTCGACACAGGGTCCTATTCATCCAGCGTCTACTACCTCGCTCCAGGCTCGACGGACTACTATTCATCCACCGTCGAGCTCCTCCACCCTCCATGGGCTACTGTTCATCCATGGCTACTGTTCATCCAGCCTCCACCTGCTGCTATTCCTAGAGCCTCCACGGGGTCCTGTTCATCCACCCCCAACCGGCTGGGGTGCGGCAGCCTCCTCGTGGTCCTATTCATCCAACCCCATCAGGAACTATTCATCCATAGCCAACCAACCGGCTCGACTCACCACGTCTCGGCTCGTTCCACGTACCGCCCGCCCGGGTGCAACGGTCATTGTCCATCAAGAGGAAACACAACACCGGATGGCTAGCTACGTCTCGCACGGGGGCTCGATTGGCTTCAATAAGCAGCTGTGATTGATCGCTCGGGTTTAGTTAGCAGCAGCATCGAAGGAATTGCTCGGGTTCAGTCAGCAGCAAATGAATCGCTCGGCTTTAGTTAACAGCCAAGGGATCAATCGCTCAGGTTCAGTAACATGCGATCGCTCGGGTTCAGTTAGCTAACGCCTTGCACACACGCGTGTACACGACAGAAACGTGCAAACCTCCGTGCATCGCTCGGCCCTGACCACCCAACGTAAGCGAGAACTCCCTGCTATTTTCCTCGCCCTCGCTTCTACCATGGTTTTTTCCGTCATAGACGGCCCAACGAATGTCATGTAGCTGCGTCTCCTACCCGCCCACGACGAAAAGACCATTTTCTGTCAAGATTTTTTGTCATAGAAGTAGGATCCCACCACATATATGATGATACCAGGTTTTGTCACAATTATCATCATAGAAGTGTCATAAGCATGACAGAAAAAAATTTATTCGGACCAAAATGTCATGGATGTGTCTTTTTTTGTAGTGTAGTGATCCTTGCGGGAACTCCAAAACAACACACCAATTCTTTCAAGAACTTGATAGCTGAGTGAGAAGTCACCTTTCTCATGACAGCTACTTTCGGCCACTTTGTAAACTTGTTGATAGCAATGAACAAGAATTCAAAGCCCCCGACAGCTCGGGGGAAGGGGTCGAGGATATCGAGCCCCCACACTGAAAACGACCATGAAAAAGGGATTCTCTAAAGAGCTTGGGAAGGCAGGTGGATATTCTTGGAATGGAACTGGCAGGCTTCACATTTGGTGACTAGCTCAACCGCATCTTGGAGGCCTATGGGCTAATAGAATCCTTGCCGGAATGCTTTCCCAACTTATACCCTCGATCCAATGTCAGAGCTGCACATGGCTTTGTGTATCTCAGCCAGCAATTCATTGCCTTCTTCCCGGTAAATGCACTTCAATTTCACACCATTGGGCCTCCTTCTGTACAGAGTGTCATTGACAAACTAGTACATACTGGCCCTCCGAGCTACACTTTCAGCCTCATCTTAATCATCGGGAAGTTCTTTGGTTTGGAGAAAGTGGACTATGTGCCTCGCCCAAGCTGGAGCCTAAGGCTCAGCAACAAGGACTAGCGGCACCTTCTCAACTGCGGGGGCACGTTCCTCATTCGCGGGACCATAGGCCCGGCTAGAGGGTACGGTCCGGCAAGTTATGAGGAGCTGTTTCTGGCATGGTCCCTGCCAGGAGCCCCGGGGGGCTCTGCCGGGAGAGGCTTACCAGAGTCGATCTTTCACCTTTTCCGGGCCTTTGTTGCTGTGGATACGGAGGGCTGAGTAAGATGGAGAACAAAAGTCCCTGGTTCCAGAGGAAGCTTCTGCGCATCACACTTTGAGAAATGATTAGCTATGTTGTTTTCCGCACGGGGTACGTGCTCTGTTTGCAATCCGTCAAAGCATTCCTCCAATATTCTCACTTCCTCAACGTATGCCTCCATCAATGGACTTTGGTAATCCTTGTTGACTTGTCTCACCACAAGTTGTGAATCTCCTCGAATGATCAGCTTCTTGATTCCCAATTCGGTAGCAATCCCGATCCCGGCAAGGAATCCTTCAGACTCTCCTATATTGTTGGTCACCTCTTCCCGGGCAAAGTGCATTTGGACGACGTACTTCAAGTGCTTCCCAGAGGGGGCAACGAGAAGCACGCCAGCCCTTGCACCTTGTAGGGTAAAGGCGCCATCGAAATACATGATCCATTCCTGGGGCGCTTCCATTCCGGGGATAACTGTTTCGAGCACTTCCTCATTAGGGGTTGGCATCCATTCTGCAATAAACTCTGCCAATGCCCGGCTCTGAATTATTGATGTCATCTCAAACTTCAAGCCAAAGCTGGATAACTCCAAAGGCCACTCCACTATTCTGCTGGTAGCCTCAGGGTTTTGGAGTATCCTCTGCAACGGGAAGCGAGTGACAATCATAATCTCATCGGCTTGGAAGTAGTGTCGCTGTTTCCTTGGGGCCATGATGAGACCAAAGATCAACTTTTGCACGCCATAGTACTGCGATCTAGCTCCCTATATCAGGGAACTGACGAAGTACATTGGGCACTACACCAGTTTCTTCTTTGTCATGTCCTTGGGGTCGCCCTTGTTGTCGTTCCTATTTCTGCCATGATCCTTGCCAGGCTTTGCCAGTCTTTGCTCACTTTCCTCTTCTTCCACTTCCCGCTATCACTACTGGAATCAGCTCCTTTGCCGTCCGCCATGGCGGACGGTAAAGGCATAGATCACAGAAAACAAACTGTCCGGATGAACACGTGCGAGCAAAGGCCTTCTTTGCCATCCGCTTCTTAGAAACGGACGGCAAAGGATTACGCCGTCCGCCATCCGAGGCCAGCAGACGGCAAAGACAGCGGACGGTAGTGCGGTGGCGTGAGGGCCGTTAGGGGGTTAACGGCGCTCTTTGTCGTTTGCCAGCGGACAGCAAAGAGTCAAAGCTCTTTGCCGTCCGTTGACAGATGGCAAAGATCCCAGCTAGGTAGCTACACTTGGAAGCTGCCACGTGTCCAAATATGTCGTCCGCCAGCAGATGGCAAAGAAGTTTGAATCTTTGTCGTCTGCCGGCAGACGGCATAGCCGGTCACTTTGCAGTCTGCCAGCGGATGACAAAATGACCAAATAGGCAGCTAGTGTTCCCAGTTTGTAGAGGTGACTGCCACGTGTCCTCTTTGTCGTCTGCTAGCAGACGGTGAAGCTCTTTTCCGTCTGCTAGCGGATGGCAAACAGGCTACATATCCCCTATTTTTATTTGAATCCATTTAATTTCACAGGAATTCACACACAGATATACATATTTTTTTCACATGCACAACAGACATATGATGTATCCAACACATAGCTCCATCCATGACAACATACATACATAATAAGAAACAGAGTTCCATCCACACATATTATAGTAACATCATAATGTTCATCCAACACATTGTTCCATGCATCCGTGTAACAAGTTCCACAGTTTTCATCGATACAGATGATAAAAACAAAAGGGAAACAAGCACTCCATGCATGCAAGCTTCCATATAGTGAAATAAATCTGCAAAATGGGAAACAAGAGAGTTAGAAGAAGAGGACTAGAATAAGAAGAAGAAGAAGAAGAAGAAGAAGAAGAAGAAGAACAAAATGAAGAAGAAGAAGAAGAAGAAGTAAGCATACTTCGGTAAAATGGAGCTAACCTAGATAATTGTGCCATTTTTGAGTGAACTAAGCATATTATGCCATTTTTGATATAACTTAGAGCTAACTTCATTTTGGAGAAGAAGAAGAAAACTAGAAGAAGAAGAAGAAGAAGACTAGAAGAAGAACTTCTTCTTTCCGTGTTCTTCTTTTTCTTCTTCTTCTTTTCTTCCTATTCCTTCTTTTCTTCCTCTTCCTGGATTTTCTTCATCTTATTATGTCATTTGGGGACTAAATAGGCTAAATTATGTCATAAATGGACTAAATAGGCTAAATAAGAAGAACAATGCTATTTTTGAGCTTACCTAGCTAATTATGCCATTTTTGACCTAACTAAGCATATTATGAGATATAACTTGGAGCTTACTTCATTTTGGAGAAGAAGAAGAAGAATAGAAGAAGAAGAAGAAACTTCTTCTTCTTATTTCTCCTTCTTCTTCTTCTTCTTCTTCTTTTCTTCCTATTCCTTCTTTGCTTACTCTTCCTTGATTTTCTTCATCTTATTATGTCATTTGTGGACTAAATAGGCTAAATTATGTCATGGACTAAACACGCTAAATAAGAAGGAAAATACCGTTATCACGGAGGTGTAGGAATGGTCGGGGCTGTGCCAGTGCCAGACGGAGGTGAAGGACCGGTCGGGGTTCCGGCATTAGCAGAAGGAGTGGTCGATGCTTGTCGGGAGCCATGCTGCACCAAAGATCATTTCCAATAATGTCTCATTAGCAAGTTCGCAAACTGAAATGTGAATACTAGTGTCAGGACGCCGATTCCAAGTCACATCGATCTAGCCAGTAACACCTCATATCACTTTGCGGCCTCACGCATGGTATTCCCACGGGTGTCGCCTTACCATGGCCCGGGACCGTTTGCGCCTTTTGGCTCACGTATATGATAGTGTCGCTAGCATCCATATGACAGAGAACCCGGGCCGACATGACTAGTCGTGAACCCAAAGCGGCACTAACCTATGGGGACGGGCATACATGAATCACATCGAGCATGTCGGTCAACAGCGTGTGAATTCGGGCTGTAGCATTGGGCTAACAGGACTCCGGGAACCCGGGCTGTAGCAGGCTAGGCAGGAACAAAGTGAAACACATGCCGGCCAGTCAAGTGTCCTGAGCAGTAGTGCTGGGCTAGCAGGACTCCGGTGAACCGGGCTGTAGCAGACTACTATGGCTCATGGAAGCACAAGACTACATTTCCCCATAAGAGAGGCTGCCAAGGATAAACAACTAGATTGTCGAATCCCACACATACCAAGCATTTCAATCATACACACAATATGCTCGATATGTGTAAATACAACATGGCATCACAACATAACTCTACGACTCCAGTATTTATTCATTAGGCTTCAAGGAGCGAGGTATTACAAACATGGGTCTCATGACCCAACATCCAGAGCATACAAGTCAAAGCACATGTGGAAGCTTAACTTGTCTGAGTACAGACAACTAAAAATGAAGAAGGCTGAGGAGCCTGACTATATACCAGACCCTCCCAAGGGTACAAGATCGTAGCTGAGGTAACAAGCTAAACGTCGAAGTCGAAGTGGAACTACTAGCGAGACTGAAGTCTCTCTACAAAACATAAAATAAGCAAACGTGAGTACAAATGTACCCGGCAAGACTTACATCAGAACTATCTACATATGCATCGGTATCAACAAAGGGGGTGGTGGAGTTTAACTGCAGCAAGCCAGCTTTGACCTAGTGGCTAACCTGAACTACGACTACAAGCAACTCTTTTGAGATGGCGCACACGAGTCCACATATTCACCATTCAATACACCACTATGGATCCGCTCTCCTCTCCCTACGAGAAGGCCATCCATAGCACTCACAGTTATCTTGCGAGTTTTAGAGTATCCACTTTCACTTATCTATGAACTATGCAAGGGGTCCATGTTTCCATATCAGAGGAATCCGACTATTCGAATAGATAATGATAACCCTGCAGGGGTGTACTTCTTCACACACGCTCCCACCACTTACCGTCGTTTACATGACATGTACTCGGCAACCTTCAAGCGGAAGCCCAACGAGGGTGTCGGCCACGGCCGACCTAAACACTTAAGTCTCTAGTCCAGGTTTATCGCCTATCCAGGTTCAATCCGCAGGGAGTCCGGCCGAGGATTCCACATACGGCCCCGAATGATGTGAACAGGGTTCCCGAGACACCAAACGGGCACCTGGTACACCGTGCCATGGTGTATCTACCGCAACATAGCCCACACGTAGGGTCAGCGCTATGCACAGCCGCCAACACATAACCTACAAACACCAAAAACTAGTTGCAACTCCTGGACAGAGTACTAGGGTGATTAAGAAGCCGAGAGGGTCAATTAAGGATCCCAATGAGTGGTAGTAGCTGTTCATGGATCACAGACACAGAACTCAGTTCCTGAGGACGGCTGCAATGAGACGACCCACCATGTACTACTACATGGCCTCTCACCGCTACCTTTACCAAATCGTGTTCACACACTTAGCTCACACATAGTAGGACATGTTCACACACCTCCGATTCATCCCCGATGAATCAGACCCGACACAACTCTATGCAATAGCAGGCATGACAAACAAGCATGAATGAGTAGGCACATCAGGGCTCAAACAACTCCTACTCATGCTAGTGGGTTTCATCTATTTACTATGGCAATGACAGGTCATGCAGAGGATAAGGGGTTCAACTACCGCAGCAAGTAACAGATGAATCGTTGTTATCCTATTGCAGTAAAAGAGAGCCGGAGCGAGAGAGTGGGATTGTATCGGAATGAACAAGGGGGTTTTGCTTTCCTGGCACTTCTGAAGATATCATTGGGTCTTCATCAGTGTCAACGATCACAGCGTCGGTACAACGTCTATCGAGCGGGGACAAATACCCGCAACAGAGAAAGAAACACAATCAATGCAATGCACAATATGATGCATGATCATGACATGTCAATATGCTGTGGTTTGAGCTAATGCAACTAGCAACATGTTAAATGGAGTTGGTTTGAACCCTAGGTTCAAATTCAAATTCCATATGTGAGAGTTTAAATTCTATTTATGTGAATTGGCCTAAACAGCAGCCATAAGTTGTTCTAACATGCATGAAAATGCCATAAACAGATTCCTTGAACTTTTCTGATAATTTTTCATATATAAATTATTTCATTTGGAGTTATGGTTTAATTTCTATGATTTTTTGAAGTTTAAGTCATTTTCTGGAATTTCCTGAATTGTTTTAAAACAGAAATTAATTACTGCGTCAGCATGACATCGTCATGACGTCAGCAGGTCAACGGGGCATGGTCCAGGTCAAACCTGACCAGTGGGACCCACTGGTCAGTGGCCCAGTGACATTTAGTGTCACAGACAGGTGGGTCCGGTCAACGACCACGTCAGCGAGGTCAACGGTGACGCGTGGGGCCACTGCGTTTAGATTAATATTAATCTATTTTTGTTAGCTAGTTAGTTAGGCAGCGGGACTCGCATGTCAGGGAGCCAGGGGGGTTAGTTAGTGGTTCAATTAGCCGCTAATGATGCGTCCACGTCATCATCGCCGGCGTTATAACCACCGGCATAAACAGAGCACGGCGAGGTTGCTCGTCCGGCCAACTCTGGCAACGAGAGGTCGCGCGGCCGGGCGCGTTGGAAGCGGCGCAACAAGGCGCGTCCATTGGTGGCCTCGGGCGGCGCTGAGGTGGCGTGCAACGGCGGGGACGGCGAGTTGGGCGGCGGCCGGAGTACGGCGTCGATGGGGATCGGGTCTAGTGGACGAAATTAATAGAGAGGAGAGAGGGGAAACGACGGCGGCCTCATAGGGAGTAGAACTGGGGCTCAAAGAGCTCGGGGACGACCGGTAGGTGACAGATCGATGGCGGCTCCCTCCGGTGGCCGACGTTGAAGATGAAGACGATGGAGACGGAGCAGCGTGTCCCGAGCTCGCTTGCTTCGATGGATAGGCCCGCGACGTCTTGGCGGAGCGGTTGGATGGCTAGGGAGGCAAGGGGTGGGCGGTGGCCGCGAGGGCAGCGAGGGGGAGCGATGGTGGCGCTCGGCCGGTGAGAGAGAGAGAGAGCCAGCGGAGCGGAGAGGTTGCGGGTGAGGGAGAGAGAGTGGTCAGGGGGGTCTCTGGGCGTCTCCAAAGGCGGGATCAGGGAGAAGGACGGGCCTCCAGCGCGAAGCAGGAGGTGGCCGTAGCTGCGCGTGCGTTGACACACACCTGCTCCTACTGGCAGGAGGAAGACGACGCGGTGGGTGTAGGTGGGCTGGACCAGGTAGGTGCGGGTAAGAGGCCCGGTGGGCTTTCGTTTTTCTTTTGTTTCCGTTTTGTTTTGTTTAAGTTCCACTGAATTCAAATTCAAACAAATTTGAAAACAGTGCCAAAACTCCCCTGCATATTTTTATGTCACTTAAGGTCTACTCCTCATATACATAAAATGTCTCAGGGCATTTGAAAATATATTCATTATATATTATGAATATAGCTCCAAATTCAAATAGAATATTGATTTAAAATCAGAGCCCAAATAATCCCTTAGAAATGTTCCAAAATTTTGGCTTGATTTATAACTCTTGCCAAAATTGTCAGAGCTATTTCTAGGGCATTTTGGATTTACTGATTGCAATTTTAGGGTTTCTTACCCTTTTATTAAAATGATTTCTGAGGCTTTGAATTTCCTCATTTCAACTTTCGGAATATAGACATGATGCACACATGAAGCTAGCCTAGAGCATTACCAGAAGCTAGGGATGTGATAGCTCACCCCTACTAAACAAGAATCTCATCCCGAGATTCAAGCATAGGGTAAGATGATGAGGGAACGCAACTAACGCAATCCTCACGATCCAGGTTGCACTTCAAATGAACGTTGATTCAATCACCATCTTTGTCTCAATGTCTTGCCCCGAGAACTCCAACTAACATGACAATGAGAGGAGAAGGAAAACTCGAGAGGGATCGATCTTATCGAAGGTCGAACAACACAGGATCAACTCACGGAGTGAGACATTGAAACATCTCTCGAGCTGAGACACAAAACACATATCGAGAGGGGAGGAAAGAAACAAATGACGAGGTTTCAATTTGGCAAGTTACAATTCCACACTTGACTAAGATGGAGCATGAATTTCAAGTAGCAAGGAGATAATTGCCATGATTTCATAACGTGATACCTTAAGGAAGGTGACTCGTGTAATTATCCCTTAAGTGGCAAAAAGAATTACTTTTGATACAGAGATCATTGGAACTCTCTATACCAGCCTAAGGCAATTTATGAGCGATCGTTTGATGGAGTTCGGGAGAGCGACACACTCGGGCTAAAATGGATGATGTGAACTACCTTGTTGAAGACAACACAAGGGATGATTTTGCTTGCGCGTGCTCTCAAGAACTTGAGCATTTCCATATTCATCAAGTTTCTACCAACATCCGAGTCGAGGATCCTGGCAACACATCTTACTAGCTTGACAAATAGTGATGGACAATGCAGATGCATAGAAAGACAACCCTTTCTCAGATTTCACCTTAGCGAGGCCAAGGGAATGAAAACTGGATGATCGACCTAGAGACATTTAGCACTCCACTTCTAATGTTCTCCTTGATGTACTGGTCATGCTTTAAAGCATCAGCATAGCCATCAAGTGGTGGTCGGACTTCGGAATACAATAGATCCATAAGGAACAACTTCTGGAGTAAACCCTACGAAATCCTTATGGGGAGGTGGCCAACTTCCTCAATCAAGATACTACAATAATAGGTCTTCCGGCTGGTTGTGTTGGCCACGACATCCACTTCACCGGTTACAGAGAGACCAATATTATAGTTCTTGGAGTGTGTTCCAACCATCATATCTTCCTGAGATTCAGATCTGGTTGGTGTCAGGATATTTCAGACTCATCAAGTCTAGAAAGAAAAATGAAAGTTTGCAACACAAATCGACGAGATGATGGTTCAAGACTCTCGGGAAATGAAGTACGGTAGCAAGCTCCAAAACATGAGCTGGTTCTGCCAAACACATGTGAACACGCTGTCCCAGACAAGCATGACCAGATAGTAGTCTTATGATAAAACACTACCGAGTTCAGGTTGGGAACCATCATCAAGGATATCGAAGTCTTGTGCATTACCATGGATTAGCACTTAACTCCTTCTCCTAGAACAAATCAGTCAGTGGCTTGGTGTGCTAGGGACACATATGGACTGGAGGTAGCGAACCTATCAAACCATAGAATACTTCGCACATGCATGACTAACTTGCGATGATTCCAAGGAAGCAGAACAAGCTTTCTTGAATCCACGACGGCAACTTTCACCAAATGCACGTGAATCAGAGGTAGTAACTTCTTTCATCCAAACATATGCTTCATGAGCTACCATGAAGAAATGCTTTCAAAGTTTCCAACGCTAACTTAGATGTTCAACATGAATCATGGACAAGATGATAATGTTGTCAATGGGCTCAACAAACAACCATCCGGGCTTCCATATAGATGGAATTCCACAATTAAGTGAACACGGTGATAGCATTGGTCAGAACAAAGGATGTAATGGTGTATGCCCGAGGAATCAACCTCGAGTAGGACAACATTATGAACATCGTTGGTTCTGATTTGATTTGAGGATAGCCCGCACTCAAATCAAAGTTTGGACAAGACAATAGATCCAATAACTGATCACGAGGACGAATCGATGAAGATATCATCTTTCATCAACACACACACACACACAAAATATATCCCTGAACACGAACTAAGCAAGACAAGCTTTTATCTTCCAACTCCCCAAGTTGTTGTTAAGCTTAACCAACTAGCTCAGGGGTAGCCAACACAGATTCTTGGAGAAAAGGGTGGCTACAAGAAACCAACTTGATCACGAACTCACCATAGCGATCAGGTGACAACCTGGTGATACTTCCAAGAAGATATTTGGAAAATCACAACCCACCGATATGTTATTAAGCTCGAGAACAATCTTGCTTTGCGAGGCAAGACGATGTGATCAATAGAGCAAGGGTTTGACACAATCCTAACTCATTGATCAAATAGTGCTCCGGAAATAAGGACTAGGTAGCATGATCAATATTAGAATGATGATTCAATAACCGACACGCTAAGAATGAGTTTATTGTCCATTAACTACCAAGCAACGGGGTTGCTAGGAGTATTAATTTCACACATCACAGTTCACTTGTCGGCATTCCGGTTGCAACAACACGGAACCGAAGAATGAATAATGATGGCGATAAGTATCACTGCGTCAAGAATTCATAAGGGGTGGTGCAATTGTCATGACCTTCTTGACATAAATATGGTAACACTCCAAGGTAGAACAGAACAAAAGCTGGGTTGGCATTTTGATCCATGGAATACAACTACTTTGACCCAATCCTACATATGGATAAGGTACTGGAGTTTGTTTCTCCTAGTCATTCTGGAATAGAATGGTTTGATGAACCACAAGAATAGCAGGCATCGATGAACACGATCGCACAAGTACTCCTGACTATCAGTTGATAGACGAGAGTCAGAAAACAACTAAAGAGGGACAACTCAAGGGAACATATAATTTTCTGAGTTGTGGATGCATAGATTAGTATGTCGAACCAAGTTCAACAGGTTTCTTCCGGATAACCCATGCAGAAAGGTAGAGCTGGCAGAATCACAATTATGAATGGAGAACTCCTCAGGAGTACTCTAATGGTGATCTTTTGGTTCAAAGAACTTCTGCCTTAATGGTTCATGGTATTTGGAAGAAGGAAATACCATGGACCTCGAGGACTATCGCAAAGGTTACTAATATCCTAAAGGAACTAGCAACACTATCAACATGAAGCAAGTAGGGTGAATCTTGGGCTTAAGAACCCAGAAGTAGAATATCTACTACTAAATGGCATCATGGGATGTTTTCGAGAATGGTGGCCAGAATCATCACACTGGGAATAGAAACATTGCTAGATCACTGAGTGGTTCTCGGAGACACCTAGGGTCATAATACTAACTCCAACATACATGTCAAGGCAACGGAGTACCTCAACAGACCGATTAGTGTGCTTAATCTGGCCCAAAGGAACATCGAGAACAGGAAGAAGGGAGTTGCAAATGCATCGGACTATTTAGAAACCTGGGATGACTCGGACAGCATAACGGCTGTAAATGCTCAAAAGATTTGAGACATCCTGCAAAAATGGTGGCATAACCACTCAACATCACAATATCAAAGTTCTAAGGCCAGCTACGAACATATGGAAGTAGTAGGAACTGAACTGAGGCTTGAACTCAACAATCCTAGGCAACTACGGTTTGGTAACATGTCATCCTGAGAGATAGAAGAGAAGCCTAGTTCTTAACCCCGTAGAAAAGATAAGATGACTCAGATCAGAAGGTCATGAGGATAAGGAGTAAAAGAGCCTTACGTTCCCATCCACAATCAATTCGCTTACATAACTAAGGCATTTCTAGACACGACTTTGACCAGCTTGGCTTGGTAATCCTACAGGCAGTTAGGCTCTGATACCAAAGCTGTCAGGACCCCGATTCCAAGTCACATCGATCTAGCCGGTAACACCTCATATCACTTTGCGGCCTCACGCACGGTATTCCCACGGGTGTCGCCTTACCATGACCCGGGACTGTTTGCGCCTTTTGGCTCACGTATATGATAGTGTCGCTAGCATCCATATGACAGAGAACCTGGGCTGACATGACTATTCGTGAACCCAAAGAGGCACTAACCTATGGGGACAGGCATACATGAATCACATCGAGCATGTCGGTCAGCAGCATGTGAATTTGGGCTGTAGCACTGGGCTAACAGGACTCCAGGAACCCGGGCTGTAGCAGGCTAGGCAGGACTCCGGATGTCACCGCGTGACATTTCCCCGAAGGGACAGACACAGGAACGAAGTGAAACACATGGCGGCAAGTCAAGTGTCCTGAGCAGTAGTGCTGGGCTAGTAGGACTCCGGTGAACCGGGCTATAGCAGACTACTATGGCTCATGGAAGCACAAGACTACATTTCCCCATAAGAGAGGCTGCCAAGGATAAACAACTAGATTGTCGGATCTCGCACATACCAAGCATTTCAATCATACACACAATATGCTCGATATGTGTAAATACAACATGGAATCACAACATAACTCTACGACTCAAGTATTTATTCATTAGGCTCCGGGGAGCGAGATATTACAAACATGGGTCTCATGACCCAACATCCAGAGCATACAAGTCAAAGCACATGCGGAAGCTTAACTTGTCTCAGTACAGACAACTAAAAATGAAGAAGGCTGAGGAGCCTGACTATATAACAGACCCTCCCAAGGGTACAAAATCGTAGCTGAGGTAACAAGCTAAACGTCGAAGTCCAAGCGGAACTACTAGCGAGACTGAAGTCTCTCTGCAAAACATAAAATAAGCAAACGTGAGTACAAATGTACCCAGCAAGACTTACATCAGAACTATCTACATATGCATCGGTATCAACATAGGGGGTGGTGGAGTTTAACTGCAGCAAGCCAGCTTTGACCCAGTGGCTAACCTGAACTACGACTACAAGCAACTCTTTTGAGGTGGCGCACACGAGTCCACATATTCACCATTAAATACACCATTATGGATCCGCTCTCGTCTGCCTACGAGAAGGCCATCCGTAGCACTCACACTTATCTTGCGAGTTTTAGAGTATCCACTTTCACTTATCTATGAACTATGCAAGGGGTCCAAGTTTCCATATCCGAGGAATCCGACTATTAGAATAGATAATGATAACCCTGCAGGGGTGTACTTCTTCACACACGCTCCCACCACTTACCGTCATTTACACGACATGTACTCGGCAACCTTCAAGCGGAAGCCCAACGAGGGTGTCGGCCACGGCCTACCTAAACACTTAAGTCTCTAGTCCAGGTTTATCGCCTATCCAGGTTCCATCCACAGGGAGTCCGGCCGAGGTTTCCACATATGGCCCCGAACGATGTGAACAGGGTTCCCGAGACACCAAACGGGCGCCTGGTACACTGTGCCATGGTGTATCTACCGCAACATAGCCCACCCCTAGGGTCAGCGCTACGCACGGCCGCCAACACATAACCAACAAACACCAGAAACTAGTTGCAACTCCTGGACAGAGTACTAGGGTGATTAAGAAGCCAAGAGGGTCAATTAAGGATCCCAATGAGTGGTAGTAGCTGTTCATGGATCACAGACACAGAACTCAGTTCCTGAGGACGGCTGCAATGAGACAACACACCATGTACTCCTACATGGCCTCTCACCGCTACCTTTACCAAATCGTGTTCACACACTTAGCTCACACATAGTAGGACATGTTCACACACCTCCGATTCATCCCCGATGAATCAGACCCGACACAACTCTATGCAATAGCAGGCATGACAAACAAGCATGAATGAGTAGGCACAATAGGGCTCAAACAACTCCTACTCATGCTTGTGGGTTTCATCTATTTACTATGGCAATGACAGGTCATGCAGAGGATAAGGGGTTCAACTACCGCAGCAAGTAACAGATGAATCGTTGTTGTCCTAATGCAGTAAAAGAGAGCCGGAGCGAGAGAGTGGGATTGTATCGGAATGAACAAGGGGGTTTTGCTTGCCTGGCACTTCTGAAGATATCATTGGTTCATCATCAGTGTCAACGATCGCAGTGTCGGTACAACGTCTATCGAGCGGGGACAAATACCCGCAACAGAGAAAGAAACACAATCAATGCAATGCACAATATGATGCATGATCATGAATGTCAATATGCTATGGTTTGAGCTAATGCAACTAGCAACATGTTAAATGGAGTTGGTTTGAACCCTAGGTTCAAATTCAAATTCCATATGTGAGAGTTTAAATTCTATTTATGTGAATTGGCCTAAACAGCAGCCATAAGTTGTTCCAACATGCATGAAAATGGCATAAACAGATTGCTTGAATTTTTCTGATAATTTTTCATATATAAATTATTTCATTTGGAGTTACGGTTTAATTTCTATGATTTTTTGAAGTTTAAGTTATTTTCTGGAATTTCCTGAATTGTTTTAAAACATAAATTAATTACTGCGTCAGCATGACATCGTCATGACGTTAGCAGGTCAACGGGGCATGGTCCAGGTCAAACCTGACCAATGGGACCCACTGGCCAGTGACCCAGTGACATTTAGTGTCACAGACAGGTGGGTCCGATCAACGACCACGTCAGCGAGGTCAACGGTGATGCGTGGGGCACTGCGTTTAGATTAATCTTAATCTACTAGTTAAATGCCCGTGCGTTGCTACGGGCGATAGATGATTCAAATACAATGTCCATGTTACATAATTATTATGTTATAAGCAATGTCATGAGCAAACAGTGAATAATTATCTTATATCTTAATTTTGTCGACCACCCAGTGATTGAAGCACAAACTTCACTTAGCAAACGTATTATCGTATGACAATCAAGTTAAGCAATTTCTATGACCAATTATTGCACAATTATTTGAAATCGCAGTTGGTTCAGTTTCTCTCAGTAACACACAATACCAAGCTTTGTGTTAAACATGAATGACTCCCCATGACGGAGGTGACCTGCACAAAATAAACCTCTCATAATTAAAAATTTGGAAATATCTAGTTTAATTCAAAAATATATGTACACATAATTACTGAAAGTATAAGTGACAGATGTCTCACCTATGATGTAAGTACCTCCCTATAGACGATGTTCCTCGTGTAATTACCAACAGGACAGTTGGAGCTCTTGTTCTTGCGGTAATCTGAGCTATTCCTGCTGCTATCGTCTGAGATCTTTTTCTTATTGTTGGAGCTTTTGCTTTTGCTGTAATTTGAGCTATTCCTTCTACTATCGTCTGAGACATTTTTCTCATTGTCTGTAGCTGGGCCGGTAAGGATCTTGATGTTCTTTCTAGCAGTGGATCTAGATAGCGCGACATACAACTACCCATGAGAGAACACTGGCTCGGGCAAGTATATACCCGCGTTCGGGATAGTCTGCCCCTATGCCTTGTTGACCGTCATGGCAAAGCTGAGCCTAATAGGAAACTGCTTCCTCTTGAACTGGAAAGGGAACATCTCGTCATCACTGGGACAAAGGGGGATCCTTGGCAAGAAGATCCTCTTTCCAGCAGGTTGCCCTAGCACAATTTTTGCATCGATGACATTCCTCTGGAATCCTCGAACCACCAGCCTCGTGCCATTGCAAAGTCCATTCGCGGGGTCAATATTTCTGAGCAATATAATAGGGCAGTTTATCTTGAGCTTCAACACATGTGGAGGCAACCCATTAGGGGTCAAAGTGTTAAGGAACTCAGATGGATAATAGTTATGAGGGTCATCGACTACTGAATCAAAGCTATGATACACCATCTCATCTCCGTGGAATCGGTTGATCATCTTTATATTTATCCTATCCACACAATCATTTCGCGTCGATAAGATTGCTCTGGAGGCGATGTAGTTTGGATCAGACATATTAGCACCGAGACTGGGAAAAACATTATCTATCAGTGTATCAAGATCAGTGCCCTTCCCAGTACAGGAAACACATATCTCATCCGGAAGGCGGACACAACCATCACTATTGGTCTCCTCCTTGCCATCACCAATGTGCAACAAGTATTCAGCAAACCACGGGTCGCTATGTGCCCTCATATTGCGTACCAACTTTAGGTGGCGCATGCAATCCCAAATGTAAGACCTACGCAGTGAAGAATCAATTATCTGAGCCCTTTACCCCTTACGGACAACAGGGAGGACTTGCCTGAAACCTCCATCGAATACAACTGTCTTTCCACCGAATGGTCGGTCTGGTTGGCTCATTATGTCGCGCATACTATTGTCTAGCGCCTCCACTGCCTGCCTCTTTGTCATCGAAGCCTCATCCCATATAATGAGGGAAGCTGACTCTAAGAGCTTGGCAGTTCCACTCTGTTTAGTGAAGCTACAAAACCCACCATCGTCAATGCTTAGCGGTATCTTGAACCGTGAATGAGCTGTTCTCCCTCCGGGCATTATGGTAGCTGCAACGCCGGACGTAGCCGTTGCTACTGCAATCTTTTTCTGTCCACGAACTTTTGCAAGAAGTGCCCTATATAGATAAGTCTTCCCGGTGCCTCCAGGCCCATCCACAAAGAATACGCCACCCTCATCACTGTCAACAACATACATAATTTCATCGTAGGCTTTCCTCTGATCTAAATTAAGTGAGTCTGATAGATTTGTGTCCTCAACATTGAGCTCAATGGTGGATTCCTCGAAGATCTCCCTTGGCATGCCGGAAGCAGTGTCATATTCTTCATTGATACCAGGAAGAGGGAATGGCTCTATGTCCTTTCCCATTGATTGTAGCATATTCCTGATATCTATCAGAACCATTTGCTCAACCGCAACTTTGGATGGATTGTTGCGGCGATAGTCTTCTGACATTGCCTCCAGGTGCTTCTCCTAGAGTCCACGCACATTACTTGGCTCACAGAATACCAATATTGTTGCAAAGAGCCTTCGTAGAGATGATGGCATCTCGTATAACGTAGATTCAGTAAGGGACTCATCAAGTGTGTTGTATCCTTTGATCAATCCCCTTCTCTCTGCAGCTTCACGAAATGTTGGTAGGATCTCACCATTAACTGTCCTTAGGTCCTCATAGGATGTGGCGCCAGTGACATGGTTTAAGAGGACCCGTAGGTAATAGCGTTCACCCTCCGCGGGATGAGCTGCCACAGTTCTTCCAACTTGTCCACCCGTATCTCGTTCCCTTCTTCTCCAGTATTTATTTTTCTTACTTTTCTGCTAGGTATACCACTCAGGGAAGTCCCTATACAAGATAGATCGAGCCTCCTCATGTAACCTATTTGCCTCAAAGTACTCTGTAAGCATTGACTTCTCAGCACCTTCCTGGTTAACCACTCGTTCGATATCTTGGCCCTTTCTGAATGACACCATGTGCATGTTGGGTAGACAGAGTTGCAACTGCATCACAGGTGGTGAGTTCTTGCTCAATTCAAAGCCATATATCCTCCATAATGCTTCTGGAGGAGTCACCCACCTAGTGTCCCTATACTGTTTGATCTCATCTATACCTCCATTTTTGTTAGCCTTGTCAGACTCACTCAGAGAAATAGATGCTCGATCATGACCCTTGTATATGTACTTGAACAGGTATTTAACAACCTTTATGCTTCCACATGCCTCAACATTGATGTGACAATTGAAGTAACACAGGAGGTGCGGGTTGTATGGGACGACCCACCTATTTTCCAGCCATTCCTTTCGGACCATTGCTTTAGAATCGTCATCACGTCGTCTGTATAACGGGTAGGAATCCTTACCCTGCAACGTAGCCGCATTGAAAGGTCGAGGATAGTGATTCTTGCAAGCAGGACGGCCTTTTGTGCATGGGCAGTGACGATTCAAAGCACCACAAGGTCCATGCATCATATGCTTCACGACCATCTTGTACAATTCTGGATACTTCTTCTTGTTTGGGAGCTCGGCTGAGATAAGACAGTCATATTGCTCGGGGCATGTGAGATTGTACCGCCCCTCCATGATGAGAAGGAAGTGTGCATGAGGCAGACCCCTCTTCTGGAATTCCACCACATAAACATAAGCCCTCACCTTGCCCAGGATGTCCTTCTGAAGCAACTTATTCTTGAGTTCCTCCAACTTTGCCCTAAAAACACGAACAACGAGATCGGGACGATCCTGAGGTGTCTGACCGGGGTAGAGTTCCTGCCTAATCTCATCCCAGTTTGGGTTGCATGTCATTGTGAGGAAGACGTCCGGCTTGCCATACTTTCGAACTAAGGCCATGGCATCCATGTAGCGACGCCTCTTGTCCCGTGGACCACCGATAAAAGATGTAGATAACACTTTTCCAATAGCATCTGCCCTACCCTCACCAACATGTAAGCTGTCCACCAAGCCCTGGTATAGGTCCGCCCTTATCGTATCTTGATGGCCCCATATATAGTCCAACCGGGAGTTCTCTATCTTGATGTATGTGTCTACCGCAAACTGTTGGAAAGACGCTTACCATAGAGGATTGGGTTGAATATCCCGGGACGCATCTGAAATTTGTAGCGGTAGTAGTCCCGCACAGACACACATAGTCTCCCTCCGGAACCTGCATAGAAAATTGAAATAAAATGGTGTTGTAAACTGGAGAGTATAGTGCGAACTATGAACTGCGCATGTAATAACTAAGCGCAACACTAACCTGCATTATCATCCTCGTCCTCATCATCTTTATCACCAGGATTAGAGGACTCATCACTATGACCACGAGCTAGACGGGCTGCATGAGCTACCATCATAGTCTCATAGGACACACCTTCCTTCGGGATATCAGTATGCCACCCAAGTTCGCCTCTAGGGAAGAATAGACGGTACGACAACGCATCATAGCATCCATGATAGGACTTGATTCCATATATATCTCTATTCTTCCCATGCAGGATGACACTATTACCGAACTGTCTTCGACGTTCACTGCGCTCCACCCACACAGCTGCTACTTCTGAAGTGGTCGGCGCATTATATCTTCTCTGATCCATCCTTCGGTCAAGGTTTAGTGTTATGTGATAGTCATCCACATCATCAACATGCCCCATACTACGGAGGTGTTCAGAGTATGGGTTGCCACGAAGTATGTCGACCAGTTGTGTGATTACTTCTTTGTCTTTCTGGCACTGCTCTTTGCAACAACTACGATACCTATGCTCTAAACTGGGATCATCATCATAGAAGTAGAGCTCCAGATGACTACGATCCAAACCATCTTGTTTGCCAAATGACCGTATGTTGTGGTACATTTGGCCATGGGCACGGAATGTGTAGATAGGATGCTTTAATGTGTTAGTGGTATCACTATCAAGGTGACAACATAGTGAGGTGAATGAGAAATGGCTATTGAAAAACCTGATGTTGTCACGAAAATGCCTAGCAGCAGGGTCGTCACTCGTCCATAGCTTCATGAGCTCAGGAGGCGTATCCGGGTTGGCTAGTTTGATCTTCCCCTTACGGCAGCAAAACCACATGGTCTCACGCTCAAACTTCTTTGCATAGCAGTGCTTGCAGTCTTCCACTGGCTTCAGCTTGTGTGTGTCTATTGGGATTTTGCTATACACCATGTCATAGGGATCTGGAATGCTTGCAACTGAGGCAGACTCGTTGTCAGACTCATCCATTTCAACATCGTCATCGGTGTCATCCTCTGAAATGATAGTGAACATATGAGTACTAAAATCATGCACATGATGTGCACGCTACAACGTGGAACATGTCTAAAGTACCAATCCCAGCAAACATGTAGCCTTCCTCGTCTTCTGAGTCTTCCTCCAAGATGACACCCTCTTCACCACCTATTTTTATAGTTATATATGAGCCCCATGCCTCAAATAGGTTGTGCAATGTTTTTTGTTCTAAAATTCTAAAAAAACTTACCATAATCATTGCCTTGTGAGTGCGTTGGGTGTTTTTGGGCAGTCTCGCGCGTTGGAGATGTGTTTTCTATTAATATACAACATAAAGTTATGGTCATTACAACTATCAATGAATTCCATTAGAGAATTATAATAACAAAGGAAGAACATTACCATTATTAACAATGATCGATTGGGTTTGGTGTTCTGAACCATTTACGCCTTCCAAATTCATCGACAAGGTTTCATCCATTGATGCAGTCTCATTCTTCTTAGTACTTTCATAGAATGCTTCGTTTTGACGACACATCAATGCGTGTCGTTCTCCACGCGTTATATGTTTTCTCCATGATATTTCACTCACATCCATATCATGGGTCTCCCCATCTGACATCTGCTCCGAAGCAGACTGAATATAAACAGGGGTTCTGCTGACTTCAGGAATAGACCAATCACATGTGGGTATGGAGCCATCACGAACAATATTAGGGATACAATGGGTTCTCCATGGCTATGGAATGCTTGCTTAGAGTATTGCACGCTGACGCACGCAATGCCATCTTTGTGTGCTTTTGATTGGGAGTCATATTGGTATAACGTGCCCTATCCTTCGCACGTATTGATTCAAGTTTCTCTAATGAAATCACATGACAACGCTAAAGTGAGAGTTGTGGTTGACATGGAAATATGATGATCAATCTGTGTTAAATGATATTACTGACACATTCTCTAATGAAATCACATGATAACCTAAAGTAAGAGTTGTGGTTGACATGGAATTATTATGATTAATCTGTGTTAAATGATATTACTGACATATTTGTCCAGTGTTAGGCAACCTTTACCTGACGATGATTTCCTTGCTTCACGCTGTCTTTTTAGAAGTTCACCTTTTTTCTTGCTATCCATCAATGCATATCGTTCCCTATCCCGTAGCCTCTTCCGCTCTTTGGAATCTATGGGTTGTGGTTGAATCATCGATGATGTGGGCCCATCATTACTGCAATTGTTGATGGCAATAATATCTAGAAATGAAAAAAAGCACATATTTAGTACAATACAGAATGAATTATTAACAAAGTTGCTTCCATTTTAACCACTAATTAGTGGCCTTCATACCAGTCATGAGGTTTTCTTGCCCCTGGGATGGAAAATCAATTGATGCTCTTTGGTATGTGTCATTTCTATTTAACCACTCACTATCTTCATTAGGCACCACATTTTCCTTGTTCAATGCAATGTCCCCTTGTTAAACAAATTATCAGATGTATTAGCTAAAGTAGAGAACCAGCAAATGATATAACTGCCAATAATAAGCCGACACTTGATGGTAAAGCACAGCATGACCAATTGTCATTATCTGCACTTGGGAGAGCACAGATGGACTTCCCCCAACTTTCGCCTCTTCAGAACCAACTAATGGTTGAGCTCTTTTTTGTTGATAGGCTTCACGGCGCTTCCGTAGTAATTCATCTTTTTCTGTTTATCCGTTTGCGCATATCGCTCCCTAGCACGTTGCCTCTTGCGTTCTTTCATATCTGTAGGTTTCCCTCCATTACTAATGTCAACAACACCTAAAAAGCACACAATTTAGCTAGTTGATGTGCATCAGATGGTACATTTACACGTAATCCAATCAATATTACTTGCGTTGACGGAGTTGCACAGGTCTTTAAAGGGAGTGCGTTCACTGGAACGTTTAGGAGACTCCATCTGCAAAGAAAATAAATAAGGAAATTAATAAAATAGTTCTTGTACGTTTCAGAAAATTCATCACAATATCTTCGCACTAACAGCTATAATATAAACTGCTGTATGGACAAGGTGGATTATTCATAAGATTTTACGCTAACACTCTCTTGTGTAGCTGTGTTCTGCATAGTCCGAGATGCTCCTAACTGTTTAACTCATGTGCAAGTAAATCATCTATGCCGGACATAAAATGGTTCACTGCCTAATTTTGCATAGCCGGGCAAACACATAATTCTGAAGCACATTTTCTGGCAAAAAGAGCATGCAGGCAATTCTGTACATGCGAGAAAACAAACAAACAAATACTTTCGAAGGATACTACTGTGAATTAGGAACATATAAGAATCTCTCAAGTCTCACCACAAATGGTAGATTTCAGCTCATAATCAAACTTCTGGCTCATGCAACAATAGTTCAAGCGTACAGAGATTTTTTTCAGTAACAAAACACAGGCGAGGAGCTATGGTAAAACTTCAGTACACACAATATCTTCAGTATTAGCATGTGCAACAATATCTTCAGTATTAGCACAAAACTTATGGCCGTTTGAGGTTCTAGGCTTATATAGAACCAAAACACTAGCAACACTGCCTACAGAATCTACTATTAGGCGTTTGAACTGGCAACTTTCATTGTACTACGTCCGCGCATCCATTCATACATTTAGCCAGCTTGTTAAATGGGATGGATAGAGTATATGGATCGTGAGACCAATAAGTCCAACAAGTGGTGCAGGTTTATCAATGAAATTGCAAGCCACTGCATTTGGCAAATTATTGTATCTTTTTTATTCACGTAGATCAGTAGTAAGTTGCACAGGTTCATGGATCCCTTAACCCAGGGGCACTATGCACTCAACATGGAAACACTTGTTGGTAGCAGATTACCAAAATTAACAAAAGGTTGATCGATGAATTTCTGAAGATTTATTCGTGATGCGAGATCCAAGAATATAAAACTGCAAGAAATAAGAATAACATGATGCAATTAGGCACACGTGATCTATGGAGATATACGTGGGCGTATGTGCTCGAGCCCAAGCACAGGTTGGACATGAGGAGCCGACGGCAGTGGGCAGCGCGTGCTAGATAGGGAGAGGCGGCTGGACGTGCTGGTCGGGGCGATGTACGAGCAGGGGAGGCGCGACTATGGAGAAGCTCACCGACATGGCCGTGAGAGACAGTTGGGCGACACACATACCTGGTGCAGGCGGAGCTTATCCGTCGTGTCGTTCCCGCGGCAAGGTGTAGGCCTGCCGGGCGTGGCGTTGTCGTAGTCAATGAGGCGAGGTGCAGCCGCCGGCGACGGACGGGAGGACGTGGCGATGCCGAGCGCGGCATTGTTGTAGGCGAAGAGGCGCGATGCAGTCGCCCCCGGCGGACGACAGGGCGTCGGTGTGGTGTTGTTGTAGGTGGGCAGCGCGGTGCGGTCGCAGACGACGGACGGTGAGACGAGGGCGAGCACGGGGCAGCATGCACGGAGGCGGCGGTTTCCTTGTACTAATCGTGGAAAGAACACAGATTAAGGAGGGGATTAGGGAGGCAAGTTAATGTTAATAAAGGCTCTTTTAATTATGTGTACTAAGAAAAAAAACCTGGAGGGAGGGAGTCATTACGTGGGGAGGGGATGTGGAGGTTAGACGAAGGGAGCGAGCGAAATGGGAACGTTGCTCGATTTTTAAGTAGTAGAGATTTTTGTTAGCTGGTTAGTTAGGCAGCAGGGCCCGCATGTCTGCGAGCCAGGGGGTTAGTTAGTGGTTCAATTAGCCGCTAATGACGCGTCCACGTCATCATCGCCGGCGTTATAACCACCGGCTAAACAGAGCACGGCGAGGTTGCTTGTCCGGCCAACTCCGACAACGAGAGGTCGCGCGGCTGGGCTCGTTGGAAGCGGCGCAATGAGGCGCGTCCGTTGGTGGCCTCGGGCGGCGCTGGGGTGGCGTGCAACAGCGGTGACGGCGAGTTGGGCGGCGGCCGGAGTACGGCGTCGATGGGGATCAGGTCTAGGGGACGAAATTAACAGAGAGGAGAGAGGGGAAACAACGGCGGCCTCACAGGGAGTAGAACTGGGGATCGAAGAGCTCGGGGACGATCGGCAGGCGACAGATCGATGGCGGCTCCCTCCGGTGGCCGATGTTGAAGACGAAGACGATGGCGACGGAGTAGCGTGTCCCGAGCTCGCTTGCTTCGATGGATAGGCCCGTGACGTCTTGGCGGAGCGGTTGGACGGCTAGGGAGGCAAGGGGTGGGCTGTGGCCGCGAGGGCAGCGAGGGGCAGCGATGGTGGCGCTCGGCCGGTGAGAGAGAGAGAGCCAGGGGAGGGGAGAGGTTGCGGGTGAGGGAGAAAGAGAGGTCAGGGGGGTCTCTAGGCATCTCCAAACGCGGGATCAGGGAGAAGGATGGGCCTCCAGTGCGAAGCAGGAGGTGGCCGTAGCTGCGCGTGCATCGACATGCACCTGCTCCTACTGGCAAGAGGAAGACGATGTGGTGGGGGTAGGTGGGCTGGACCAGGTAGGTGCGGGTAAGAGGCCCGGTGGGCTTTCGTTTTTCTTTTGTTTCTATTTTTCTATTTTGCTTTGTTTAATTGCCACTGAATTCAAATTCAAACAAGTTTGAAAACAGTGCCAAAACTCCCCTGGATAATTTTATGTCACTTAAGGTCTACTCCTCATATACATAAAATGTCTCAGGGCATTTGAAAATATATTCATTATATATTATGAATATAACTCCAAATTCAAATAGAATATTGATTTAAAATCAGAGCCCAAATAATCCCTTAGAAATGTTCCAAAATTTTCGTTTGATTTATAACTCTTGCCAAAATTGTGAGATCTATTTCTAGGGCATTTTGGATTTACTGATTGCAATTTTAGGGTTTCTTGCCCTTTTATTAAAATGATTTCTGAGGCTTTCAATTTCCTCATTTCAACTTTCGGAATATAGACATGATGCACACATGAAGCTAGCCTAGAGCATTACCAGAAGCTACGGATGTGACAACTAGTAAGCAACAACCTTTCAAATCAAACTCACCGTGGTTGCCGGAGCAATCTGGGGCATCGGCGGAGGGCCCTGACCATTTTTCTCGCACATGGTCTGCACATTTGATTCTCACGAGTCAATCATATTAGATAGTAATGCGAACATTACGTGCATGATTGGGCTAATATGCACGAGAAACATACCACGATGAGCTTGTATGGGGCCCGATTAGCGCTGTCGTTCTGGTTCCTCTCCTCCTCCAACAGCTTAGCCGTCCTCTCCAGCATCTCCCTCTCCCTCTCCGCCGCCTCCCTTTGTGCCTCCCTTTTTGCCTCCTCCACAACCTCCTTTGTCTTTAATCTCTCTTTCTCAACAATAGCCTACAACACACCACTCCTTGTTAGCATTGTAATCATCGATGGACGCACACACAATGTAATGGAGGAAAGGTGAGAAAGTCCGTATAACTAACCGCCATGGTGATCTCCACGGGCCGTGCACGAGGCGATCTCTCAGGGTCAGAGCTACTCAGGCGCTTCTTGATCTGCGAGAGAGTCTTAGGACAATGTATCAGTCCATGACCAATGGCTTGAGAGCCATGGGACCTCTGGCCACCAGATATCATCACCAGCTCTGTATCAAAAGGATCCTGACTCGGGTTAAAGTCCTCCCCTTTACTCGCCTCCCCCTCGTCTATGTACCTCACAAGCTTGTGGTGGGAGGTCTTGTTGGTGAAGCGCTCTTATCATCTAGGTCCGACTCTGTGAATGGCTTGGCTTTCCTTTACGGGGCCATATGGGCCATGGCAAAAAGTAAACAAAATTAGTACAACATAAATTTTTTGGATACCTGACATGAACATGATAATATGTATATAATTTAAGTGTATCATAATCATGAACATAATAAAAATACACCTGATCAACACAAATATATATATGGGGTCGGGGTGTGGTGTCAGGGTGTCGGGGTCGGGGTGTCGTGCCGGGGTGTCGTCTCGGGGTCGC
>NC_041386.1:413445899-413453625 GCF_002162155.2 Triticum dicoccoides | reverse complement strand
GGGTGATGGCGACAGAGGGGAGGGGGCAGGGGGCGGGGCAATGTGGAAGGTGCAGCGGGGGTGCGGTGGAGGTCAGGGTGCCGCAGGGGAGGGGTGCGGGGCGGCGGCCGGCCGGCTACGACAGACGGGGTCGGCGGCGGCGGCGCGGGTGTGGGTGGGGAGGAATGAGAGAGTGGAGAGAAGAGATAGAGGACGGGGGCGGGACAACCGTCAACATACCCGCCTCTTTGCCATCAGCCAACGGTCGGCAAAGATTCTTTGGCGTTCACTTGTGGACGGCAAAGAGGTGGGGCCGGTTGGTTTGAGTTGGTTAAACATTAACTGGACCCACCCACCTCTTTGCCGTCAGCCAGCGGACGACAAAGAACTGGCTGATGGCAAAGACCTTGTTTGCCATTAGCCAGATCTTTGCCGTCCATTTTCTTGTGGCTGACGGCAAAGACCTTTGCCGTCAGCAAGCGGACGACAAAGAGTGGGCAGACGGCAAATAAGCTAATTCCAGTAGTGTATGCCACCAAGGCCACACTAACCACTTTATTGGTTGCCGCCAAGCATAGCAGCAATGGCTCTTCCGGTTTAGGGGCAACCAAGCTGGGCACAGAGGATAAGTAGGCCTTCAACTCTTGCAAAACTGGATCTGCTTCTGGTGTCAACTTCATGGGTCATGCCTACTTCAGGATTTTAAAAAACAGCAGGGCGCGCTCGGCCGACTTGGAGATGAATCTGCTTAGCGCGCTAACGCACCCCGTCAAACGACTTACATCCTTGACTATCCTGGGCGCTTGAATCTTCTTGATAGCTTTGATCTTGTCTGGGTTGGCCTCGATCCCCCGATGGGACACAAAGAACCGAAGTAGCTTGCCGGAAGGAAGGCCAAACACACACTTCTCCGGGTTGAGCTTCAGGTTGATCTTATGCAGATTAGCAAATGTCTCCTCCAAATCCTGGATGAGGGTAGCTCCGTCCTTGGTTTTGACCGCGATATCATCCATATAAGCCTAAATGTTCCTGTGCAGTTGTGGCTCGAAACCAATCTGGACTACTCTTGCTAAAGTGGACCTGGCATTCATTAATCCAAATGGCATGCGGATAAAATAGTACGGACCACATGGCGTGATGAACGAGGTGTTGTATTCGCCTTCCTTGGACATGAAGATCTGATGATATGTAGAATATGCGTCCAAAAAGGAGAGCAAATCATAGCCTGAAGTGGAATCCACAATCTGATCAATGTGCGACAAGGGAAATGGATCCTTCGGGCAAGCCTTATTGAGATCTATGAAATCTAGGCTGAGCCTCCATTTCCCATTAGCCTTCCGGACAACCACTGGATTTGCTAACCATGTCGGATGCAACACTCCTCTGACCAAACCAGCTGCCTCAAGCTTCTTGATTTCGTCTGCAATGAACTGCTGCCTCTCCAAGGCCTACTTCCAAACATTCTTCTTGACAGGTCGGGCGTGTGGGCAGACAACAAGGTGGTGCTCGATTACCTTCATGGGAACACCGGGGATATCACATGGTTGCCAAGAAAAAACATTGAGATTCGCCCGCAGGAAGGAAACGAGCGTGCTTTCCTATTTGTCATCAAGGCTGGCGCTGATAGTGAAAGTACCATCAATGCCAGCCAGCGCTGCCGGGAACTTCTTCACTTGTGGGGCAGCGACATTCAATCTCTTGCTATCGGAACTCTCCGGCAAGTCTTTAAAGAGGTACGCTTCCCGGATTCCTTGCCAGCGTCCCTACTATCCTTTTTCCTTCCTATGTTCTCCTTGGCGGAAACTGCTACTGCCGCTGCCTTTGCCGTGACTGCGTCCCGGTATATCTTATCCACGCAAATGTTTGCATCCTTCCCATCTCATGGGATGGAAATGATTCCTATCGGCCCAGGCATCTTCAAGTTGTTGGAGGCATAGTGGGATGCTGCCATGAATTTTGCCAAGGCTGGGCGTCCAAGGATCCCATTGTATGGTAGGGGGAGGTCGACCACTTCAAACACAATTTTCTCAGTTCGATAGTTCAATTATCCCCAAATGTCACTAGCAACGTGATCTTCCCTTAGGATGAGTCCTCCTGTGGTTAACTCCTTGAAACGTGCCCGTGACCTTTAGCTCTTCCTCCGCTATCTGAAATTTGCTGATGACCTTTATTCAACCTGGCCCCGCCGTCAATCAACATATTTGTGACCTTGAGGTTGCGAATTGTTGGACAGATTAACAATGGCAAACATCCTACCGCAGTGGTACGGTCAGGATGGTCCTCTTCATCAAATATGATGGGCGTGCGTAACCATTTGAGTGGTATCCGAGCCTCTGGCACTGGTTCCACAACATTGACCTCTCGTGACCACCGTTTAAGTTGGTGGTAATAGGAGTGCAGTGATGCACCCCCGTCAATGCACAGGGCGTCAGTGGCCTTCTGGAACTCCTGCTCACCGGTTTCCTCTTCATCCGCTCCATCGCTCTCATCATTGCAAGCTTACTTATCTCGACCCCTGGTCGGTTTTCCTTGGTTCCAAAAGGGTTTGCCTGGGCGATTTGCATCACCGCCCCGACTCTTACCGCTAGTAGCATTCTGACCTTTTTCCTTATCACACTTCTCATCTTCTGCTCTCTGCCTCTTGACGAGCTGCTCGACCTGGTAGCACCCTTGAAGGTCATGGTCCTTGGTCCGATGAATCTTACAGTACGACCCATCGCCTTTCCCAGCCTTCTCGGCAGCAGAGGCCTCTCGGCATTTAGCGCACACGGGAGCCTCCTTGCCAGGAGCTTCAGCTTGAGCCTTCTTGCTGGTACTAGGTGAGTCCGATCCTTCGACAGTCATCATTGTCTTATCCTTGCGCTTCTTGTTGCGCTTCTTGTTCTTCTAATGACTAGTGGATTCCTCGTCGTCCTCTGAGTCGATGTTGGCACAATCCTCTTCTCATTGGAGTTTACTTCCCTCCTCCATCCGAGCATGCTTGTCCACCAAAGTGTAAAGCTCCTTCATAGTCTTGGGCAACCGCACGTTCATCTTGGAATGAATCCTGCGATGGATATTTGGGATGTTCCTATGGACTCTACTGAATCTCTACAAGTACTTCTAGAGAGTCTCGCCTTCTTTTTTCTGGAGAAGGAGCAAATCGTTGGTCCACCCTGGTTCTTGATGGCCGCCAATGAAGGCGCCAACGAACTCATGTCACAGGTCAGGCCATGACGAAATGGAGTTTGCCAACAGGTGCATCAGCCAAGACCTCACATTGGACTTGAGTGCCAAAGGGAAGTATTTGGCAAACACCTTTTCATCTCTTCCCCCGACAGCATGAATAGTGATGGTGTAGATGCTAAGAAACTCTGCCGGGTTTAGGCTTCCATCATACTTCTAGGGTATCTCTGGCTTGAACATGCGGACGGACGGCCAACAAACTTGCCGCAGCTGACGAGTAAAGGCAGTGCATCCAATCTCGAAAGGTAGGCACCCGCCAAACTCAAGCGCGGGTTCGTCAACGTCGGGTCCATCATACCCATTGGCCTGACGGTGGTTGTCGCGGCACTGCTCGATGATGACGTGCATGTCTCCCCTCCCGCCGTCCTCTGAGGCTCGCCGTTGGCCTCGATGTACTCGAGGGTCATAGGAGGCCATCGAGACGTCGTCAGGCTCTTGGTTCTGCCACGCTCATGCTAGTTGTCGTGGTGGGGACTACACCGTGGGGTGACCCCTTTCGTACGACCAGCAGCACGAATCGTCATCATCGCTTGGGGAGGCCGTGGCGGGACAGCTCGCTGTGAGCCCCCGGCCTCGGCGAAATCGAGAAGACTCTGGATGGTGGCATACCACTCATCCATCTGCTCAGCCGCTGGCAAAAACCTCAGTAGCAGCTGGGCCCATGCCATGGCCTCCGTAGCAGTGCTTGGCATGGGTGACGATGATGTGGACCGCACTGTCGCTCGGCTCCTGATAGTGCCAACGGTGACAACACCATGTCCTTGCTGTTGCGAAGCGGCCATCTGGATGACATGGTGACATGGTGAGGGCGCTTGAGGGCCAGCGGCTCCGGTAGGCGCAGCGACCTGGTCGACTCGCACCAGGGGAGGCGCACGCAGCACGGTCGCTCCCGTGACGGGGGCGGCCAGAGGGTGGTGATCCACCCCGGACCGAGTGCCACCCCTGAGGTTGTGCTCATCGGCGAGGGGAAGGGGCGCAGATGGAACAACCCCTTCACCCATACCTCGCTGAGCGTGGCCACCGGGATGCTGCTGATGTTGCTCTCCTCCGGCACCTCCAGCTCCCGCTCCGGCCACTACTAGGAAAAGGCCTACTAATGGCGCACCAGTTTTGCCTACTAATGGCGCATCACTGGTGCGCCATTAGTATCACGCCACTAGTATTTTTTACTAATGGCGCACCACCCAGTGCGCCGTTAGTATATAACACCATGCGCCATTAGTATGCCTCCCAGGGCCATATTTAACCATGTGCTTTGGCACACTAATGGCGCAATGCGGTTGGATGCGCCATTAGTATACTTGGCATACTAATGGCGCACTCTTTAGTGATGCGCCATTAATATGAATATTAGGTTTTTTTACTTTTCTGATTTTTGCACAGGTTACAAAATATATTATTTGACAGAATATAGACAGTAGCACACAGCAACAGAAGATTCATCGAATACAATAGAAGATTAGTCTCCGAATACAATTCATCATATTAGTCTCCGAATTCAAAAGACCAAACAAAGATAAAACATTACATGTCTCGAGACCGCGAGTATCGAGTTTGTCAGAAGTAATACTAATCCTAACAAGTCCTACTAATCATCATCATACAACTTCTACTCATTATTCATAACAAGTCATACGATCATCATCTTGATAGTCATCGAACCAACCCTACTTAATTTTTCTTAGCACATGATCATCAGTATTAGGCGGGACCTAAATACCCTATTTAAGCTAAAATAGCATAAAACAATATAGACCCTGACTCTCCATTATGGAGAATGGAGAACATCCTGTCTCCAATTCTTGCGCTTCGCTTCCTTTTGCTTCCAAGAAGCTCCTTACGACTGTCCATACATTGTTTCCATCCTTTGATTTTCATGTCTCCACTTCTTTTAAAAATCTCGTATGGACAGTTGAGATTCGTAGGACGACCTGGCTGTATGTTCAAAACATTAACACTACCTTTCTGATACATCATATGAGGCACACAATTCTCTGGGATTATCTATTGACAAACATAGTAATAACTTCATAGTTAGCAATGATGTACTAGTTTTAGAAGTATGCAAAAGATGCACGGATGTCGTAATAGTAAAAATCTTACCAGGGTATCTCCATGGTAGTTACCGTAGTTGAACACATGCACTAGTGGCACGTATTTACCATAATGTTGAGGAGTTTGATTGTGGATAATGTAATTCTCAATGTCAGTACAAAATCCGACCAGATGATTTTTCTCCTTGTAAGTTGTTAATTCAGAGCCATCGGTGTAGTGGGTTTTGTCTACCATCTCCCGCACATTCTTTGAACAATAAAAATAAGTTGTCAATGGAAATAAGCTGTCAACTATTTTGAAATAAACAATATAAATTAGCTAATAATTATGTTTGAGAAACTCACATAGCGGTAGAACTGGAGGCGTATCAACAAGGACCCAAATGTCCATATTGTCTTGGTTGATGTCAGGATTACCAAGATCCATGGTGATAAGCATACCCTCATCAAAACCATACGTCTTGCAAAATGCTTCCCAATTTTTGCAACCAAAATGGGTTACGCTCTCAGAATTATATAGATTAACTTCAAAGTCCACATCGTGATGGGTCCTTAGGTGAATTTTCTTTGTTTCAGAAATTTCATGGTCTTCAAAATCCATCCTCTCCAAGACATAGCATCTTGCATGGCATGGGATAAGCTATACTCGAATTGTAAAAGATGAAAATTACACATTGGAATAGTTGAAGTCATGCTTAATTATGAAAATAACACTTGTCGTCGTTGTGTACCGTTTCAACTTCGAAGGTCTCCTCGAGCTTAATGCTGAAGCGCCGATCATCATCTAGGTGAGGCATGTCGCACAGACCTCGATCGTCGTGGCACCAGTCGCACTCCGCCGGGAGACTTTCGTCGTCCGATGATGATGACGACATATCCTACGTTCATAATTCAAAACTACGTCATTTAGGGTTTGTCGACACCGAGGTATCCTAAAACCTAAGCTTTTATCATTTAGGGTTTGTCGACACTGAGGCACCCTAAAAGCCTAAGCTTTCATCATTTAGGTTCTTATCGACACCGAGGCACCCTAAAAGCCAAGGTTTTATCATTTAGGGTTTGTCGACGTCGAGGCACCCTAAAAGCCTAAGCTTTCATCATTTAGGTTTTGTCGACGCCGAGGCACCCTAAAAGCCTAAGCGTACATCATTTAGGTTCTCATCAACACCGAGGCACCCTATAGAAGCCAAGTTAAGTTTTCATCATTTAGGGTTTATCGATGCTGAGGCACCCTAGGATGGGCCTAATCACTTGGCACTAATCACTTGGCTCTATTGCCACCTATGGTTTAATGCGCAAGAATGGCGGGGCAGTTGATCCAACTTAGCTAAGTACTAAGATACCCTGGCCCATGCATTAGTCGCAAGTACCCCATATGTCCTATTTTTAGCAAATTCTTGCTAAAATTCACGGAAAATTTCAGCATGACCTTTGCTGAAAATAGGACATATGGAGTACCCGAATTTGCCGGAACTGAAGTTAATTGACATTCCGACAAACTCAAGGGCCTCTCGGGGTACCTGCAAATTCATCACGACACAATGGTCGGAGACAAAACCCAGCAACTTTACAAGTCTTTCACAGATTTGTTTGCAAGTTCTGATATGTAATAAAGATGAGCCTCAAAGATGAGCCTCCAATGCTGATTTGTTTGCCTCAAGACAAGATGAACCTCCAATACAACAAGTAATAAAATGTTTGCAAGTTCTGATATGTTTGCAAGATGAACCTCCAATGCAATAGTCTTATACATTAGGACACTACAATGATCTACAACCTTATGTAAAGTGCCAACTCCACAGATTTCTTTTTCACAGCTTTTATATTATTTCTAGAAGCAACACAACAGGGTTAAACACCAGAATCTTGAGTCTAATTAAACCCAAAAATAAACATTTCTCTTTCCCCTCCCCCTCCTATCCCTCTGTCTCTCTTTCCCAGCTCCAACCCGAAACACAAATTAAGTTAGCCATGGTTTAAACACCAGCTCATTCATTCTCACCTCTGGTCCAGGTGCTCTTCTCCTCCTCGTGCCTCTATCCTCTCCCTCAGCCCAGGAACACCTGCACATTCACAGCAAAAAGCAATAGCTTGTTCAGACACTTCTTTTTTACTGTGTTATTCCAGCTGGGAAAAAAACATTGCTTCAAAAGCAAATAAGAGCAGGAGTGCAAGCATCTAATGCTTGCTGCTCTTCTTCTTGCCACTTGAAGCACTGCAACTTGCCTCCTGATCGTCCTAATGCACCATCACAAAATTAAGTTCGAGTTACCTGAGAGGAGAGGAGGAAGAGAGGAGAAGAGAGGCAGAGGAGGAAGAGAGGAGAAGGGAGGCAGAGGGAGGAGGAAGAGAGGAGGAGAGATGAGGAAGAGAGGAGAAGAGAGGCAAAGGGAGGAGGGTTACCTGACCACGATGAGGAGGCGCGGGGGCGGCGATGGAGACAGAGGCGCGGGGCGGCGGCGGCATGG
>NC_041386.1:413364296-413445342 GCF_002162155.2 Triticum dicoccoides | reverse complement strand
ATGGAGACGGAGGCGCGGGGGCAGCGGCGGCGTGGGGGCAGCGACGAACACGGAGGTGCGGGGGCGGCGGCGGCGTGGGGGCGGCGACGGAGACAGAGGTGTGGGGGCGGCGGCGGCATGGGTCGGGGCAGCAGGGGGAATTAGCTAGGGGGTGAGGGAGAGGGACTAAGGGGATCTGGCGAGAGGGAGGGAATTAGCTAGGGGGGAATCTTACTAATGGCGCACCTGCGGTCGGTGCGCCATTAGTAATCTTTTTTTTACAAAGCAATAGCGCACGAGGCAGAGGCGCGCCATTAGTAATCTTTTTTTTATATATAGCAATGGCGCACCAGCCAGAGGTGCGCCATAAGTAATTTTTTTGTTGCATGTAATAACTTTTTAGAAAATGAATATGAATATGAAACAGTAATATTTTTTTATAAAAACAGTAATAATTGTTGTTTAACGACAATTGTAGTCTACACTTTTTTTTATTATTATTTTTAAAATGAAGAGGGGAGAGGAGTCGCGGGTGGGATCGAGATCGAGATGGAGGGGGAATCGAGATCGAGATGGAGGGGGATCGAGATCGAGTGTCCTCATGAATATTCAATATTTTATCATATTGAATATGAAAAAATATCATCAAATTTGAAAAAATATTCATGAATTCAAAAAGTGCCCATGAAATTTTAAAATATTCATGATATCAAAAAGTTCCCATGAAATACAACCGAGAAATGAAGACTACGATTTAAATACAGTCGATCATAGCTAGCTATCTGTTCATAATCTTCTTGCCCTTCTTTTTTGCAAATGGAGTTCTTCTATGGAATGGACGTCCTTTAGGTAGGGTGGTCCTGCTTCTTCTTGTGGTGTATGCTGCTACTTCATCGTCGTCGTCATGTTCGATCTTCGGGTCGCCGTACTTGTCGAAGTCTTGCCCATTGGCTACTCCATCCATTCCGATGATCTTCCTTTTGCCGCTCCTCACGACAACACGACTGGGCTTTGACGGGTCGGTAATGAAGAAGCATTGGTCCACATGGGAACCAGTACCCATGGCTCATTTTTCGCGGTGACGTTTGTGCCCACGGTCTTGGATTTGGCTTCGGGTATAACCATGGTGGTGAAATACCGGTCTTCTTTTAGGACGCTCTTGGCCCGTCTGACATGGAACATCGGGACCTTCTCTCCAGCGTAGCTCAGCTCCCAGATCTCCTCGATCCTTCCGCAGTATTTGTCCTTGTCGTTACCGGTGTAGGATTCCATCGTTACCCCGCAGTTCTGATAACCATCGCTCTTCATGTCCTTGTCCTCGGTGTAGAATGTGTAGCCGTTGATATCGTACGCCTCATAGGTCATCAGGTTGTGCTCGGCGCCCTGTGACAAGGCGAATATGAGTTGTTCTTCCGCGGAAGAATCCTCATGTAAAGGGTACGACAGAAGCTTCTGCTTGAACCAACACGTGAAACATGAGTTGTGCTCTTTGATTATATCTCCGTCCGTCCTCTGTTGGCCTCGGTCATTGTACGTCTTCTTAATAAAGGTTTTGTGCTCTATCACCCCAGGATCGACCACGTCTATGTGTTGTAGCGTGACTAGGTTTGCTCTTTCAAAGTCGGCGAGTCGACCCTCGAAGTTGACATGCATTTCGCGGCGACCCTCACAGTGACCCCATCCAGCAAGCCTGCCGAGGTGCCTGTTGACAGGCAGACCAACGGGGTTCTCGATGCCTAGATAATTCGTGCAGTAGAAGATGCACTCTTCGGTTAGAAAGCCCCTGGCTATACTTCCCTCTGGACGTGACATGTTGCGAACGTATGCTTTGATGACACCATTCATCCTTTCCAATGGGATCATGCTATGCAGGAACGTCGGCCCGAGTTGGATGATATCCTCCACGATATGGACCAGCAGATGCACCATAATGTTGAAGAATGAGGGCAGGAAGTACATCTCAAGCTCGCATAGTATCACCACGATCTCTTCCTGTAGCCTTCTGAGTTGCCTCACGCCAACCGACTTCCGAGAGATGACATCGAAAAAGTTGCATAGGCCAAATAGCGTTTCACGGACGTCCGCATCCATGATCCCACGGATTGCAACTGGAAGTATCTGCGTCATCAGCACGTGACAGTCGTGAGACTTTATCCCGCTGAACTTCTGCTTCGCTAGGTCTAGGTATCTGCTTATCTTCCCCGCGTAACCGTAAGGAAGTTTTACTCCTATGAGGCAGGTGAAAAACTGCTCGATCTCCTCCTGACTTAGAGTGAAGCACGCGAGAGGGTAGTCATTTCCGGTCTTCTTGGCCTTTTTGCCTTTGCGACGACTTTCTGTGTCCTGCTTCGCCTCATCATCATCATCATCATCATCATTAGCGTGAAGCTCCTGCCTGATGCCCATTGATTTCAAGTCTGCTCTTGCTTTCGGCCCATCTTTGGTCCTCTCTGGCATGTTGAGCAGGGTACCAAGCAGACTCTCGCACACGTTCTTCGTGATATGCATGGCATCAAGGCTGTGAGGCACACGGTGGATCTTCCAGTATGGCAAGTCCCAGAAAACAGACCTCGTTTTCCATACCTTCAGCAACGTCTCTGGCGCCTTTCACTTCTTTCCCGGCTCTTGCGCCTTTTGCTTCTTTCCCGGCAGTGGGCAATCTTTCCAATTTTTCAACAGCCCGTCTATTTCCTCGCCGCTCCTCGTACGCGGGCGTCTTGGGAGTTTGGTTTCACCATCGAACAGATCCTTGCGTTTCCTCCACGGGGCATCGTCGCGAAGCCACCTTCGATTTCCCATGAACATGGTTTTCGAGGACCCGGGATCTCTATCTAGCTGGCGATACATTGTGTCATCCATTCACCTGACGCATCCAGAAAATCCGTGGACCACCTGCCCCGCGAGATATCCGTAACCGAGATAGTCGTGCACCGTCGTGAGCAGTGTGACTCTCCTAGGGAAATATTCTTTCTCTGCGGCGTCCCATGTATTGGCTGGCGTTTTCCACAGCGTGTCTAGCTCCTCTTTCAGCAGCCCCAAATACAGATTGATGTCGTTCCCTGGTTGTTTCGGCCCTTCAATTAGCATACTCATGTGAATGTACTTCCTCTTCATGCACAACCAGGGGGGAAGGTTGTACATCACACAAACACAGGCCAGGTGCTATGTGTGCTTCTCTGGCTGCCAAACGGATTGACTCCATCGGTGCTCGCGCCCAACACAATGTTCCTTGGATCCTTCCCAAATTCTGGGTGTTCGAAGTTCAACGCTTGCCACTGGATCCCATCCTTAGGGCGACTCAGCATCTTGTCTTTTTTATTTATCTCTGGATCATTTGCGTCATCTTCTCAATTCTTCTCCTCCCTATCCGCGTTCCAACGCAGGAGCTTTTCTACCTTAGGGTCCACGAAATACCGCTACAGACTAGGAGTGATCGGAAAGTACCATACCACTTTTCGAGGAGCTTTCTTCCTCTTCTTGTATCGAGTGACGCCGCACACCGGACATATGGTAGACTCCGCGTGCTCGCCCCGGTAAATGATGCAATTGTTCATGCACACATGGTATTTCACATGCGGTAAATCTAGAGGACACACGAGTTTCTTCGCCTCCTCGAGACTGATTGGGCACTTGTTCCCCTTGGGAAGATGTTTGTGCCAGAATGACATGTTCTCGTTGAAGCACGCGTCGGTCATATTGTGTTTTACCTTCATCTCCAAAGCCATGAGCGTTACTTTCAGGAGGGTATCCTCGGGTCTGCATCCTTCATACAATGGAGTAACCGCGTCTATCTCTAGTTGATCCAGCTTGGCTTTCTCTCGGGCGGCAGCTCTTGCGTTATCCGTCTGCTTGAGAAGCAGCTCTTGAATATGAGGGTCCTGCACCCAGCCCATCGATGGTCCATCGTCGTCTGCTCCTCCGGCATCTAGATCTTCATGATCATGCCCTTCGTCTGCTCCGGCTTCTTCCTCATCATCATGTCCGGCATCTTCTACATGATGACTGTGTACAGCATCATCGTCGTGATCATGTCCTGGAGATTCTTCGTCTTCTTGCCCACCTGAGCCGCGGTGGTTGTCTTGCTGCCCTTCCTCATTTCTTGCCTGGCCCCCATGGACAACTTCATAGTCATCTTCATCACCTTGCCACCGATAGCCATCCATGAAACCACGCAAGAGTAGGTGGTCCCGCACCTGCCCGAAATCCGGGTTCGCAATAAGGCACTTCAGCTTGCATCTTCAACACAGACATCTTATCTCCGTCTCGTTCTTTTGAAGCATCTCGGCCTTCGCGGAGCTCAAAAACCTATTCATGATGCATTCGGTCATCGTGCGGACCATGGTCGCCTGCGGGGTAGAGCAAAACGATATTTTAGAACCAAGAAAAAATTTGGCATGACTTTCCCTAAAAATAGGACCAAACAGAATGCATAGTGCCAAAATTCTCGCCAAAACGGAAATGAATCAACATTCCGGCAAAATATTGGCAACTATCGCATTTCAAATACCGGTACCTGCAAACACAAACATATATGCAACACCACAAACATATGCAACACCACAAACATACATAGATCTAGCTAGGCCACAAAAAGTGCATGTGCACGTTGTTGGAGCGAGCTAGGGAGAAAAAAAGTAGATCTACAACATGAAGATAGCTTTCCCCTTACTTACCTATCAAAAAAGGTAATTTCAACACTTAATTTTGATGAATCTATGGTGCAAATGAGGTGAGGAGGAGGAGGCAGCCGACAAGCTTAGAGAAGGAGGTGGGGGAATGAAGTGGGGAAAGTGAGTGTGTAGGTGTGGCTGTCCAAAAATATCTAGCTGGTCCCAGGTTACTAATGGCGCACCACAGAGACATGCGCCATTAGTAACCCAACATACTAATGGCGCACCACATAGACATGCGCCACTAGTAGTTTTGCAAAAAAGTAAAAAAAAATTATACTAATGGCGCACCGTGGCACAGTGCGCCATTACTAGTTTAAACTAGTAATGGCGCACTATGCAACGGTGCGCCATTAGTAGTTTTGCAAAAAAGCAAAAAAAAATACAATAGTGGCGCACTCTATGGCTGGTGTGCCATTAGTAGTTCTAACTACTAATGGCGCACTCTGCCCAGATGCGCCATTAGTATGTTTGAAAAAATGAAAAAAAAACATTTTTTTACTAGTGGCGCACCATGTGCCTGGTGCGCCATTAGTGTCTTCCACACTAATGGCGCACCAACAGATGGTGCACCATTAGTATATAGTAATGGCGCACCACATGTCTGGTGCGCCATTAGTGTCAATTCCATCTATAGCCCTTTTCCTAGTAGTGGGCCGCTGGGGAGGTGGTGACGGCGCCGCCTGCTCCGACCACATCCCCTGTAGTGTCCACGTCCTCGCAGGCCTCCGCATCCCCCATAGCATTGGTGGCTGCGGGCGGCGGAGCCTTCGAGGTGGACGGGTGAGCCGAAGCACTTGATTTCTTCTTGGGCGCCATGGTCGATGGCACCGTCGAAGATGAAGATGGCGATGAAAATGACACGCTACTCACACTTTCAAGTTCGCACATGTGCTCCCCCTACCTGGCACGCCAAAGATGTCATGGAAAACCTCGGCCACATATGGGACCAAGGGTCCCTTGCTGGTTCGGCAAGGGGGACGTCATGTTGCACAGAGAGCAAAAGAGCACGGGGCAGCACGACTGAGATCACAGGAGCGATTTTACCCAGGTTTGGTCCGCCGTGAGGCGTAAAACCATACTACTGCTGTGGTCGATAGATGGTGGAAAAATGGTGGTGGTCATAGTGCGTTTGCCCAGCAGGGTTGCCTCGGGGCAAAACGGCTATGAGCGTGTGAAATGTGAGGGTGTGGATTCACTAATCCAAGGTCCAAACCTTTCTAAGGTTGTCTCGGGCCTCCTTTTATAGGTTAAGGGGTCACCACAGTGGAAAAATCAGTTATTATGCACTGATAAGATAGCATACAGTGATATCATACCTAACTCTGTAGGCTGACAAAGCACATTAAACGTGCCACTCAACGTCACATCGTCGTCTGCCCGGCAAGCCTTGCCGGGTAGTTTTGCCAGCTTCGCGCCTGCTTGCTTGACACATTGTATGATGGGTGTCATTTGTGGATATTCCTAGTAGAAAGAGGCCGCCATGTCGAAAATGTCTGCCAGTTAGTCACTTTGCGGCTTGACACCACACTGATACACGATGTGCGTCGTGGTGAAGTGGGTTAGTGCGGTTGTCACATCTCCATGAGCCCCGGTAGGCCCTGCCGGGTGGGGGGGGGTCTTGGAGGCCTTCTTCCGGGGGTGACCCGTCCATGCCGGGCTCACCTGCCTGGCAAGGGAGGCTTTTCTCCTGGTGGTTTCTTACTTCCCTGGCTTGGCCTTGGTCCTCTTGATCTGCATATGGGCCTTTTTGAGAATCTTGATTTCTTGTACATTGGCATGTCCTTGGTGTTGTAACCTTGCTCCCATGCTTGTCCACAGTCAGGGCAATGGACCCAGGGTTTGTTGCACGGACACTTTGATGTATGCCTATCTTGATGAGAAAAGGATATATCCTATTATTATTAGAGCTAACCATTCATAACATGAAGAAGAAAGATTATTAAAGGTTCTAGAGAAGCACCGAGCAACTATTGGGTATACTCTTGATGATCTAAAGGGCATTAGTACTGCTCTTTGTCAGCACAAAATTAACATGGAACCTAATGCTAAACCCGTCGTTGATCACGAACGACGTTTAAATCCTAAGATGAAAGAAGTGGTAAGAACTGAAATTATGAAGCTTCTGGAAGTAGGTATAATCTATCATATAACTGATAGTAGATGGGTAAGTCGTGTTCATTGTGTCCCTAAGAAAGGAGGTATTACTGTTGTTCTAACGATAAGAATGAACTTATAACACAAAGAATTGTCACTGGCTATAGAATGGTAATTGGTTATAGACTTATGCTTATAGACGTATGCCTGTTGGTTTATGCAACGCACCTGCTACCTTTGAAAGAAGTATGACTGCTATATTCTCTGATTTTTGTTAAAAGATTATTGAGGTTTTCATGGATGATTTTTCCATTTACGGAACTTCTTTTGATGATTGCTTAAGCAACCTTGATCGAGTTCTGCAGAGATGCAAGCAAACTAATCTTGTCTTGAATTGGGAGAAGTGCCACTCTATGGTTAATGAAGGTATTGTCTTCGGACATAAAATTTCTGAACGAGGTATTGAAGTGGATAAAGCTAAAGTTGATGCAATTGAGAAAATGCCATAAATATATCAGAGGTATTCATAGTTTCCTTGGTCATGCTGGTTTCTATAGGAGGTTTATTAAAGACTTCTCTAAAATTTCTAGGCCTCTTACAAATCTTTTTACAAAAGGATGTTCCATTTGTTTTTGATGATGATTGTGTAGAAGACTTTGAAATACTTGAGAAAGCCTTCATTTATGCACCTCTTGTTCAACCACCTGATTGGGACTTGCCTTTTGAAATTATGGGTGATTCTAGTGATTATGCTCTTGGTGTTGTTCTAGGAAAAAGAGTTGATAAGAAATTAAATGTTATTCATGATGCTAGTAAAACTCTAGACAGTGCTCAAAGAAATTATGCTAGCATGAAAAAGAATTTTTTAATAGTTGTTTTTGCTTGTGATAAATTCAGATCTTACATTCTTGATTCTAAAGTAATTGTTCACACCGATCGTGCTTTATAAAATATCTTATGGAAGAGAAAGATGTTAAACCTAGAATCATTAGGTGGGTTCTCTTGCTACAAGAATTTGACTTACATGTCCCTGATAGAAAAGAAGCTGATAACCCCGTGGCTGATAACTTGTCTAGGCTTAAAAATATTCTTGATGACCCGCAAGCTATTAATGATAGTTTTCCCGATGAGCAATTAGCTGCAATAAATGTTTCTCATAACACTCCTTGGTACGCTGACTATGCTAATTACATTGTTGCTAAATATATACCACCTAGCTTCACATACCAACAAAAGAAAAAATTATTCTATGATTGAATACACTACTTTTGGGATGACAAACATCTTTATAAAGAAGGAGTAGATGGCATTATTAGACGTTGTGTACCTGAGCATGAAGAGGAACAAATCCTAAGAAAATGTCACTACAAAGCTTATGGAGGGCATCATGCGGGAGACAGAACTGCTCACAAGGTATTGCAATCCAGATTTCATTGTCCTACTCTTGTAACACCCTCGATGCGGCCATATCTCCCACGTGTCGGAGCACGACTTAGAGGCATAACCGCATTGAAGGCAATGTTGCAACATGGGTAATCTTTACACATCCCATGTTTTGAATAAGAAAGGGGAATACAGAGTTGGCTTACAATCGCCACTTCACACAATACATGAATAAAGCATTACAACATCCAGATACACTCAAGGTCCGACTACGGAACCCAAAATAAAAGAAGACCACCCTTAATGCTACAGTTCCCCGATCGACCCAACTGGGCTCCACTACTGATCAACTGGAAACAGAACACCATAACGAACACGATCTTCATCGAGCTCCTCCTTGAGATCAGTTGCATCACATGCAATCTATCATCGGCACCTGCAAACTGGTTTTAGGAAGTATCTGTGAGTCACGGGGACTCAGCAATCTCACACCCTCGCGATCAAGACTATTTAAGCTTATAGGATGGGTAAAAGGTATGAGGTGGAGCTGCAACAAGCGACTAGCATATATGGTGGCTAACATATGCAAATGAGAGCGAGAAGAGAAAGGCAAAGCACGTTCGAGAAACTATGAGCAAGAAGTGATCCTAGAACAACCTACGTCAAGCATAACTCCAACACCGTGTTCACTTCCCGGACCCCGCCGAGAAGAGACCATCACGGTTATACACGTGGTTGATGCATTTTAATTGAGATAAGTTTCAGGTTTTCTACAACCAGACATTAACAAATTCCCGTATGCCCATAACTGCCTTTCGAAAGTTCAAATCCCTACAGGGTGTCCAACTTAGCCCATCACAAGCTCTCATGGTCAACGAAGGATATTCCTTCTCCCATGAAGACCCGATTAGGCTCGGAATCCCGGTTACAAGACATTTCGACAATGGTAAAACCAGACCAGCAAAGCCACCCCAATGTGCCAACAAATCCCGATAGGAGCTGCACATATCTTGTTCTCAGGGCACACCGGATTATCCAAGGTTCCGGTAGGCCAGCCCAGAGTTGCCCCTGGTGGCCACCAGCAGCTGACAGGTCGGACCAACACTCAGAGGAGCACTGGCCCGAGGGTCTAAATAAAGATGACCCTTGGGTTGGCCGACCCAAGGGAAAAAGATGCTATGTGGCAAATGGTAAAACCAGTGTTGGGCCTAGCTGGAGGAGTTTTATTCAAGGTGAACTGTCAAGGGGTTCCCATTATAACCCAACCGTGTAAGGAACACAAAATCAAGGAACATAACACCAGTATAACGAAAACTAGGGTGGCAAGAGTGGAACAAAACACCAGGCATAAGGCCGAGCCTTCCACCCTTTACCAAGTATATAGATGCATTAATTAAAATAAGAGATATTGTGATATCCCAACATAACCATGTTCCAACATGGAACAAACTCCATCTTCACCTGCAACTAGCAACGCTATAAGAGGGGATGAGCAAAGCGGTAACATAGCCAAACAACGGTTTGCTAGGACAAGGTGGGTTAGACGCTTGACATGGCAATATGGGAGGCATGTTAAAGCATGTGGTAGGTATCGCAGCATAGGCATAGCAATAGAGCGAGCATCTAGCAAGAAAAGATAGAAGTGTTTTCGAGGGTATGGTCATGTTGCCTGAGATCCCGCAAGGAAGAAGAACGAGTCCGTGAAGAAGACAAACAGACGTAGTCGAACGAATCCTCACAAACACGACGTTATCGGAACTAACCCGAAGAAGCAACACCGGAAAGAAGCTAACAACATAGTAATCACCCATCAGATAATCATGGTATGATCCACAATCAAGTATGATGCATGTCCGGTTTATTGAGGCATGGCATGGCAAAGTGCACAAACAATCCTACAAATTAAGTGGAGCTCAATATGCAACTCCGTTGCATATTGATGCAACACCACATCAGTTATTTAGTTCGATCTTGTTATGTACCCAACAATATTAAATATTGTTTAAACATGGCAAGAGGTGGAGCATAAGTAAGCTAAACATTTAGGCATGTTTAAATGAGGCCGGAAATAACAAACAACAATTCCGGTAAAACCCCATATGCATATTTTGGGTTTGGTACTGTTCTGCCCTAAACCATATTTTTATAGTTGGTAAACATGCAAAGTGATGCCACCATGTTAAACTAGGCAAAATTCTACCCCATTTACATATAAAGTTTGTTAGGTTTGGAGCTACGGTTATTTAGTTATGAATTAAATCATTTAGCATGGTATATGGGCAAAAATTACATAAACAACATTGAAACATTTGAAATATAGATGAAAGTTGAATATTATTAAACTAGACAAAATTCTAAGCAACTTTCATATATTAAGTTTTCCCATGTGATGCTTAGTTTGTGAGTTAAAATATGCATGAAGTTCAAGGGTCTTTCTGTAAAACTGCAATCCTGCGGATAATAGCTAAATTCGCATAGACTGAAAAAAACACTACTCGGCTGAGTCTTCCTGGCCCAACAGGAACAGGGGAGGTGCTGGGCGCGTCCTCACCCATGGGTTTGGCCCAGCTGGAGAGGAGGAGGAAGCTGGGCTGCGGGGCTTGCGTCTGAGCCTTGGAGGCTGCTGACCTAGGCGCGGTCATCAGGGGCTGGTGCTGGGCCGAAGCGGGTGAAGGGCGACGTGGTGGCCCGGGCACGCTAGCGACGCGTTCAACGCGAGGCAGGGCGCTCCTTGAGAAGAACAGGGCTCGAGCGTTGCCTCCCTGGCACGAGATGTAGAGGAGGTCAGCCAGCCGATGGAGCGAGGGGAAATCCCCGGATCCGAGGAGGGAAAGGGCCGGGACTGGCCTGAACGGGTCGGGGAAGTGCCGAACTACCGGAGATGGTGGTAGAGCAAGGACAAGGCTGCACTGGAAGCTCGCATGGACGTCCATGGCGCGGGACGCGGGGCGGCGAAGGAGCAGTAGACTGACGAGGTTCCGTACGGGCGGCTTCGCGGATCCATCGGGGACGAACGGGTGACGGCACACACGTCGAGGACGCGACCATGGATGGGGTTCCTGCCCAGCAAAGAGAGGGCAGAGAGATGAATCACAAAAAGAAAAAAAGGAAGGGAAGAGAGCAAGGGAGACGGGGCGCTGCACGGGCCTACTGGATGTGGTCGTCAGTGGCGAGGCGCGAGGTTGTGAGTCAGAGGAGCTCGGGATCGAGGGGGCGGGGTTCTCTGGTAGCTTCGAATCGAAGAGCTCGGGTTTGACCTCTGGTTGGTGGGAGGAGGAATGGGAGGATCCCAATGTGGATTCGGTGGAGTGTGGCAGCGGCTGAGGGGGAACAAAAGACCTAGATTTTAGGGTTGCTGCCTAGGGGATTGGTCTATATATATCACTAGATTTTGGTTAGGGGCTATTAGGACCCTCCGATCGGACGGTCAGGAAAAATAGGCTATGGAGTCCAAAAGGGAAAACGGTGATGTTTTGTAAACGTTTGGGGATGAACCGGATCCAACGGTGACGACTGTCCGGGTCGGGTCCGGGACAGCTTTTCGGACACGCGCGCGAGGAGGGCCGCAGGCTGACAAGAGAGATTAGGTTGAGCCTAGCGGTAGGTAGTGGACTGTGCGGAAGGCCTCAGGCTGAGAAAAGAGAAGAGAGAAAGACTCGGCGACTGTTTCCGGAGACCGAAAACGTCCGACGTTAGACCGGCAGCGGTGCCGCTATAGTTATCCGTTGGGGCGTCAAACAGACTCCGAACGCGATGAAATGTGACACGCGGTCTACATACACTAAAATAAGACTTCACGCCAACTTTCAACCCATTCCGAGAACATTTTCTGGCCACTTATAAAATAATATTTGGACGTGCCGCGGGCGCGTGCGAGTGTGTCTGGACTCAGAACGGACAACGGATGGAACTGGGGGAACCCGGACGGATGCAAGTTTTGGAAACATGATGATGCAATGCAGATGATGACATGGCAATATGCAACACGCAAGCGAATGACAAGGCAACAACATAAAAAAACTGGAAGACACCTGGCACATCGGTCTCGGGGCATTACAACACTCTACCACTACGAGAGGATATCGTCCCGAGATATAGAATGGCACCGGAGGGAAAATGGAAGAGGAGGACGAGAGGTAAAACTATGTTGCTCCTTTGACAAATGATTGAAACCAAAGAACCTTGAAAGATTAATCAATTTCAAGAAAAGAATACAACAAAGGTGAACAAAGTTGAAAACACTCCGTTATATAAGAGAAACAAGGAACCATACCAAAACCTTGTAGGTTGAAAGACTTAAGAAAAAATGTTAGAATGTACAAGAAGTACATGCAAGCACTCCGATAGCAACAAAACAAACAAGGAACGATAAAGATCAATTACAATAACACTCCGGTCTGAAAAGGTAGGTAAAGAATATGAGCTTGGCAAAATGAAAACACTTGGATGAGACTCCGGTTAAAAGAGGAATGATAGCCACAACACTCCGGTTAAAACAAGATAGAGGAGGAAAAAGAATGATATAATTTGGACAGCGCTCTGACTATAAATGGAAGAATTTGAGCATGAACTAGACAAGATGAGAGGACACTTGATGAACCAACAAACCACTGCCTCCGGAACTATTGAAATAATGGCACAAGGGGTAACAAAGATTTCAGACAGCACTCTGGTTGAGAAGGGAGTCAAAATTTGTTAAGATGAGAGAGCTCGAATGAAAACATGACACTCCGGTTGGATGGATAAGCAAAAGAAAGAACATGAACTTCACAATACGAGATGATGAGTGAAGAGAGCATCATCACAATGCCTCCGGAAGAAATATAAGAATGGAACCAAAAGAACAGAGAAGAAGACAACAAGTTCTGCCTGAAATGAATTTGGGAGGGCATCCTTAAAAAGAAGGATTTAACGGAGTTGTTGGGAAATCAACAACGAAAAGAACAGGCTTGTTGAGGGCTTATGGAAAACATCTCAAAAACTTGAGGTGAAAACCTACCACAAATGAAAACAATAGATTGGATTGCTATCAACAAGGAGACGAGAAGCTTATTTCACTGGGAGGATAAATGAAGAACTTGGGTCATTTATAAGCACCATAAATAGCAACAATCCTTAGAGAAGGCTTTAGGCGAAATATAACCCAAGATAACTCCAATGACGAGATTGATGGAGAAGATGTCTTGAGCGAAGAGAAAATTATGGTTTTAGATGTGTCACTCTTGAAAACTTGTGAATCATGAAACACGAAGGAAAATTATCAACAATGACATAAAACCACCTCAAAAGATGAGATATGAAAGAATTGCACTTCAGAATGCAAGATGAAGAATACTTGAGCTCCTCTGAAAAGAATCTTGATAAGCACTTCGAGAAGGAATTAAATCATTGATGAACCATCATGTAGAACCTTCATGAAGAACTCCAGTAAACAAAAGGATGAATCAACCGAAAGGAAAGAGAAGTTGAAAACACAAGGTGAAACCTTTGCGATGATTTAGATGGACCTTTGCGGCGAAAAAGGAAAAACTTGGAACTCCAGAAAAGAAAGATGAGCACTTGAAACCAAGAATTTAAACATCATGAACAAATTCCGGAAGAAAAGATTAATATATGGATGAAACAAGAATAAGAGTTACGTTATGCGTATCCTTCACCAATTTAATTGATGACAAGAAACGGATTTTCCATACTACTTATCCTCGTAGAAAGATTAAGATAGATTTAGTGCAAACTTGAGAAGGTCTTCAATGATCCACCGGTAGGATTGAAACAATGAATGAATTGATATGATAATCAAGGAAGAGAAATCTTGGAAGAACCACCGTAAGAATTGAAAATGAACAAAGTAAAGGGATGAATCACCGATAAGAATTAGAGAACAAATAATGATACTTGAGGTAATTTAGATACAAGTGAAAACGAAGAGATCATGAGCTGATTAGAGGATATTTACTGATGCACCGGTATGATTTGGAGAACGAGAGCTGAAAGCTTAGAATGAATAAATCTGAAATGATGGCCTTCGGAGAATCAAACTGAAAAGACTCTTGAATTGCTCCGGATAGGTAAAAAGAATTCTCACAATCAAAAACAATTATGAGAGGATGGCAGCAAGCTAGAACCATGAATCTTGAGGAGAAAGGAGCAAGATTTAAGAGAAACTCTTCTTCGGTCTTCAAATGTTGATAATGACGATGAGAAGCACCACCAAGAATTGTTGAGGCACACCAGAATGAAAAATTAGAAAGGTTGAACCAACGATGAAAAGAATTTGAAAGATCTTGGAGAAATCATCTGACTGATGATGAATCATTCTTATGTCAAACTTTGAGATGAATTTGAAAAGCTCCAGGAGAATTAGAAGAGTCAGGTAAGATCCTGGGAAAAGACCTGTGGGTTAGGGCCCACTCAAAAGATACACCGTTGTATGATTTAAAAGAGATATTGCGTCGGTCGAATCAATTGGCTTGAATGAGATAACAACCTTGAAATAGGTTGAACGGATCTTGAATGACTAGACGAGCCTTTTGAGATATCTTGAGCTCTCCGGAACAATTGAATAGCGAGAAATGGATGATTAAGAGGTGCACCGGCAAGAGAAGACATTTGAAACAAGGAAAATGTGATCAACACAAAAAGCTTGAATTGAATCCACCTGAGAAGAAAATAATGAAGAATGACGAACGAGTAGAGCATCTTCAAGAGAACCACCGTGTAAGAACGTTGATTGAAAAGAATGGAGAGCTTCACATCCATAAAATGGATAACGAATTAAGAAAACTGAGTCCTTGAAGAAAAGGGTGGGAGGGTGGGACAACAAAGACAACTTGGGATGGATGAAACGAACACCGTTGAGAGGACTTGAGTTGATCTTGCGGATGTTGAAAAGATTGGGTCCACTAGAAGAGAAGCACACCGGTTGAAAAGGAATTAACATGAGAGTCTCAATTATCATGAAGGATTAGTATTCACATAGGAGTATGAGAACACCATTTAGGAAAGGTTTGGAATCAACACTTGACTTCGAAGCAACTCAAATACCACAACTGAAAAAAAAAACAAAGGATTGGCTTGCAAAATAAGCCGGAACAAACATATGATAGAGATTTCGTCTGAAGTTTTCATGGTGGGGCCTACACGGGCTCGATCGTACAGCACCATCATGTACAACGCAGTGCACATGACATACGAAGCGTCCCCGAGTCAGCATAGCAAAGGACTCTTTAAGACACAACGAGACCACTGTAAAACCAACTGTGGATAGTCGGACCACTAGACGTCGAACCCCAATTTCATATCATACATCTGTCGGAAAGATATCCTAAGAGCTACTTGAATTCCCACTTATAAACTCCTGAAATTTTTCGATTATGCAATCAGGTGTTGGGGATACAGGGGAAGCATAATATCTCACTCAAAACTAACAAATCCTACATCCAGCTGTATCCATCCTTCAACACATAACCAAGAAACCTTCGGAAATCATTTACCTCAACCTTCGAAAAGCATACGTTATACGAGTTATGGCGATACCCCCGAACTCCTACCCCAGTACTAGGTGGCGTCGAGGTTATCTCACCAACAACTGCATAAAAGAGATTTCCGATGTTGGTGAAACTCAGGTATTCCAGAATTGGAACGCTAAAATTGTGACGACAACACCTCGGAGCTCAACTCCCCGGGACACTACCACAACCCCTAATTGTCAGGAGGCACCAAGAACAATGTTCTCGTCACAAAACCATCGGAACGATTCCAAGATACCCACGTGATCCTAAATTTTTTTAGTGAAATTTGAGAAGAGAAGAGTTAAAACTCTACGTCAGGATGCCTCACCAGAGCGACGAAGGGACTGAGGAGTAAAAAGAATTCTTACTCTCCGATATATATAATCATAAATGACTTAAAACATTTTTCTAGACTCAACAACACCAGCGATTCAATCAAGTAGGGGGCTCCTAAGGTCGGGGAAGGCTCTAATACCAACTTGTAACACCCTCGATGCGGCTATATCTCCCACGTGTCGGAGCACGACTTAGAGGCATAACCGCATTGAAGGCAATGTCGCAAAAGGGGTAATGTTTACACATCCCATGTACTGAATAAGAAAGGGAAATACAGAGTTGGCTTACAATCGCCACATCACACAATACATGAATAAAACATTACAACATCCAGATACACTCAAGGTCCGACTACGGAACCAAAAATAAAAGAACACCACCCCTAATGCTTCAGATCCCCGATCGCCCCAACTGGGCTCCACTACTGATCAACTGGAAACGGAACACCATAACGAACACGATCTTCATCGAGCTCCTCCTTGAGCTCGGTTGCATCACCTGCAAGCTATTATCGGCACCTGCAAACTGGTTTTTGGAAGTATCTGTGAGTCACGGGGACTCAACAATCTCACACCCTCGCGATCAAGACTATTTAAGCTTATAGGAAGGGTAAAAGGTATGAGGTGGAGCTGCAGCAAGCGACTAGCATATATGGTGGCTAACATACGCAAATGAGAGCGAGAAGAGAAAGGGAAAGCACGTTCGAGAAGCTATGATCATGAAGTGATCCTAGAACAACCTACGTCAAGCATAACTCCAACACCGTGTTCACTTCCCGGACCCCGCCGAGAAGAGACCATCACGGTTACACACGCGGTTGATGCATTTTAATTGAGATAAGTTTCAGGTTTTCTACAACCAGACATTAACAAATTCCCATTTGCCCATAACCGTGGGCACGTCTTTCGAAAGTTCAAATCCCTGCAGGGGTGTCCCAACTTAGCCCATCACAAGCTCTCACGGTCAACGAAGGATATTCCTTCTCCCAGGAAGACCCGGTCAGGCTCGGAATCCCCGTTACAAGACATTTCGACAATGGTAAAACAAGACCAGCAAAGCCACCCGAATGTGCCGACAAATCCCGATAGGAGCTGCACATATCTCGTTCTCAGGGCACAACAGATTGTCCAAGGTTCCGGTAGGCCAGCCCAGAGTTGCCCCTGGTAGCCACCGGCAGCTGACAGGTTGGACCAACACTCAGAGGAATACTGGCCCGGGGGTTTAAATAAAGATGACCCTTGGGTTGGCCGACCCAAGGGAAAAAGAGGCTAGGTGGCAAATCGTAAAACCAATGTTGGGCCTTGCTGGAGGAGTTTTATTCAAGGCAAACTGTCAAGGGGTTCCCATTATAACCCAACCATGTAAGGAACGCAAAATCAAGGAACATAACACTGGTATGACGGAAACTAGGGCGCCAAGACTGGAACAAAACACCAGGCATAAGGCCGAGCCTTCCACCCTTTACCAAGTATATAGATGCATTAAGTAAATAAGAGATATTGTGATATCCCAACAAATAAACATTTTCCAACAAGGAACAACTCCAATCTTCACTTGCAACTAGCAACGCTATTAGAGGGTTAGAGGCTTGCTAGGACAAGGTGGGTTAGAGGCTTGACATGGCAATATGGGAGGCATGTTAAAGCATGTGCTAGGTATCGCAGCATAGGCATAGCAATAGAGCGAGCATCTAGCAAGAAAAGATAGAAGTGATTTCGAGGGTATGGTCATCTTGCCTGAGATCCTGCAAGGAAGAAGAACGAGTCCATGAAGAAGACAAACAGACGTAGTCGAATGAATCCTCACAAACGCGACGTTATCAAAACTAACCCGAAGAAGCAACACCGGAAAGAAGCAAACAACATAGTAAACAACCATCACATAATCATGGCACGATGCACAATCAAGTATGATGCATGTCCGGTGTAATGAGGCATGGCATGGCAAAGTGCACAAACAATCCTACAAATTAAGTGGAGCTCAATATGCAACTCCGTTGCATATTGACGCAACACCACGTGACTTATTTAGTTCGATCTTATTATGTACCCAACAATATTAAAAGTTCTTTAAACATGGCAAGAGGTGGAGCATAAGTAAGCTAAACATTTAGGCATGTTTAAATGAGGCCGGAAATAACAAACAACAATTCCGATAAAACCCCATATGCATATTTTAGGTTTGGTAATGTTCTGCCCTACACCATATTTTTATAGTTGTTAAACATGCAAAGTGATGCCACCATGTTAAACTAGGCAAAATTCTACCCCATTTACATATAAAGTTTATTAGGTTTGGAGCTACGAATATTAAGTTATGAATTAAATCATTTTAGCATGGCATATGGGCAAAAATTACATAAATAGCATTTAAACATTTTAAACATAGATGAAATTTCAATATTATTAAACTAGACACAATTCTAAGAAACTTTCATATGTTAAGTTTTTCCATGTGATGCTTAGTTTGTGAGTTAAAATATGAATGAAGTTCAAGGGTCTTTCTGTAAAACTGCAATCCTGCGGATAATAGCTAAATTCGCATAGACTGAAAAAACACTACTCGGCTGAGTCTTCCTGGCCCAACAGGAACAGGGGAGGTGCTGGGCGCGTCCTCACCCATGGGTTTGGCCCAGCTGGAGAGGAGGAGGAAGCTGGGCCGCGGGGCTTGCGGCTGGGCCTTGGAGGCTGCTGGCCTAGGCGCGGTCATCAGGCGCTGGTGCTAGGCCAAAGCGGGTGAAGGGTGACGTGGTGGCCCAGGCACGCTAGCGACACGTTCAACGCGAGGCAGGACGCTCCTTGAGAAGAACAGGGCTCGAGCGTGGCCTCCCTGGCACGAGATGCAAAGGAGGTCAGCCAGCCGATGGGAGCGAGGGGAAATCCCCGAATCTGACGAGGGAAAGGGCCGGGACTGGCCTGAACGGGTCGGGGAAGTGCCGAACTGCCGGAGATGGTGGTGGACCAAGGACGAGGCGGCACTGGAAGCTCGCACGGGCGTCCATGGCACGGGACACGGGGCGGCGAAGGAGCAGGACACTAACGAGGTCCCGTACGGGCAGCTTCGCGGATCCATCAGGGACGAACGGGTGATGGTGCGCACATCGAGGACGCGACCAGGGATAGGGTTCCTGCCCAGCGAAGAGAGAGAAGAGAGATGAATCACAGGAAGAAAAAAAGGAAGTGAAGAGAGCAAGGGAGAGGGGGCGCGACACGGGCCTACTGGATGTGTTCGTCGGCGGCAAGGCGCGAGGTTGCGAGTCGGAGGAGCTCGAGATCGAGGGGGCGGGGTTCTCTGGTGGCTTTGAATCGAAGAGCTCGGGCTCGAGCTCTAGTTGGTAGGAGGAGGAATGGGAGGATCTCGACGTGGATTCGGCGGAGTGTGGCGGCGGCTGAGGGGGAACAAAAGAACTAGATTTTAGGGTTGCTGCCTAGGGGATTGGTCTATATATATAGCACTGGATTTTCGTTAGGGGCTATTAGGACCCTCCGATCAAAATCGGACGGTCAGGCAAAATAGGCTATGGAGTCCAAAAGGGAAAACGGTGATGTTTTGTAGACGTTTGGGGATGAACCGGATCCAACGGTGACGACTGTCCGGGTCGGGTCCAGGACAGCTTTTCGGACGCGCGTGCGAGGTGGGCTGTGGGCTGACGAGAGAGGTTAGGTTGGGCCTGGTGGTAGGTAGTGGACTGTGCGGAAGGCCTCAAGGCTGAGAAAAGAGAAGAGAGAAAGACCCGGCGACTGTTTCCGGAGACCGAAAATGTCCGACGTTAGACCGGCAGCGGTGCCGCTATAGTTATCCGTTGGGGCGTCAAACAGACTCCGAATGCGATGAAATTTGACAGGTGGTCTACCTACACTAAAATAAGACCGCACGCCAACTTTCAACCCATTCTGAGAACATTTTCTAGCCACTTATAAAATAATATTCGGATGTGCCACGGGCGCGTGCGAGTGTGCCTGGACTCAGAACGGACAACGGATGGCACTGGGGGAACCCAGATGGATGCAAGTTTTGAAAACATGATGATGCAATGCGGATGATGACATGGCAATATGCAACACGCAAGAGAATGAAAAGGCAACAACAGCGAAAAACTGGAAGACACCTGGCACATCGGTCTCGGGGCGTTACAACTCTCTTCAAGGATGTGTAACACCCCGGATGTATCTTTACCAATTTGTACTCCCACTCTTGCCGTTTCCGGCGTTAAGTTATTTTATTTTCTCGGGTTCGGGTTTTTGTCTCCGTGTGTTGTTATCGTTGTCATGCATCTCATATCATGTCATCATGTGCATTGCATTTGCATCCGTGTTCATCTCATGCATTCGAGCATTTTCCCCGTTGTCTGTTTTGCATTCCGGTGCTTCGTTCTCCTCCGGTGGCCATTTCTACCTTTCTTTCATGTGTGGGGATTAAACATTTCCGGATTGTACCGAGACTTGCCAAGCGGCCTTGGTTTACTATCGGTAGACCGCCTGTCAAGTTTTGTATCATTTGGACTTCGTTTGATACTCCAACGGTTAACCGAGGGACCGAAAAGGCCTCGTGTGTGTTGCAGTCCCCCCACACCCCTCCAATTTGTACCAAAACCCACCTAAGCCTTCTCCATCATCTAGAGCGTTCAATCATGATCGCGTGGCCGAAAACCGCACCTCATTTGGATTCTCCTAGCTCCCTCTACCTCTATTTATAGACCCCTCTCGAAATTCGCGGATCCCCCTCTTTGAAACCCTAAATTTTCCACCTCACGCGCCGCCGGACAAATGCCACCGACGGACACGTCCGGATCCTCCCCGCCGCCGCCACGTGTCGCCCCCTCACTCGCCATCGCCGCCTCCCTCCGCCGCCAGCCCGGGAAGCCCGGATCGGGCCCCTGCGGCCCAAGCCGGTGCGCCGCCCCGCGGCTTCGTCTCTCCCGTGGCCGAGCCGCCACCTTGCCAGCCGGCGCCGCCCGGCCGCCCCTGCCGCCGCCTCGCCCGACGCCTCAGCGCCGCGTCCGAGCTTCGCGCCTGCCGCCTCCGCCGCCTCGCCCGCCGCGCCGCCTCGCCCGCCGTCCGCCGCCTCGACCACCACCGCCGCCCGGCCGTCTCCCCCTCCTCCGGTGACCTCCTCCACCGTCCTCATCCCCGCCGGTGAACAGTGTGCCGCCGCCTCGGGTTGCGTGCCGTGAAACCCTAGATCCGGAGGTTGATTTTTCTTCTAAGTCCCTAAGAATTCCAGATCCAAGTGCTCCTGTTCATAGCCTCGTAACTTTTCATCCGCAGCTCCGATTCATGCATATAGCATATCAAAATGTTCATCTCAAAGAGTACATCATTTCATTCCATTGCATCATTTTAATTTGAGTTCATCTTGATGCCACAAATGCTGTTAGAAGAGGGCTACTTGAGATAATTGTTAGATCTGCTACTCCATTTAGGTTTTTGTCATTTTTGCCATGATTATTATGTGCATGATATGCCCTGGTGCTCTACATATGTTTTGTTAAGGGTTTTGTCATCTTTCCAGAGGTGCAACCCATGTATTTTTTTGATGTGTATGCTTACTAGCACAAGCTTGCAAAGTGGTGCACTTGGTAATTCTGTTTTCAGGGACAGCATTTCCACTAAGTCCTTGAGCCGCTTACCTCATGTTGTCATATGTTCATGTTGTTTCCTTGTGATCCGTGCCTCTTTTGAGGATGATCAGTAAGGATGTTTTGTTAATCTTGTAGTGATCTATCTATCCATGTCTTTGTTTGCAATTATGTAGCACCCTAGCTTGAGTCAATCGAGCTCTACTTTTGCTACTTTGTGAATTTGGGCAGATTGTCAACTTGTTTGCAATTTTGCCGATGATGTTGTAGTTGATCCGTGCATGCTATGTTATTGTTCTTGCCATGCCTAGCTTGAATTTTGTGTGGTCTTCATGGATGTATGCTTAGCTTATCATGACTTGCTCCGTATTGAGTGCATCGAGCTCGTAAACATGCCTACTTGAGTTATATTTCAGCATGTGCCAGTTTTCACTAAGTCTGAAAACTGATTATGTTTTTGCTATGTTCACATGCTTGCAATTTAATTTTCTGATCCCTTTTGGCTCAAGGTCACTAAGGGACTTTTGTTAAGCTCTTTGAGTAGCTCAATGCGAAGATTTACTTTGCCATGTTCAGTTCCTGTATCATGTAGTTTTGTTGCTTCGAAGAGTGCTACCTGATCTGAAATTCCAGACAAGTGTTAATTTCACTAAGTCTGAGATCTGTTTGCCGTATGCATTTTTGCCATGCTTGTTTGAACCTGTTAATGGATGAATTGGCCGTAGCTCAGTGCTAGACTTTTGTTAAGCACCTTGAATGCATCCCTGCCATGTATTTTGTTGTCATGTTTGGATGCTATAGCTTGTTCATCTCATTGCATTTAGATGGCTACTTGCTGTAAATCGCAGACCGGTGTCATATTTGAATCGCTTGCCATTTCCAAACCGTAACTCCGATTCCGGCGTTCTTTATATTGTTTTCAAGCGATTTCATCTCATCTTTCTAGTGGCACACTTGGTTCTCCAAGTTGAGGCCAGGTTCATGCATTTCCTGTCATATCTTGCATATGCATCCCGCATCGCATCTCGCATAGCATATCATCATTGCTTCGTATTGTTTGTTCCTTGCACGTGGTTGATTGTGTCCTTGTTGCTTGTTTGTCTTGTTTGGGTAGAGCTGGAAGACGAGTTCGCTAACGAGGAGCCCGTTGAGTTTGCTTTCGAGGATCCAGTCAACTCTGACAACTGTGCAGGCAAGATGATCATACCCTCGAAATCACTACTATCTTTGCTATGCTAGTTTGCTCGCTCTTTTGCTATGCCAATGCTACGATGCCTACCACTTGATTTCAAGCCTCCAAAATTGCCATGTCAAACCTCTAACCCACCATGTCCTAGCAAACCGTTGATTGGCTATGTTACCGCTTTGCTCAGACCATCTTATAGCCTTGCTAGTTGCAGGTGAAGATCGGAGGCCGTTCCTTGTTGGAAAATCTATTTACTTGTTGGGATATCATTATATTGCTATGTTATCTTAATGCATCTATATAATTGGTAAAGGGTGGAAAGCTCGGCCTCTCGCCTAGTGTTTTGTTCCACTCTTGCCACCCTAGTTTCCGTCATATCGGTGTTATGTTCCCGGATTTTGCGTTCCTTACGCGGTTGGGTTATAATGGGAACCCCTTGATATCTCGCCTTGATTAAAGCTTTTCCAGCAATGCCCAACATTGGTTTTACCATTTTCCACCTAGCCTCTTTTCACTTGGGTTTCCGGAGCCCAAGGGTCATCTTATTTTACCCCCCCCCCCCCGGGCCAGTGCTCCTCTGAGTGTTGGTCCGACCGAGTAGACTGCGAGGCCACCTCGAGGCAACTTGAGGGTTGGTTTTACTCGTAGGATGTCTCATCTGAGTGTGCCCTGAGAACGAGATATGTGCAGCTCCTATCGGGATTTGTTGGCACATTCGGGCGGTGTTGCTGGTCTTGTTTTAACCTGTCGAAGTGTCTTGAAGAACCGAGATACCGAGTCTGATCGGAATGTCTTGGGAGGACGTCTATTCCTTCGTTGACCGTGAGAGCTTGTCATGGGCCAAGTTGGGACTCCCCTGCAGGGATTTGAACTTTCGAAAGTTGTGCCCGCGGTTATGGGCAGATGGGAATTTGTTAATGTCTGGTTGTAGATAACTTGAACATTAACTTAATTAAAATGAATCAACTGAGTGTGTTACCGTGATGGCCTCTTCTCGCGGAGTCCGGGAAGTGGACACGGTGTTGGAGTAATGTTTGCGCAGGTTGTTCTCTAGTTTCTCGCACGCTCTTGCCTTCTCTTCTCGCTCTCTTTTGCGAATAAGTTAGCCACCGTATTTGCTAGTCGCTTGCTGCAGCTCCACATACTTACCTTGCATTACCTATAAGCTTAAATAGTCTTGATCGCGAGGGTGCGAGATTGCTCAGTCCCTGTGGCTCACAGATTACTATTACACCAGATGCAGGGCCTGACGATTCCGCTCCAGGAGACGCGCTTGAGCTCAAGTGGGAGTTCGATGAAGACTCTCAACGTTACTATGTTTCCTTTCCTGATGATCAATAGTGGTGCCCAGTTGGGGGTGATTGGGACCGTGTCGCATGTTGGGTTATCTTTTATTTTGGCGCCGTAGTCGGGCCATGAGTGTTTGGATGATGTAATGTTATTTATGTACTTGATTGACGTGGCGAGTGTAAGCCAACTATATTACATGGGATGTTGTGAAGATTGCCTAACTTGCGACTTATGCCTTCAATGCGATTATGTCTCTAAGTCATGCGTCGACACGTGGGAGCTATAGTCGCATCGAGGGTGTTACAAGTTGGTATCAGAGCCTTCGCCAACCTTAGGAGCCCCATTGCTTGATCGTTTTAGTGGCCGAGTTGTGTCTAGAAAAAAGTTTTGAGTCATTTAGGAATTATATATCAGAGAGTTTAGGAATTCTTTTTATTTCCCAGTCTCCTCATCGCTCTGGTAAGGCATCCTGACGTAGAGTTTTGACTCTTCTCTTCTCAAATTTCACTAAAAACAAATTTTAGGATCACGCGGGTATCTTAGAATCGTTCCGATGGTTTTATGATGAGAACATTGTCTTGGTGCCTCCCGTCAGGGGTTTAGTGGAAGTGTCCCGGGGAGTTGAGCTCTGAGGGGTTGTCATCATAATTTTATCATTGCAGTTCTGGAATACCTGAGTTTAGTACGCCGACATCGAAAATCTCTTTTATGCAGTTCATTGGTGAGATAACCTCGACGCCACCCAGTACTGGGGCGGGAGTTCGGGAGTATCGCCATAACTTGTATAACGGATGCTTTTCGAAGGTTGAGGTAGATGGTTTCCGAAGGTTTCTTGGTTATGTGTTGAAGGATGGATACAGCTGGATGTAGAATTTGCTAGATTTGAGTGAGATATTATGCTTCCCCTGTATCCCCAACACCTTATTGCATACCTGGAAAGGTTCGGGAGTTTCATAGGTGGGAATTCTTGTAGCTCTAGTTCTTCTTCCACGGATATTGGTTTGAGATTGGGATTTCTTACCGATTATTCGTTCTTGATCCGTACCTTGTTGATTTATTTCTCTACCTTAATTCTACGTGGCTTCTCAATTTATGGATATGTGACCATTTCAAGAGGAATGCATTTGTTCATTTTGTTCGGATGTGAAGACTATATGTTGCAATTTTCATTCCGTTGGATTCAGCTTCAATATTTGTCTATCAATGTGCTAATGGATGTCAACCTCTTCAGGATGGCTCCTCCAACGCGCACGACTCCGAATCCTGATCCGCCACCACCTCCCCCTCCTCTAGAGGCATGGCAAGCTGTGATGGCCGCAACCAATGCAAACACACAGTTGATCATGCAAATTCTTCAAGAGCGCAATCAAGGCAACCAAGGGAATCAAGGCAACAATCAGAATCACTTTGCTACACTCAACCAGTTCCTTGCTAACGGGCCAAAGACTTTCAGCAATTGTGTTGAGGCAACCGATGCTGACGATTGGCTTGTGGATCTGTGCAAGCATTTCGAGTGCAGTAACGTCAGGCCTGAGGACTTTGTCAAGTTCGCTTCCTTCCAACTCAAAGATCAAGCTGCAGAATGGTTCCAGCAGTACAAGGATTCCAGAGGTGGACGTGTTATCACTTGGGATGAATTCCGTCAAGATTTCCGAGCTCATCATATTCCTCAGAGCATGGTTGAAAGCAAGCGTGAGGAATTCCGCAACCTGAAGCAAGGCTCTTTGTCTGTCTATGACTACAACAAGTTGTTCCGGAAGCTCGCCCGCTTTGCCAAGCAGGACGTCCCTGATGAGAAGAGCATGATATACCAGTTTAGCGGTGGTCTCAGAGAAGAAATTCAGCTCGCTCTTGTTCTCTTTGAGCCTTTGAGATACGATGAGTTCTACAACATGGCACTGAAGCAAGAGGCTGCTCAGTTGAGGTGTGATGCTTCCAAGAAGCGAGTCAGAGATGTTACTCCTTCTTCCTCTACTCAAGTGGCCAAGCAGTAGAAGTATTGGCTTCCTCCTCCTCCGTTCCGTCAGCCGTATCAGCAGAAGAGCAAAGGTGGCGGTGGTTCTTCCCACCAACCCAACCCTGGCTTTCAGAACAAGACTTCGTCTCAAGCTCCAAGATCGAGTGCTCCGTATCACCGTCCGCTTTCAGAGGTCACGTGCAACAAGTGCCAACAGAAGGGTCACTATGCCAACAAGTGTTTCAACCAGAGGCGTCTTCCTCCTCCTCCTCCTCCTCCTGTCAGATCGGCAAGTACAGCTGTGGTCAAGCATAACCCCAAGCACGCCAAGGTCAAGTTGATGAACGCAGCTCAGGCAGAGGACTCGTTAGATGTGATCATGGATAACCTTCCTGTTAACGATGTTCCTGCTAAAGTTCGTTTTGACACTGGTGCATCGCATTCCTTTTTGTCATGCCCTTTTGCATCGAAGCACAATGTTGAGACTGAGATCATGCCCAAAGTCATGCAAGTTGTTTCTCCCGACAAGCTTTTGACTTCTAGTTTGGTTGCTCCCGACATCTCTATCACATTGGGTGATCACAAGTTTCTGGCTTCTCCAAGGGTTCTTGGCAACTCGGATATTGATCTTATTCTCGGACTGGATTGGCTTTCTAAGCACAAGGCTCAGCTTGATTGTGCAGCCAGGCAGATTCAATTGACTCATTCGTCTGAGGATGTAATTGTCTTTGCCGCTCGTGATGATACCATCCGTCTGTTTTCTCTCAATGAGAAGGGTGAATTGGATGCCATCTCTCAAATTCCAGTCGTTTGCGAATATCAAGACGTCTTTGCAGAAGAGCTTCCAGGAATGCCTCCGCACCGGCCAGTTGAATTCGTTATTGATCTTGAGCCTGGCACGGAACCTGTGTGCAAGTGTCCTTAAAAGCTCGGACCTGAAGAGTTGAAGGAGCTGAAGAAACAACTCGATATTCAAGAGAAAATGGGTCTCATCCGGCCTAGTTCTTCTTTGTGGGGTTGTGGTGTTCTTTTTGTGAAGAAGAAGGATGGAACGGACCGACTTTGTGTTGATTACCGTCCAGTGAACAAGAAGACCATCAAGAACAAATACCCACTTCCCAACATCAATGAGCTGTTCGAACAACTCAAAGGTGCCCAAGTATTCTCCAAGCTTGATCTCCGTATGGGTTATCATCAGATTCGAATCCGTGAGCAAGATATTCCCAAGACGGCTTTCAGGACAAGCTTTGGTTCATATGAATACACTGTCATGTCTTTTGGTCTCGTCAACGCTCCTCCGACATTCTCTCGCATTATGAACTTCATCTTCAACGCCTACACCAATGACTTCGTTTTGGTCTATCTCGACGACATTCTGGTTTTCTCGAAGAACAAGGAAGATCATGCCAAGCACTTGCCTTTGGTTCTTGATAAGCTCAGAGAACATCAGTTCTACGCCAAGTTCTCCAAGTGTGAATTTTGGCTCGATGAGGTTCTTTATCTTGGTCATATCATCTCTGCCAAGGGCATTGCCATGAATCCTAAGAAGGTGTCTACAATTGTGAATTGGGAACCTCCTCAGAACGTGAAGCAACTCCGTAGCTTCCTCGGTCTCGCAAGCTATTGCCGAAGATTCGTTGAAAACTTTTCTAAGATCGCGAAGCCTCTCTCAAATCTTCTCCAGAAGCACGTCAAGTACGTTTAGTCTCCAGAGTGTGATATTGCTTTCAACACTTTGAAAGAGAAATTGATCACTGCTCCAGTTCTGACTCCGCCTGATGAATCCAAACCGTACGAGGTCTTTTGTGATGCCTCTCTCCAAGGTCTTGGCGCAGTATTGATGCAAGAGAAGAAAGTTGTTGCTTATACCTCTCGCCAGTTGAAGCCTAATGAGAAGAACTACCCCACTCATGATCTCGAGTTGGCGGCAGTTGTGCATGCTCTTTTGACTTGGAGACATCTTCTATTGGGAAGAAAAGTGGACATTTTCACTGATCACAAGAGTCTCAAGTACATCTTCACTCAGCCTAATCTCAACCTCAGGCAAACTCGATGGGTCAAAATGATTCAAGAGTATAATCCGAGTATCGAGTATACTCCAGGCAAGGCCAATGTGATTGCTGACGCATTGAGCAGAAAGGCTTACTGCAACAGTCTGATTCTTAAGCCTTATCAACTCGAGCTTTGTGAAGCTTTCCGCAAACTTCATCTGCAAGTTGTTCCTCAAGGTTTCCTCGCCAACCTTCAAGTATCTCCTACCTTGGAAGACCAGATTCGCCAAGCCCAGCTTCTTGATGCTATGGTGAAAAAGGTGAAGATTGGGATTGCCAAGAGTCAACCCAAGTACAAGTGCTACCGCCTTGATGAAAAGGATACTCTCTTCTTCGAGGATCGTATTGTTGTACCCAAAGGTGACCTCCGTAAAGTGATCATGAACGAGGCTCACAATTCTCTCCTCTCCATCCACCCTGGGAGCACGAAGATGTATCAGGACCTTAAGCAGGCTTATTGGTGGACTCGAATGAAGCGCGAGATTGCTCAATTCGTGAATGAATGTGATGTCTGTAGAAGAGTGAAGGCAGAACACCAAAGGCCAGCTGGTCTCCTCCAAGCTCTTGCCATTCCAGAATGGAAGTTTGACCACATTGAAATGGACTTCATGACTGGGTTTCCTAAGTCCAAGCATGGCAATGATGCTATATTCGTTGTCATCGACAAACTCACTAAAGTGGCTCATTTTCTGCCTATCAAAGAGTCGATCACTGCAGATCAATTGGCGGAACTCTATACCTCTCGTATTGTCTCTCTGCACGGTATTGATCTCTTCAGACCGTGCCATCATCAAAAGGCTCGATGGCTCCATCAATCATCTACAACAACGCTGCCGTGAGGGAAATCTTTCTCCCTGGCCAGATCTTTGTATTCGGCGGCTGTCGGTGTCAAAACCGATGGATATCGGGTAGGGGGTCCCGAACTGTGCGTCTAAGGCGGATGGTAACAGGAGGCGGGGGACACAATGTTTACCCAGGTTCGGGCCCTCGCGATGGAGGTAATACCCTACTTCCTGCTTGATTGATCTTGATGATATTGTTGGAAATATGCCCTAGAGGCAATAATAAAAGCTTTATTATTATATTTCCTTGTTCATGATAATTGTCTTTATTCATGCTATAATTGTGTTATCCGGAAATCGTAATACATGTGTGAATAACAGACACCAACATGTCCCTAGTGAGCCTCTAGTTGACTAGCTCGTTGATCAACAGATAGTCATGGTTTCCTTACTATGGACACTGGATGTCATTGATAACGAGATCACATCATTGGGAGAATGATGTGATGGACAAGACCCAATCCTAAACATAGCACAAGATCGTATAGTTCGTTTGCTAGAGTTTTCCAATGTCAAAAGTATCTTTTCCTTAGACCATGAGATCGTGTAACTCCCGGATACCGTAGGAGTGCTTTGGGTGTGCCAAACGTCACAACGTAACTGGGTGACTATAAAGGTAGACTACGGGTATCTCCGAAAGTGTCTGTTGGGTGACATGGATCAAGACTGGGATTTGTCACTCCGTATGACGGAGAGGTATCACTGGGCCCACTCGGTAATGCATCATCATAATGAGCTCAGAGTGACCAAGTGTCTGGTCACGGGATCATGCATTACAGTACGAGTAAAGTGACTTGCCGGTAACGAGATTGAACGAGGTATTGGGATACCGACGATCGAATCTCGGGCAAGTAACATATCGATAGACAAAGGGAATAGCGTACGGGATTGATTAAATCCTCGACATCATGGTTCATCCGATGAGATCATCGTGGAGCATGTGGGAGCCAACATGGGTATCCAGATCCCGCTGTTGGTTATTGACCGAGAGTCGTCTCGGTCATGTCTGCTTGTCTCCCGAACCCGTAGGGTCTACACACTTAAGGTTCGGTGACGCTAGGGTTATGAAGATATGTATATGCAGAAACCCGAATGTTGTTCGGAGTCCCGGATGAGATCTCGGACGTCACGAGGAGTTCCGGAATGGTCCGGAGGTAAAGAATTATATATAGGAAGTGCTATTTCGGGCATCGGGACAAGTTTCGGGGTTATCGGTATTGTACCGGGACCACCGGAAGGGTCCCGGGGGTCCACCGGGTGGGTCCACCTGTCCCGGGGGGCCACATGGGCTGTAGGGGGTGCGCCTTGGCCTACATGGGCCAAGGGCACCAGCCCCACATAGGCCCATGCGCCTAGGGTTTGAGGGGGAAAGAGTCCTAGGAGGGGAAGGCACCTCCTAGGTGTCTTGGGGGGGAGGAAAACCTCCCCTTGGCCGCCGCACCTAGGAGATTGGATCTCCTAGGCTGCGCACCACGCCCCCTTGGCACCCCTATATATAGTGGGGGAGAGGAGGGACCTAATACACCAGCCCCTGGCGCCTCCATCTCCCCCCCGTTACGTCTCTCCCTCGTAGTCTCGGCGAAGCCCTGCTGTTGTGACGCCCTGCATCCACCACCACGCCGTCGTGCTGCTGGATCTTCATCAACCTCTCCTCCCCCCTTGCTGGATCAAGAAGGAGGAGACGTCTCCCGTCCCATACGTGTGTTGAACGCGGAGGTGCCGTCCGTTCGGCGCTTGTCATCGGTGATTTGGATCACGTCGAGTACGACTACATCATCACCGTTCTTTTGAACGCTTCCGTGCGCGATCTACAAAGGTATGTAGATGCATCTAATCACTCATTGCTAGATGAACTCTTAGATGATCTTGGTGAAACGAGTAGGAAAATTTTTGTTTTCTGCAACGTTCCCCAACAGTGGCATCATGAGCTAGGTCTATGCGTAGTTCTTCTTGCGCGAGTAGAACACAATTTGTTGTGGGCGTAGATTTGTCAACTTTCTTGCCGTTACTAGTCCTTTCTTGCTTCAGCAGTATTGTGGGATGAAGCGGCCCGGACTAACCTTACACGTACGCTTACGTGAGACCGGTTCCACCGACTAACATGCACTAGTTGCATAAGGTGGCTGGCGGGTGTCTGTCTCTCCTACTTTAGTTGGAGCGGAATCGATGAACAGGGTCCTTATGAAGGGTAAATAGAAGTTGACAAATCACGTTGTGGCTTTTACGTAGGTAAGAAAACGTTCTTGCTAGAACCCTAATTCAGCCACGTAAAACTTGCAACAACAATTAGAGGACGTCTAACTTGTTTTTGCAGCAAGTGGTTTGTGATATGATATGGCCAAAGTTGTGATGAATGATGAATGATCTATATGTGATGTATGAGATGTTCATGCTATTGTAATAGGATTCACGACTTGCATGTCGATGAGTATGACAACCGGCAGGAGCCATAGGAGTTTTCTTTATTCTTTTATATGACCTGTGTGTCATCAAGAAACGCCATGTAAATTACTTTACTTTATTGCTAAACGCGTTAGCCATAGTAGTAGAAGTAATAGTTGGCGAGCAACTTCATGGAGACACGATGATGGAGATCATGATGATGGAGATCATGGTGTCAAGCCGGTGACAAGATGATCATGGAGCCCCAAGATGGAGATCAAAGGAGCTATGTGATATTGGCCATATCATGTCACGTTTATTATTTGATTGCATGTGATGTTTATCATGTTTTGCATCTTGTTTACTTAGAACGACGGTAGTAAATAAGATGATCCCTCACAATAAATTCAAGAAGTGTTCCCCCTAACTGTGCACCGTTGCGACAGTTTGCTGTTTCAAAACACCACGTGATGATCGGGTGTTTTATTCAGACGTTCACATACAACGGGTGTAAGACAGATTTACACATGCAAACACTTAGGTTGACTTGACGAGCCTAGCATGTACAGACATGGCCTCGGAACACAGAAGACCGAAAGGTCGAGCATGAGTCGTATAGTAGATACGATCAACATGAAGATGTTCACCGATGTTGACTAGTCCGTCTCACGTGATGATCGGACACGGTCTAGTTTAACTCGGATCATGTAATACTTAGATGACTAGAGGGATGTCTAATCTAAGTGGGAGTTCACTAATAATTTGATTAGTTGAACTTAATTATCATGAACTTAGTCTAAAATCTTTGCAATATATCTTGTAGATCAAATGGCCAACGTAGTCCTCAACTTCAACGCGTTCCTAGAGAAAACTAAGCTGAAAGACGATGGCAGCAACTATACGGACTGGGTCCGGAACCTGAGGATCATCCTCATAGCTGCCAAGAAAGATTATGTCCTACAAGCACCGCTTGGTGATGCACCCGTTCTCCCTGCAGAACAAGATGTTATGAACGCTTGGCAGGCACGTTTCGATGACTACTCCCTCGTTCAATGCGGCATGCTTTACAGCCTAGAGCCGGGGCTCCAAAAGCGTTTTGAGAGACATGGAGCATATGAGATGTTTGAAGAGCTGAAAATGGTTTTCCAAGCTCATGCCCGGGTCGAGAGATATGAAGTCTCCGACAAATTCTTCAGCTGTAAGATGGAGGAAAACAGTTTTGTCAGTGAGCACATACTCACTATGTCTGGGTTGCATAACCGCTTGACTCAGCTGGGAGTTAATCTCCCGGATGACGCGGTCATTGACAGAATCCTCCAGTCGCTTCCACCAAGCTACAAGAGCTTTGTGATGAACTTCAATATGCAGGGGATGGAAAAGACCATTCCTGAAGTATTTGCTATGCTGAAATCAGCAGAGGTAGAAGTCAGGAAGGAACATCAAGTGTTGATGGTCAATAAAACCACTAAGTTCAAGAAAGGCAAGGGTAAAAAGAACTTCAAGAAGGACGGCAAGGAGGTTGCCGCACCCGGCAAGCAAGCTGCCGGGAAGAAGCCAAACAATGGACCCAAGCCCGAGAGTGAGTGCTTTTATTGCAAGGGAAGCGGTCACTGGAAGCGGAACTGCCCTAAGTACTTAGCGGATAAGAAGGCAGGCAAAACAAAAGGTATATGTGATATACATGTAATTGATGTGTACCTTACTAGTGCCCGTAGTAGCTCCTGGGTATTTGATACCGGTGCAGTTGCTCACATTTGTAACTCAAAGCAGGGGCTGCGGAATAAGCGGAAACTAGCAAAGGACGAGGTGACGATGCGCGTCGGGAATGGTTCCAAGGTCAATGTGATCGCCGTCGGCACGCTGCCTCTGCATCTCCCTTCGGGATTAGTTTTAAACCTTAATAATTGTTATTTAGTGCCAGCTTTGAGCATGAACATTGTATCGGGATCTCGTTTAATTCGAGATGGCTACTCTTTTAAATCTGAGAATAATGGTTGTTCCATTTTTATGAGAGATATGTTTTATGGTCATGCTCCTATGGTGAATGGTTTATTCTTTATGAATCTCGAACGTGATGCTACACATGTTCATAATGTGAGTACCAAAAGAAGTAAGGTTGATAATGATAGTCCCACATACTTGTGGCACTGCCGCCTTGGTCACATAGGTGTCAAACGCATGAAGAAGCTCCATGCTGATAGACTTTTAGAGTCTCTTGATTATGAATCATTTGACACATGCGAACCATGCCTTATGGGTAAAATGACCAAGACTCCGTTCTCAGGAACAATGGAGCGAGCAACCGACTTATTGGAAATCATACATACTGATGTGTGCGGTCCAATGAGTGTTGAGGCTCGCGGTGGCTATCGTTATGTTCTCACCCTCACTGATGATTTAAGTAGGTATGGGTATATCTACTTAATGAAACACAAGTCTGAAACCTTTGAAAAGTTCAAGGAATTTCAGAGTGAGGTTGAAAATCAACGTGACAGGAAAATCAAGTTTCTACGATCAGATCGTGGAGGAGAATACTTGAGTCACGAGTTTGGCACACACTTAAGAAAATGTGGAATAGTTTCACAACTCACGCCGCCTGGAACACCTCAGCGTAATGGTGTGTCCGAACATCGTAATCGCACTCTGTTAGATATGGTGCGATCTATGATGTCTCTTACCGATTTACCGCTTTCTTTTTGGGGCTATGCTTTAGACACTGCCGCATTCACTTTAAATAGGGCTCCGTCGAAATCCGTTGAGACGACACCGTATGAATTATGGTTTGGGAAGAAACCTAAGCTGTCGTTTCTAAAAGTTTGGGGATGCGATGCTTATGTCAAGAAACTTCAACCTGAAAAGCTCGAACCCAAGTCGGATAAATGCGTCTTCATAGGATACCCAAAAGAAACTATTGGGTACACCTTCTACCTCAGATCCGAAGGCAAGATCCTTGTTGCCAAGAATGGGTCCTTTCTGGAGAAAGAGTTTCTCTCGAAAGAAGTAAGTGGGAGGAAAGTAGAGCTTGATGAAGTATTTCCTCTTGAACCGGAAAATGGCGCAACTCAAGAAAATGTTCCTGAGGTGCCTGCACCGACTAGAGAGGAAGTTAATGATCAAGATACTTCTGATCAAGCCCCTACTGAAATTCGAAGGTCCACAAGGACACGTTCCGCACCAGAGTGGTACGGCAACCCTGTCTTGGAAATCATGCTGTTAGACAACGGTGAACCTTCGAACTATGAAGAAGCGATGGCGGGCCCGGATTCCGACAAATGGCTAGAAGCCATGAAATCCGAGATAGGATCCATGTATGAAAACAAAGTATGGACTTTGACTGACTTGCCCGTTGAGCGGCGAGCCATAGAAAATAAATGGATCTTTAAGAGGAAGATAGACGCGGATGGTAATGTGACCATCTATAAAGCTCGGCTTGTCGCTAAGGGTTATCGACAAGTTCAAGGGGTTGACTACGATGAGACTTTCTCACCGGTAGCGAAGCTGAAGTCCGTCCGAATCATGTTAGCAATTGCCGCATTCTATGATTACGAAATATGGCAAATGGACGTCAAAACGGCATTCCTTAATGGTTTCCTTAAGGAAGAATTGTATATGATGCAGCCGGAAGGTTTTGTTGATCCTAAGAATGCTGACAAAGTGTGCAAGCTCCAACGCTCGATTTATGGGCTGGTGCAAGCATCTCGGAGTTGGAACATTCGCTTTGATGAGATGATCAAAGTGTTTGGGTTTACACAGACTTATGGAGAAGCCTGCGTTTACAAGAAAGTGAGTGGGAGCTCTGTAGCATTTCTCATATTATATGTAGATGACATACTTTTGATGGGAAATGATATAGAACTCTTGGACAGCATCAAAGCCTACTTGAATAAACGTTTTTCAATGAAGGACCTTGGAGAAGCTGCTTATATATTAGGCATCAAAATCTATAGAGATAGATCGAGACGCCTCATAGGTCTTTCACAAAGCACATACCTTGATAAGATATTGAAGAAGTTCAATATGGATCAATCCAAGAAGGGGTTCTTGCCTGTGTTACAAGGTGTGAAATTGAGCTCAGCTCAATGTCCGACCACGACAGAAGATATAGAAGAGATGAGCGTCATCCCCTATGCCTCAGCCATAGGTTCTATTATGTATGCCATGTTGTGTACCAGACCTGATGTTAACCTTGCCGTCAGTTTGGTAGGAAGGTACCAAAGTAATCCCGGCAAGGAACACTGGACAGCGGTCAAGAATATCCTGAAGTACCTGAAAAGGACTAAGGAAATGTTTCTCGTTTATGGAGGTGACGAAGAGCTCGTCGTAAAGGGTTACGTCGACGCTAGCTTCGACACAGATCTGGATGACTCTAAGTCACAAACCGGATACGTGTATATTTTGAATGGTGGGGCAGTAAGCTGGTGCAGTTGCAAGCAAAGCGTCGTGGCGGGATCTACATGTGAAGCAGAGTACATGGCAGCCTCGGAGGCAGCACATGAAGCAATATGGGTGAAGGAGTTCATCACCGACCTAGGAGTCATACCCAATGCGTCGGGGCCAATCAAGCTCTTCTGGGACAACACTGGAGCTATTGCACTTGCCAAGGAGCCCAGGTTTCACAAGAAGACAAGGCACATCAAGCGTCGCTTCAACTCCATTCGTGAAAATGTTCAAGATGGAGACATAGAGATTTGTAAAGTACATACGGACCTGAATATAGCAGATCCGTTGACTAAACCTCTCCCTAGAGCAAAACATGATCAACACCAGAATTCCATGGGTGTTCGATTCATCACAATGTAACTAGATTATTGACTCTAGTGCAAGTGGGAGACTGTTGGAAATATGCCCTAGAGGCAATAATAAAAGCTTTATTATTATATTTCCTTGTTCATGATAATTGTCTTTATTCATGCTATAATTGTGTTATCCAAAAATCGTAATACATGTGTGAATAACAGACACCAACATGTCCCTAGTGAGCCTCTAGTTGACTAGCTCGTTGATCAACAGATAGTCATGGTTTCCTGACTATGGACACTGGATGTCATTGATAACGAGATCACATCATTGGGAGAATGATGTGATGGACAAGACCCAATCCTAAACATAGCACAAGATCGTATAGTTCGTTTGCTAGAGTTTTCCAATGTCAAAAGTATCTTTTCCTTAGACCATGAGATCGTGTAACTCCCGGATACCGTAGGAGTGCTTTGGGTGTGCCAAATGTCACAACGTAACTGGGTGACTATAAAGGTAGACTACGGGTATCTCCGAAAGTGTCTGTTGGGTGACATGGATCAAGACTGGGATTTGTCACTCCGTATGACGGAGAGGTATCACTGGGCCCACTCGGTAATGCATCATCATAATGAGCTCAGAGTGACCAAGTGTCTGGTCACGGGATCATGCATTACAGTACGAGTAAAGTGACTTGCCGGTAACGAGATTGAACGAGGTATTGGGATACCGACGATCGAATTTCGGGCAAGTAACATATCGATAGACAAAGGGAATAGCGTACGGGATTGATTAAATCCTCGACATCGTGGTTCATCCGATGAGATCATCGTGGAGCATGTGGGAGCCAACATGGGTATCCAGATCCCGCTGTTGGTTATTGATCGGAGAGTCGTCTCGGTCATGTCTGCTTGTCTCCCGAACCCGTAGGGTCTACACACTTAAGGTTCGGTGACGCTAGGGTTATGAAGATATGTATATGCAGAAACCCAAATGTTGTTCGGAGTCCCGGATGAGATCCCGGATGTCACGAGGAGTTCCGGAATGGTCCGGAGGTAAAGAATTATATATAGGAAGTGCTATTTCGGGCATCGGGACAAGTTTCGGGGTTATCGGTATTGTACCGGGACCACCAGAAGGGTCCCTGGGGTCCGCCGGGTGGGTCCACCTGTCCCGGGGGGCCACATGGGCTGTAGGGGGTGCGCCTTGGCCTACATGGGCCAAGGGCACCAGCCCCACATAGGCCCATGCGCCTAGGGTTTGAGGGGGAAAGAGTCCTAGGAGGGGAAGGCACCTCCTAGGTGTCTTGGGGGGGAGGAAAACCTCCCCTTGGCCGCCGCACCTAGTAGATTGGATCTCCTAGGCTGCGCACCACCCCCCCTTGGCACCCCTATATATAGTGGGGGAGAGGAGGGACCTAATACACCAGCCCCTGGCGCCTCCATCTCCCCCCCGTTATGTCTCTCCCTCGTAGTCTCGGCGAAGCCCTGCTGTTGTGACGCCCTGCATCCACCACCACGCCGTCGTGCTGCTGGATCTTCATCAACCTCTCCTCCCCCCTTGCTGGATCAAGAAGGAGGAGACGTCTCCCGTCCCGTACGTGTGTTGAACGCGGAGGAGTCGTCCGTTCGACGCTGGTCATCGGTGATTTGGATCACGTCGAGTACGACTACATCATCACCGTTCTTTTGAACGCTTCCGTGCGCGATCTACAAAGGTATGTAGATGCATCTAATCACTCGTTGCTAGATGAACTCTTAGATGATCTTGGTGAAACGAGTAGGAAATTTTTTGTTTTCTGCAACGTTCCCCAACAGATATGAGTATTACAAGAGTTGATCTACCACGATATCGGAGAGGCTAAACCCTAGAACCTAGCCTATCGTATGATTGTTGTTGTTCTATGGACTAAAACCCTCCGATTTATATAGACACCAGAGGGGCTAGGGTTACACAAAGTCGGTTACAAGGGAGGAGATCTACATATCCGAATCGTCAAGCTTGCCTTCCACGCAAAGGAGAGTCCCATCAGTACACGGGACGAAGTCTTCAATCTTGTATCTTCATAGTCCAACAGTCCGGCCAAAGTATATAGTCTGGCTGTCCGAGGACCCCCTAATCCAGGACACCCTCAGTGGCTTCGCACAGTGGGCCAACTCAGTTGGCCATTTGGAGCAGATCGATAGCTACGCCCCTGGTCACTAGATCTGTGTTGGAAATCTAAACTATGTCGCTGATATCCGAGGATACTTGATCATACAAGGGTTCGCGGCCTCAACCACCGCTCCGGCCTTAGATCCGGAGCGCGTCGTCAGGTCCGAAGACGGGAGCCTAGAGCCCGCCAGACTCTCTGCGGCCTTAGATCTCAACACCTAGAGAATAGCGTCTCCGGCAATCATTGCAAGGCCGGACTCTTCTCCACATACTACTTCCGAACCCTGGAGGCCCACATCATGTGAGATCGGTCCACAAACTACCGACCCTGTCCAAACCCCGCTCTTAAACAAGGCTTTCGACATAATGCAATCCCTCGTCATCACAGAGGAACCGCTTCTGAATCATGCCTAGCCCGGACTAGGGGCTGGAAATAGGGAATTTTACTTCCCACCCACCACCCACTTTATAGCCACTTTCGAGGACCTAACCAACATGCTTGATTACGCCTCCGAAGACATCGGCGGTACGGACGACAATGCCAGATAGGAGCAGGCCCAAAACCCACTGGTCACTGGACATTGGACAGCCACCTCCTCGTATGATGTATTCATGGTGGATACACCTAAAAACGGCGATGGCGACGACGAGAAAAACCCAGTCGAGGATGAACTATCTACCACTCTCCGAAGACAACGTAAGCCTCGGCGACGAAGATTTTATCGTGCCACAGGAACCCCTCGAACAAGAGCGCTTCATGCTCCGGCTAATAGCCACGGCTAGAAGCCTAAAAAAGAAATAGCAGAAGCTTCAAGCTGACCAAGACCTGCTCAATGAAAGATCAACTAATGTCCTAGCAGCCGAAGAATACGGCCTCGAGCGACCAAAAAAGAGTTACCCGAAGCAAATGCTACTACCCCAATTCGACGACGAGGCGTTGGAGCCCATACCACCCGTGCGTAATGCGGCTGACGGACCCGATAGACCACCACGTGACTGGGATAGAGAAACAACAGCTTGGGCATACACATACGACCTACGACAGGACCTGGAAAATAAAGCAGGTCAGACTAGGTCCATCTATGGATTGCGGGGGCGTGCTCTAGTGCGAGAGGAGGGCTATCGAGCCTAGTGCGATAAGCATAACCAACCCCGGGCTCAAAACCGCATACGGACTCCATCTGAACTGCATCGTGACATGGCCCGATATAGAGGCGCCGCACACCCCCTATGCTTCACATATGAGGTAATGGAGCACGTGTTCCCTGAATGGTTTAAACCCGTGAACATCGGATCATACGACGGCACAACAGACCCCACGGTATGGATTGAAGATTTTCTTCTCCACATTCACATGACTCGCGGTGATGATCTACACGCCATTAAATACCTTCCCCTAAAGCTTAAAGGGCCAGCTAGGCACTGGTTAAATAGCCTCCCAGAAAACTCTATTGGAAGCTGGGAAGACTTGGAAGATGCCTTTAGAGACAACTTCCAAGGCACTTATGTCCGGCCTCCGGATGCCGATGACCTCAGTCATATAGTCCAACAGCCCGGAGAGTCGGCCAGGAAATTCTGGACCAGGTTCCTAATTAATAAGAACCAGATTGTCGACTGTCCGAACACCGAAGCCCTAATGGCCATCAAACACAGCATCCGCGATGAATGGCTTGTTGGACACCTCGGCCAAGAAAAGCCGAAGTCCATGGTAGCCCTTACAGCACTAATGACCCGCTTCTGCGGGAGCGAGGATAGCTGGCTAGCCCGTAGCGGTAATAGTACCAGCAAACCCGGCACTTCCGAAGACCGAAACAACAATGGAAGGCCCCGATACAACAAACATAAGCGTCGGGGAAACAATGAGCATACAGAGAATACGGCAGTCAAGGCCGGATTCAGCGGCTCCAAATTTGTTCAACGAAAGAACCCATTCAAATGAAACAAAGATGGTACATAAAGCCTGGACCGAATACTTGATCGACCCTGCCTGATCCACGGCACTCCTGATAAGCCCGCCAACCATACCAACAGAAGCTGTTGGGTCTTCAAACGGGCTGGCAAGTTAAATGCCGATCATAAGGAGAAAGGGTCGCCAAGTGAGGATGATGACGAGGAACCTCGCGCACCGAAAATAGGGGTTAGAAGAAATTTCCCCTGAAGTCAAAACGGTGAAGATGATATATGTCACCCATATCCCCAAGAAGGAGCGCAAGTGCGTTCTAAGGGACGTCTATGCAATAGAGCCAGTCGCCCCCAAATTAAAACCATGGTCGGCATGTCCGACCACCTTCGATCGTAGGGACCATCGGACCAGTATCCGTCACGGATTTTAGGCCACATTATCCTTGATCCAATTGTCGATGGATTCCACCTTATGCGAGTCCTCATGGACGGTGGCAGCAGCCTTAACCTGCTCTATCAAGACACAGTCCGCGAGATGGGAATTGATCTGTCAAGAATCAAGCCCACTAAAACTACCTTTAAAGGAGTAATACCCAGTGTAGAGGCCCACTGCACGGGCTCAATCACATTGGAAGTGGTATTCGGATCACCGGACAACTTCCGTAGCGAGGACTTGATCTTCGATATCACCCCCTTCCGCACTGGCTACCATGCACTGCTCGGACAAACAACGTTCACTCGTTTCAACGCAGTCCCACACTACGCCTATCTCAAACTCAAGATGCCCGGACCACGCGGAGTCATAACAGTGAATGGAAACATGGCGTATCTCTCAAACATATGTTTTCCTGTTTTTGTCTGATTGTCATGTACACCATGGTATGACCTAAACCGCTAGGGGCTCTATTAAGCCGCGTACATCTTTAAATACCAAAACAAAGTCCAAACACTTTCACAAGTCCAATTCGGCATCCCGAATATAGCATTATATGCCTTCGCTCCGAATCATGTCTTTGGTCAATAGTTGGGTTTCCTGGCTCTTGTGCTTGCTACCTTACATTCCGTCTGATCGGCGAGGGTAGTAAAGGGAGAACTACTGCGATTGTGATTCTGGTTTACCCGGACAAACACCTCAGTAGAGAAAGCCGAAAACTGACTGTCATGATGCGGCGAGAGCTGGTTAGCTATTCGGTGACTAAATATAAATCTCTAGCGATTTTTCTGCATTATGCGATAGGCTGGCCTCCACCAGGCCAGGCATTCACAGCACCCGAGTTCGGATAATCTAACAATACTACAGGTTGCGCCCACATTCCCATTATAAAACTCCTATGGCTAAGTGAGGGCTATAAAGCTATATAGTCTGATTGCCTGGTTTCCCGCACTAACACCTCCTTCACGGACTAGTACATTGGGTCAAGTGTGTTTAAGTGTTATCCTGAACACCCCCGTACTACCTACGTGGGGGCTGAAGCCGACGACTGGCCAACTCTTAAATATCATAAACAGCCGCATAGGAGGAGATATTTTAAAATAAGCAATATATCATACATAAGCCTTGTCTCATGATACAGGATTGGACAACATAACTACATTCATTCAAAAATGATGTCCTTCGAACATTGGCCCTCTACAATGCGGGATCCTTCCAGGACATTATCAAAGTACCGCTCCGGCATGCGATGCTCTTTCCCAGCAGGCAGTCCCTCGGTCGCAAGCTTGACGGCATCCATCTTCGCCCATTGCACTTTGACACGGGCGAAGGCCATCCGCCCATCTTCAATACAGGCCGACCGCTTCACGCCATCAAGCCGAGGGCAGGCGCTGACCCGCCGCTTGATGAGACAGAAGTAGCTACTGGGCATGGGTTAGGCGGGCCACAACGGATTATCAAATCCCACATGGCCAATTCAGCCACCCTATGCAATTCAGTCCATTTTCTTCAGATAATCACTGAGGGGCACAGGATGCTCTGGCGCAAGGTATTGCGACCAGAACATCTTCTTCGTTGAGCTTCCCTCTCCGGCCTGGAAGAACTCCATGGCATCACCAACAATCTGGGGCAGGTCCACAAACACTCCTGGAGAACTCCAAATCCGGGTTAGAAAGATATACCTTTTCTTCACAAATTTTCTCTTCATGTTAAAGGCACTACCCGCCGCAATTTTCCTTGCCTCTTGGATCTTCCGCACAGTGCTTTGGGCTTTGGCCCGGGCTTCTTGTGCACTTTGGAGTGCCTTGGCAAGTTCAGAATTTTGCTCTGAACTCTTGCGCTCTAAGGACTCGCATTTCCTATGGCATCCTTGAGCTCCTGCTGGACTCCATCCACTCGCGATTCATGTTTAAGGCGGGAGGCTTGCTTCTCCTCTGCCTCCTTCCTGGCCTCGGCCAGCGCACTGTTAAGGGCCTCGACCTCAGACGTGTCAGCTTCAAACATAATTATGAAACTCATTGAGATACTACATCATAGTTGGCATCGTTTCAAGACATGCTTCGGTATTACATACCTTGCTTTTCTTCTACCTTCCTCCTTAGCTCGGCTGCTTCAGCTGCATGGGCAGCTGACGCCTGTTTCGCTGGCTACTTGTTCAAACAGATATATGCGTTAGTCTCCTGCATAAGTTATTAGATCCTTTGTTCGGTTTTCTATCCGAACACCGAATATAGTCTCAGGGACTACTATCTATACACAGGCATTCGTTTTATATAGTTAAAAGATATTGTAAAGCACATACCTCAAAGCCTCTTAAAAGGCTAGTGTAGGCTTCACTCAGTCTGCTTTTCGCAGACTAAACCTTCTCAATCACCATACCCATAAGGGTACGATGTTCTTCCACAATTGTGGCGCTTTGAAGTTCTCTCACCAAAGTGGTCGGTGCCTCCGCATTGACAGAGGTCACTGGTATAGTAGGCGCGCGCCCTTCTCGCAAAGAGGGTTGCTCTGCTGTCTCTGGAACCATGTGGGTTTCTGGAATGACATTTGGTTGGGGGCCAAACTGGACATGGCCCCCGTCTCCAGTCTCCATGGGGGTCGGTTCCCCCATGTTCTTGGCAATCTCCGGCACCTCTCCCTCCCCCAGAAGGGTCCTTTTGGATGACACCTTGGTGTTGTCCACTGCCATGGGGGAGGAAGCTAGTGGAGGCGAATCGCTCTCCATCATGTTTGGAACCAGCGAGTTCCCATAAGAGGAGGATCACTGGGGGAGGACCTTAACCGGACCGCAACATACAATTTAAATACATTATAACTATAAGCCAGAAAAGCCAAACATATGTGTATACCTTTGAGTCCTTACGTTCCAGCCAAGGGCTTCGCCTTGGGGAGCCACTCGTCGGCATTTGATTTGGAGTCGTTCATAAGGGACATCCTCTCTGTCTTGGATGCCTCCGGCTCTTGATCGGTGGAGGCTGCCCATTTTCTTCTGCTCCCCCTAAGGGGGGAGGTGCTCTCTTCCTCCTCCTCTTCCTCTGCATCAGGGGAGGAGATGGTTCCTGTGTCCTCAAACACTATGTCCGAAGCACCTTTACGGCGGAGGCCACTCTTGGCCTCCTTGCCCTTTTCCTTGGCCTTCCTTTCCGGCGCGTGGTATGGCATCAGGACTAGAATCCTCGTCAAAAGAGGAATAGCTTCGTCTTGGAGCAGCAGAGCCGGATAGTGAACCCATTCCCCTTTCTTTATCCAGCCCTGCAAAAGAAAATGGAGAGTTTAGTGTGCTCCTTGGGCTCACAAACTAATGTTATCAAAGAACTTACACGAGTCGCAGCATGGGTGCTGTCGTAGCTGAGGTCTTCGGTTGTCTTCGGCCATGAATTCTTGTTCTTGAAGAGCAGCTTCCACATGTCTTCGTGCTTCGTGCCGAAGAACCACTGCAGGGTCCATGGACTGGCCGGGTCAAACTTCCACATGGGCTCTTGACATGCCTGATAGGGGAGTATCCGGCAGAAGAGCATCACTTGAATCACACTGGCAAGGCTGGTATTTTAATCTACCATGCTCTTAATGCGCTTCTCCAGCATTGTTACCTCATCAGACAATGCCGAATCCAGGCCCTTGTTTAGCCAGGATGCCAGCCGCATTGGGGGCCCGGACTTGAACTCCGTAGGAGCAGCCCAGGTGGAGTCACGGGGCTCTATGACATAGAACCACCCCTGCTGTCATCCCTTCACGGTCTCCACGAAGGTGCCCTTGGGCCAAGTGACATTGGGTAGTTTGCTCACCATAGCGCCACTGCAATCCATGTGTCGGCCGCCCACCACTTTTGGCTTCACATTGAAGACCCTGAGCCATAGGCTGAAGTGGGGGGAAACGCGGAGGAATGCCTCGCATACGACGATAAACGCCAAAATGTTGAGGAAAGAATTCGGGGCTAGATCAAGAAAATCTAACCCGTAGTAAAACATGAGGCCGTGGACAAAATGATGAAGGGGAAACCCTAGTTCGTGAAGGAAATGAGGGATAAATACTACCCTCTCGCCGGGCTTTGGAGTGGGGCTGACCTATTTTTTGGCCTGTGCTCGGTGGGTGATCTCTTTGGCCAGATACCGTGCTTCCTGGAGTTCTTTGATGTTTTTCTCTGTGTAGGAGGAGGCCAGGCACTTGCCCTGCGCTCCGGATCCGGACATGGCTAGAGTACTTTCTGGGAACGGAGTGGATCAATGCTTGAGCGCTGGAGCTTGAGGGTGGATGGACTGAGGAAGGGGAAGGCATGGGGTAAAAAGGGGGAACCTTATATCCTTATAAAGGAAGTGAATATCATGCGTCCCCCATGACCTTAAAGCTCGCCTATTTCCAAGGGGTCGTGCAAAACAGCACAGTTGGGTTTCCCAGGAGAATCCTGTAATAAGGGGGCACGATCTCTGCTTTGACAAGACGTGTCATCGGTGATTGCGTCTCACAGGAGGCCGAAAAGCGGTTTGAAATAATAAAATGGCTAGACGTAATGTCTCGCCAGTAAAATCTTCAGAGGACAGAACGTATCTGTATTTTGCTGTTGTGGTTCGGAGGTATGGTTGTTGTACAGAACCGAATATAGTACTGACGATCAACTGCTTTTAAGAATTCGAAGGAGGAACCCGCCTTGCAATGCCGAAGATAATCTGCACGCCAGACACATCGTCATTGAATACTGGTTCAGGGGCTACTAAGGGAGTCTTGGATTATGGGGTCCTCGGGTGCCCGGGCTACGTGACGTGGGCTGGATAGATGAGTCGTGAAGATACAACATAGAAGGCCTTCCCTCGTGTCCGGATGGGACTCTCCTTGGCGTGGAAGCAAGCTTAGCATGCTGATATGAATATTCCTTTCTCTGTAAACCGACTCTGTACAAACCATAGCCCCCTCCGGTGTCTATATAAACCGGAGGGTTTAGTATGTAGAGCCAATCATAATTATACAAGATAGACAATTAGGGTTTAGCCATTATGATCTCGTGGTAGATCAACTTCTGTAATCCCTATACTCATCAAAGTCAATCAAGCAGGACGTAGGGTATTAGCTCCATCAAGAGGGCCCAGACCTGGGTAAACATCGTGTCCCTTGTCTCCTGTTACCATCGATCCTTAGACGCACAGTTCAGGACCCCCTACCCGAGATCTGCCGGTTTTGACACCGACAGTCATTGTAGTGTCTTAGATCACAAAAAAGCCCCCTAGAATTTGAACCCTAGTTCTTGGAGAAGTTTCTTTGACGCGGATCCCAAACTCTGACAAAAGCCAATGATGATGATGACCCTACTCCTACCTATTACTTCCTGGTAAGAGGCGGAAAGGTAAACTTGCGCGATGCCTACTTTCAGACCTCTAGTGAAGATGACTCTGAATGTGAATCCAAACCCAGCTATAAGAAACTTTCTAGAATTGCAACCGAGCTACAAACTGCTATGGAAATGATTCCAAAATTGTTAGGCAAAAGTGATGACCAATTGGATGAGGAAATGAATCGAACTTAGTCCTTAATCAAAGACATAAAAATTCTTCAAGTTAAGTATGAGGATATTCAAAGTCATCATGAAACCCTCTCAGCTAATCATGAGAAGCTTTCCTACGATTATCTTCAAAGGAAGCAAGATCTAGGAAAACTAAGAGCATCTCATGATGATCTTCAAACAGAAAACAATTCACTACTCGCTCAATAGATCAGTACCACTGAGGAAGACAATGTACCACCTTGCTTAAAATGTCTTGAATGAGATAGTGCTACTTCTTCGACAAAATGCTCAAATGCTTCTGAGATTGCAATATCTTCAAATGCTGATGTGGTAACTAACACCTCTCCTGAGGATGCCACTACTATTGCTGATGAGTATGGCAGGTTAAAGACATTGCTTGAAATAGGCTTGTACAAAAGCCTCAAAGGGCATCAGACTCTATGTGATGTCCTCAAGAAGCAAATACTGAACTGAAACCCTAGGAAAGAGGGTGTTGGTTTCGAGAGGAAAACGAATGTTGATGGGTCCTACTTGAAGCCTGAGCAGTACCCCAAAACCACATGGGTTGCTGCAAAGGGCCCTTGAGTGGATCCATCCAACTTATCTAGTTTTAATAGTTCTAATCATATAATCATTGATGAGTCATTTGACTCCAACTATAAACTATTCAAAAACTAGTCTGATCTAGGACACTTGGGCTCCGGCAAAGCTCAAAATTTTTGCATGGCTTCTCCATCAAGATCGCCTGTGGTGCAACGATCGTATTTAGCATGGAGGATGGAATAACAATTACTTCTGCCAGCTATGCCGAAGAAATTTGGAGAGTGTAGAACACTTATTCTGGGAGTGCAGCTTCACACAGACCATTTGGACCAACCTGGCTACCTGGCAGTAGCACCATGCCTTACAGCCAGCGATGTGGAGCCAGAGCACCAGCTCCCTAGAGAAGGTAGCAACCATGGTGGAAACAACACAACCAGAGTTCAGGAAAGGAGTAAAATCGCTGGCCATGTTAGCTCTACGGGAAGTTTGGCAAGCAAGAAACAATTGCACCTTGAGAGACAAGGAAGCAAATGAAAGAGAAGTCCTAAGCACCATTCGAAAAAATCTTAGCCTGTGGCAGCAATGTGGCATTCGTTTTCTTCAGAACCCCTTTGGGGACCCACCTTGAGTAGTAGGCCTAGTTGTATGCCTTTGGCACTTTTCTTTTCTTTCTTCTTCTTTTCCTTATATCCTTGATCTACGGATCATCGCCTTTGTCACTTTTTCATCTGCTCCCTACCTAATATCAATGAGAAACCAGCCATGGCTGGACCTTTCAAAAAAATCAGAATGGTGAAGTGTTTACAAGCTTTATTGGAACTAACTACAGGAATGGGTCCCCTATGAAGAAGATCTGGGTACCTAAAAGTAATCTTGAGGAGATTCCCGTGAATGTCATCATGACACCACCAAGGAAGAAGAAAAACCAGATACCAAAGGCTTCATATGGCCAAAAGGCTTCATATAGACACATGACCTCATAAGGTCACCCTAATGCCAATGTTTTGCAGGGAAACTGTCATCAGGCTCGTGAATATGAGCATGTTTCTTCAAACAACTATGTTCAAAAATCAAAGAACTTCTCTGCTTATTCATTTTAGTATTATTCACCTCCAGTTAAACTATTTGCTAGGGCTTCAAAGTCAAAATTCTCATATGCTACACTTAGACTCATTGCTTCTAAGTCATCCCTTCATATATGGGTGGTTAACAAGAATTGACTTCTCTTGCAGGGTCGGGTCTCCTGCCAAAAAACATTGACTTCTGAACACAATGCTGGGGACCTCAATAATCTTATTGGATGCAAGATAAAATGTCAAAATGGGTTTACCATTTATTACTTCCATGGTTTCCTTGATGATTGTCCTACCATATCCTCAACTAAACTTACCTAAGATGAACATCTCTATCCTACTAACTGCTCTATAGGGTAGAACTACGAAAGCCATTGAATGGATCATGGACAGTGGCTACACTAACCACATGACTGGTGATCGAAGTCTTCTCATGGACTCTACTCTTCGATCATCTTCAAAAAGCCATATCACATTTGCTGACACTGGCAAGAGCAAGGTACTGGTTCTAGGTAGGGTGGCTATCTCAAAGGATCAACACATGGATAAAGTGATGCATGTTGAATCCCTTGGGTGCAACCTAATGTCTGTCTCAATGCTTTATGATCATGATATGATTGTGATCTTTGGAAAATGTTGATGTCTTATGTTAATGGCTTTTGACAAATCTCAAGGCTTTGAAGGTTATTGAAGAGGTGACATGTTGTCATGGGTTGACATGGTCACCTATGGGGCTACGGGCCCCTTGTGGTTCGGGAAGGGGGAAGATCATGTTGCAAAAAGAGCGGAGGCCATGAAACAACACAACGATGGTGACACTGGTTGTTTTTACCCAAGTTTGGGCCACCGTGAGGCGTAAAACCCTACTCCTGCTTTGGTGGATTTGATGGAAGAACCCAAAGAACGTGCAGTGTTCGAGCCCGACAATGTGGCCTCAGGGAGAGTAGCTACGCATGTACAAGTACACAACGGTCTGAATCCTTTGCTACGTTGCCTTGTACCTCCATTTATAGCTTAAGGGTTGCCACAATGGAAAAAAGTCTTTATCTAGTGATTAGATAGCTAACGGTGCTATCATACCTAACTCTGGCAGTTAGGACAAAGTGCATTAAATGCACTGCTAGGTGTCATGCTGAGGATGCAGCCCGTGAGCCTGTCGTGCCGCTTAGTCATCTTCTGCTTATCTGCTTGACATGCCTATGGATGGGTGTCATATGAAGGTAATCTGTCTCCAGAATGGCTGCCACATGCTCAGTGCAAGCCACTTAATCACTTGGGGGCTCGACACCGCACTGATAACTTATTTGCATCGTGGTGTGGTGGAGCGGCGGTGCCTTGGTAGGGAGATCTGCCGTTGGCGGACCCGGCAAGCCTACCAGGGAAATCTTGGACTTGTCCTTGGGGCGGTCTCGACCCAACCAGGCTTTCCTACCCGGCAAGGGAGGCTTTCGCAAGGTGATATCTTGTTGTCATGGTTTGTCTTGATCTTCTTTATGCGCTCTTTGATCTCTCAAATAGATGATTCTCTGGCTTGGCCTTGCTTTATATTTTGGTGTAGTTATGCGATGCCAACACGCATGTGTATAGTCAGGGTAACAAACATAGATGTTTGTTGTACCAACAGGATCCCCTGGGCCTGGCCTAAATGCGTTGTCGAGCATTGTGGGGGTAGGCCCCAACAAGTACATAGGCGAACACTTTGGCCGAGCCGTGATGGTATTCCCCTCTCCCACGATATCTTTGTTGCTTCTTCATTAACCTGTGCTTGGATTAGTTTTTGGTTTCCGTGTGTCGCGCGGGATGACGTGGAATTGTCCACATAATGGCCCATGGGTTGCCCATGTTAACGAGGAGGTAACTGCCATTTTACTCGTTCCACCGCTCCTGCTATTTCCGCCACGTACATTGCATGCATTGTGCAGGGTTGGTGGCAGATGCGTAGGGTGCGGGAATGAGTGCCATGGCAGAAAGCTAGGCGCCACGGATAGGCGCGGGAGGGTGGTCTTGATTAGGTGCACCGTCAGCAACACAGAGGAGCTAGATTGGCATAGTGGGGCGGTTTGCCTCCTGGGTGAGGAGCCAGCCCCCGGCCACGTTCACCTATGAAAAGGGGGCGTGGGTGAGGTGCTTACTCACACACATCTCCTTCTTCTTCTTCTGGCATCTTTCTTCCACCATGGTGAGGGGAAGAGGACGCGGTCATGCTCCAACTGTGGTGGAAAGGGCCTATTCTTGGTAGCTCTTTCCTCCCCCAGCTGGTGATGCAAGGGCGGAATCCAACGCTCGTGGTGGTGGTGCAGGTCGAGGGCGCGACCGTCATGGAGCCCGGGGCCGACTAGGATGTGGCAGTGCTTTGATTGCCCTTCCTCTAGTTTCCCTGGGCCCGAACGATGGCCACGTCAAGGACCAGCCACTGGACTTCATCGTCAAGCTATGCGGAGCGTCTTCGGCTTCAAACTCCCTTCGAAAGGTAGATGGAGGTAGAGTAGCTGCCGAGGCTGAGGCTGCACATGAGGGGATGCTACAACGGCAGCATGCGAGTGGACATAGAGTTCTCTAAGCCCCATGTCATGCTTCTATGGCATGGCTGGAAAACTTCTACTCATGTCCATATCTTGGCGGCGGGGCACTTTCTTCATTTCAAGTTAATGGACGCCACCGTACTCTCTGTCAAAGTCTTGGGGTTCTCTGGTGCTCTCTTAGGGTGCTGCGCGGAAAGCTAGACCGACGACGAACGCTCCTCCTCAAGTGGCAGCGACGAGGAGGACAGTGACGGTGATGATGGCGGTGCCGAGCGGGAGGATGATGGCTCCGTCTCCGGCTGAACACCAATCGCATCGTCACTGTCAGCAAGGTGCTAGCGGCACCACCATCCGCACCTACGTCTTCTTCCCTTGGCAGAGCGATTTGCTGGGTGTTGGGTGTGGATGCCTCCGCCTCCTCCAGCAGTCTTCCAGCTAGTCCTTGGCAGACTTCCTCGTGGGCTCTGACTTCGTCCGCCCTGCCGCTTCCCGCTGGTCCTGGCGGTGGTGACCAGGGCATCGCCTAGCCGCTCTCTCCGTCGGTCATCTTTGCCTCTGGCACTCCCGATCTTGTCAGGCTACATCCTGCGGGCCTTGACGGGGTCAGGCTGGGCTTCTGCCCAGGGACTCCTTTTGCCCTCTTCGCCTCCCACTATAGCCCCTAGGAGGAGAGGGACAAGAAAGGGATTACGAGGCACTTATCTTTTTTCAATCTAAAACATGTAGGCATTTGCCAAACTTTAGTCTTAAATACGTAATCTATTTTATCCAAATTTGTACTCTGTATGGTTTGTACTTGTATATCTGCGTATTAATGAAAAAATACATGTTTGCCGGGTACTTGTGCATGTATTGTGTCCATGCACAGGAGGAAGTCATCTATACTGTCAAGTAAACAAGGTCTTCTGGCAAGCTGTCTTGCCAGTTCCATCCATCGTTGCCGCGAGGTTTGTCCTAGCGGGTTTAGGAGCAAGGAAGGAAACTGGCCCCTTGCCCAACCTTCTTTTCCAAATGTCACTGCGACTACCCTGACCGAAGTAACCCTCAAATTTAAGGATGGGAGCACAAATGTTTCAAAGCTGACAAGGTTTTTCTATGCACAAGTTTTTCCTTTATAGAGGCACATTATGGATATCTTAAAAGGAACTTATCTATTTGGCTTGTGGGGGATCGATATGTAAGCTTGTTTCCTCACCTCCTTTTTGGGATTGTGTCCATGATAGGGGCCCTGTAGTTAGTACAGAGGGTAAACATAGCAACATATGATCCTTCCTAAATGACCATGGAAAAATCTTCCTAAACTAAACATGCATGCAAGTTTTTAGGCTTCAACGCTTCGTTTTATTATCTTTGCACAGGGTCTGCGCCTGGTTTTGTACAAAGGGTTACATGCACATCGGCATGGCTTGTAAAAAAGGTGGCTGCAGGGGCTAAGCCAGGCAGTCGTGCCTTACGTGTAGAACTTGCAAAGATGCTCAATATTCCATGAGTTTGCACCTTAATGCCATCTTTAGTCTCCAAAAGGACTGCGTCAGGTCTGCTGACTCATACTACCCAGTAAGGGCCTTCCCACTTTGGCGTCAACTTGTTGGAACCCTTTGCAAACTAAACACGCCTAAGGACAAGGCCCCCTTCCTGAAAGATCCGGGCATGAACCCTGAGGCCATGATAGCGGCGCAAGGCTTGTTGGTAGGGTGCAGCACGCACAATGGCCTGGAGACGATCTTCCTCAAGGAGCATGCATTGTCATGCCGGTGCTGCTCTTGCTCTACTTCATCGTAGGCAAGTACTCGAGGTGGCCCGTATATGAGTTCTGTGGGGAGCACTGCTTCGGCCCCATACACTAGGGAGAAGGGAGTCTGGCCGGTGGTTCGATTTGGTGTCGTATGGAGGGAGCAAAAAATCACCGGCAGTTCATTGATCCAACGTCTGCCGCACTTTTTCAATTTATCAGAAGTTCTTGTCCTGAGTCCACGCATCACTTTAGTGTTCATCCTCTTAGCTTGTCCATTGCTCCGGGGATGGGCAAAGAGGCAAATGAGACCTTGCTTCTGACTTTCGGAACATATTACATGAAGGTGTGACTTGTAAATTGGGTGCCATTATCAGTGATCACCTTGGCGGGTACTCCAAAACGGCACACCAATCCCTTCAAGAACTTGATGGTTGACTGTGCAGTTGCCTTCCTCACTAGCTCCACTTCTTGCCACTTTGTAAACTTGTCGATTGCAATGTACAAGAATTCAAAGCCCCCAGTACCACAGGGGAAGTGGCCCAAGATGTTGAGCCCCTAGATCAAAAAATGTCCACGATAAGGGAATTGTCTAGAGAGCTTGAGTTGGTTGATGGATGTTCTTGGACTGGAACTATCAGGCTTCCCATCTGGTGACTAGCTCAATCGCATCTTGGAGGGCCATGGGCCAGTAGAAACGTTGCCGAAAAGCTTTTCCAACAAAGGCTCTTCATCTGATATGGGATCTTCACACGCCCTTGTGTATTTTCGCTAGTAGTTCCCGCCCCTCTTCCAGGCAACGTCATCGACAAATTGATACATACTGGCCTGCCGGGCTACTCTTTTAGCTTCTTCTTGGTATTCAAGAAGTTCTCCTGTTTGATGGTAGTGGACTATGTGACGTTCCCAAGTTGGAGCCCGTGGCTCGACAACAAGGACTAATGGATCCTCTTTGTTCGTGGGAGCGCTTATATCGACCGCAAGAACTGGTTCTTCTGTGGGAGGGTGTTGCTCACCAACTGAAGTAGAGTCGTTCCTAACAGCCTCTCTATCGGGAACTTCGGGAAGCACTGCCGGGAAATGCTTGCCGAAGTCCAACTTCCTCCTTTTTCTGGCCATCGTCAAAGGTTATACTGAGAGTTGAGTCAGGTGGAGGACAAAAGGACCTGGTTCCACAATGAGCTTTTGTGGAGCGCACTTTGACAGATGATCAACAATGATGTTTTCCACACGTGACACGTGCTCTATTTGTAATCCATCGAAATGCTCCTCCATCTTCCTCACTTCCTCTACAGATGCCTCCATCAATGGGCTCTGGTAATCCTTATTTACTTGTCTCACCACAAGCTGTGAGTCTCCATGGATGATCAATTTCTTGATTCCCAACTCTACCGCAATTCTAAGCTCGGCAAGGAGCCCCTCATACTAAGCAGTGTTGTTGGTGGCCTTCTCTCGGGGAAAGTGCATCTGAACCACATATTTGAGGTGCTCTCTGGCGGGGGCAATAAGAAGAACGCCAGCTCCAGTGCCTTTCAATGAGAAAGCACCATCAAAATACATGATCCACTCTTGGGGCGCTTCCTTGCGGGGATAACTATCTCTGGAATTTCTTCATCTGGATTGGGCATCCATTCTGCAATGAACTCCGCCAATGCTCTGCTCTGAATGGTTGAGGTACTTTCGTACTTCAAGACAAATCTTGAGACAACTCTAGTGCCCATTCAACTATCCTGCCAGTGGCTTCGAGGTTCCTTAGTATGTTCTGTAGTGGGAAATGAGTGACAACTGCGATCTCATGGACATGGAAGTAGTGGCGTAATTTCCTCAAGGCCATGATGAGGATGAAGATGAACTTTTGCACTCCATACTATCTTGACCTAGCCCCCTACAACAGGGAGCTGACAAAGTACACTAGGCGTTGCACCACTTTCTTCCTTCCGCGGTCTCAGAATTTCCTTCGCTAACTTAATCTTCTTTCTCCTGTTCTGTGCCTGATCCTACCATGACTAGTTCAGTTTCACCTCTGGAGGGAACAACTTTTGTAGCTTCCTCTTCATATGTTTTCTACTGCGCCACCAGCACTGCACTAACCACTTGATTCATTGCCGCTAAGTATAGCAGCAACTGCTCTAGTGGTCTGTGAGCGACTAAGGTGGGAGCAGAGGAAAGTTATGCCTTCAGGTCTCGCAGTGCTGCTTTTGCCTCCGGCGTCCACTTCATTGGCCTTGCCTTCTTTAGGATTTTGAAGAAAGGCAGGGCTCATTCGGCACACTTGGAAATGAACCTACTCAATGCAGCAACACATCCGGTCAAATGCCTTACATCCTTGATAGTCCTGGGTACTTGAATATGCTCAATTGCACTGATCTTGTCGGGGTTGGCCTCTATCCCTCGGTGAGACACAAAGAAAGCAAGTAGCTTGCCGAAGGGTACGCCAAACACACACTTCTCAGGTTTCAACTTTAGGTTGATCTTGCGTATGTCCGCAAAGGTCTCTTCCAAATCTTGAAAGAGTGTTGTTCTGTCCTTGGTCTTAACAACTATGTCATACATGTAAGCTTCTATATTCCTATGCAACTGAGGCTCAAAACCAATATGTACTGCTCTTGCAAATGTGGATCCAGTGCTCTTTAATGCGAAGGGCATTCGTACAACGCGGTACGTGCCACATGGAGTTGTGAACACAGTCTTTCCTTCGTCTTCCTTGGACAAGAATATCTGATGGTATCCAAAGTATGTGTCCAAAAGTGAAAGTAGATCACACCCGGAAGTGGAATCCACAATCTGATTGATGTGCGGCAAGGGGAAAGGGTCCTTCGGGCATGCCTTGTTCAGGGTCTGTGAAGTCTATGCAAAGCCTCCATTTCCCATTCACCTTGCGCACTACCATTGGGTTTGCCAACCATGTTGGATGCAAAACTCCCCTGACCAAACCATCTAATTCATGTTGCTTAATCTCCTCGGCAAAAAACTGTTGCCATTCCAAAGATTGTTTTCTGATCTTCTGCTTGACAGGTCGAGCATGAGGACAAACATAAAGGTGGTGCTCGATTACCTCCCTAGAACGCCAGGGATGTCAGATGGTTTCCAAGCAAACACATCGACATTGGCCCGCAGGAAGGCAATGAGTGCACTTTCCTATTTGTCATCAAGGATAGCGTTGATGGTGAACGTAGCATCAACGCCATCCTGCCTTGCTGGGGCCTTAATTACAGTAGGTGAAGAAACCTTGGACCTCTTACTAGCGGAACTATCCGGCGGGTCATCCATAGCAGCAGCGCACTCCGGAGAGGCGCACTTCCCGGACTCCTTGTCAGCATCTCTGCGAGTCTTCTTTCCTTTCTTTGTTTCCTTGAAGGGAGTTGCAGCTTCAGTAGCCTCAGCAGCTACCGCATCTTTGTACATCTTATCCACACATATGATTGCATCTTTCTCGTCTGATGGGATGGAAATGACGCCAATTGGCCTTGGCATCTTCAGTGTATTGTAAGCATAGCGGGATGCTGCCATGAACTTTGCCAAAGCTGGGCAGCCAAGCATGCCATTGTAAGGCAGAGGAAGATCATCAACATCAAACACAACCCTCTTATTCTGATAATTCAGCTCTACACCAAATTTTACTAGCAATGTAATCTTTCCCTTAGGCCGGCTCCTACCGGGTGTCGAATTTCGGGTTCCGCAAACCCTTGAGAGGTTCGAACTCTAGGTGCGTGCGAAGAACTCGTCCTCCCCGGTCTGCCTACTCGCTAATCTCATGGCCTAGCTCGGCGAACTGAATGGAAAAGAGACATAGTAGTATACCCAGGTTCGGGCCACCTTGCGGTGTAAAACCCTCACTAGTGCATGTCGGTGCTAAACAAACGGTTTTTAACCCCTTTCCGCGAAGGCATTTGGAACCGTCGATTAGTGAGTGATGGCGATAGGGGGTTCCTTCCCACATGACCCAGAAACCATCGAGGATAGGGACACTACAGTACACCTACTCGCTTGTGCTCGGTATTCTATGGTGCTACATTTATGATGCGCGACCCATCACAAATGGTTCACTATTATAGAACGTGTATGCTAAGCATACAATCAAATGGTTCACTATTAAGAAGATTAGCTAATCATCGTATGAGTGCCGCACAAGATTATGAAACGTCGGACCGTCGTAACATCGTCGTACACGACAACTATCGCACATGATATTCAATGGTGCAACGTTTACGATGCATACTTCATCAAAAATAGTTCAAGGTTGCAAATCATGTACGATAAGGCAACTAACACAAACGTTTAGTTTGCCCACACCGCTTGTGATATTGTCTGACATCGCACATGCTTTGCAAATGGCAACTGTGTGCATGCTTGCACACGTTTCCTCTCTGTGAACCGTGTTAGATTATGGTGTATATCTCAAACATTTGTGTTTTACCAACCGTGTGTGCCGTAACGACCTGGAGAGCGCAATTTCACTATAATTTAATTCTTGCTATTCCAAATTGTACCGGATTTGAATTTGAATTTAAATGTATGCTACAACTTTATTCATATCCATCAGGTTCAAATAACCAATGCATTATTCGATTCATAGGTACATATGTTCAATAATTACATAAGAACCAAATAAAGAATGATGAACCATAGTTGTGTACTTGTACTATTAAAGACAGTAAAGAAAGAGGCGAAATACATTTTGGTTGTTGAACAAGGTGAAGCGGAATGCCCATATTGTGCCCTCCTCCATGGAGAAGGCACGCACGACTCCAGTCCAACCCCTTGTGGTGGCTAACCGCCAATCCTTCATGGTCTTCATGAAAACATCTAGATAATCATCGTGTTCTGGTAGAAATACTTTAACCTTCGCATGCCCACCAATCATGTAGATTGAGAGGTAATCTTAAGTGAACTTCTTTGGCAACCACTGCAAAGGAAAAAGATTCAGACATTGTCATCTAACACAACTCAGTATGGGGAGTCAAAAGTAGGCTGCAGAGTTCTTACTTACCATCCTACAGTTCGCTGTTGTCTTAGAAAAAGTGTAAACAAATAGTTTAATTGCCATATTTGGACCCATTTACTAACAATCTTTATTAGCTTTCTCACTTGATGCTGGTTCATCGATATCTCATTGCCCCATATGGAGAAAGGGTCGAAGCGCGGATCTTTACCAATGACATATCTACCTAAAAGCACCAAGTTAATATTAGAAGCTAAACATCAATTGCACAATGATGTAGTACAACACTCTTTTATAATATCTTATAACATCCAATATACTCACATATTAGATGAATTAACATCTTACATTATGGGTCGGAAGGAGTTTAGTGCATTCTTACAAATTATCGGCTGATTAAATGTTTCTGTATGCATGGGTTACAGTTAGTTTGAGCTAGTCCGGGCTCAAATAGCCATAAAGTATATCTAAACATGAGGGCTAGTTTGAGCTAGTTTCATCTATAACCCCCACAAAAAAACTATCCAACCCAAGAGGTGCTAATTGGAGCTAGTTCTCCTAGTGCATTTATTGTCAATCTAACCCTGCCATCCAAACAACTCTTTGGATGGAGTTAGTTCAGGGTTAGTCATGAGCTAGAAACTAACTCTAACCTCTAACTAAGTTGAGTATCCAAACAGGGTTGTGTTGTTGTTGCTGCTGTTGCTCTTCTACGTATATCTAGACATCATCAGAACATTAATGTAACACTCTTAGTTGTTGCTATGCAGCCTAGGATTGCATATTTAGACATTAAGTATAGTGCATGTTGCTATGTAGCCTCAGATATATTAATATGTCCCTAGTTAACCTAACAATAAATGGGTTGCAGATATATTCAGTTAAAAGTCCGATTCACCGATTAGTCCCTTATCAGCCCCCGGCTTATAAGGTACCAGCTACCGTTATCCTGAACAGTGAGCATATATAAGCCATGGGATGAAACTAACCTCGATGGAAAATAACAGTCGTTCCCAAAATTGTCCTGTGTAGGTACATCGAGAAGCATGTTAAGCACAACAGGCTAAACATCAACCAAAATTATCCATGGTAGACAAAATAATCTCCAAAAGATAGCTTTAGTGTGCAGGTTTAAGCACGCTAGTAAAGCAAAACAAGTGGAAAGGTGTGTTAACTACAACAGGCCTAATATTTAATAACAAGCGAACATAGTCATTCAAACTGGTATTGTGCTGGTCTAAGTACACTAGTTATTCTTAAATAAAAATGGAAATGTGTGTTAACTACAAGATGCATCAACCAAATGTAGTCATTCATAGTGCTATTGTTGAAACTGGTAGTGATAAATTGAACTGCACAATTCATGCTTGAACATATAGAACATCACATTGTGAATAACTGGAATAAACAAGGCATACTACAAACAACCAAAGATAGCATTTGAAACTGGACATATGCTAACAACAAACAACCGAACAATCAAAAAACTTTAAAGGAGGCATATGCTAGCTATAACAGGCTTAACAACAAGAAAATATATGCATTCCTATCGGTATGTTTAAAACTGGATTGATGAAATGTACTGCACAGTATATAATTGCACATATAGAGCATCGCATTGTGAACAACTGAAATAAACAAGGCATACTGCAAACAACCAGATAGAGCAATTAAAACCGGACATATTCTCACTGCACTACCAAAGAGACTTGACAAAACAAATCGTGGGTTTCCCCCTGCGAAGAGGCATGGCAAAACAAATCATGGGTTTCCTCACTTGTCACAAAATGTTGGGGAACGTAGTAATTTGAAAAAAATTCCTACACACATGTAGGATCATGGTGATGCATAGCAACGAGAGGGGAGAGTGTTGTCTACGTACCCTCTTAGACCGTAAGCGGAGGTGTTTATCAACACGGTTGATGTAGTCGTACACCTTCACGATCCGTCCTGATCAAGTACCAAACGTACGGCACCTCCGTGTTCAACATACGTTCAGCTCGATGACGTCCTCGCCTTTTCGATCCAGCAAGAGGGGCGAAGTAGTTGATGAGTTCCGGCAGCACGACGGCGTGGTGACGGTGTTGGTGAATAACAATCTCCGTAGGGCTTCGCCTAAGCACTACGAAAACTATGATGGAGGATAAACTAGAGGGGACGGGGTAGCTGGCACACGGCTTGGTGTTTCTTAATGTGTCTTTGGTGCTAGCCCTGCCCCTCTATTTATATGTTGAGCCCTGGGGTCGAAACTTGGAGCAAAAGCCTCCTCAAAGTCGTTTTTGCCCCAAAGGCAAGAGTCCCACTCGTACTCCAGGACCAAACGCCACAGTCCTTGGCGTCTCGCCCTAAGGCCATGGGCCTCGGCGTCTGGCCCAGGGCCAAACGCCAGGGTCTCCGGCGTTTGGCCCCCCGGCCTCCGCAAAACTCCTTTTTGTATCGACTTATAGCCCCGTGGGCCTGACCCCTTGGCCTAACCATTTCATCCAATATATGGATCTTTACCTCCGGACCATTCCGGAGCTCCTCTTCATGTCTGTGATCTCATCCGGGACTCCGAACAACATTTGGTTACCAACATACATAACTCATAAATACTATATCATGAACGGACATTAAGCGTGCGGAACCTACGGGTTCGAGAACTATGTATACATGACCGAGACACTTCTCTGGTCAATAACCAATAGCGGAACCTGGATGCCCATATTTGCTCCTACATATTCTACGAATATCTTTATCGGTCAAACCACATAACAACATACGTTATTCCCTTTGTCATCGGTATGTTACTTGCCCGAGATTCGATCGTCGGTATCTTAATACTTAGTTTAATCTTGTTACTGGCAAGTCTCTTTACTCGTTCTGTAATACAACATCCCGCAACTAACTCATTAGTTACAATGCTTGCAAGGCTTATAGTGATGTGCATTACCGAGTGGGCCCAGAGATACCTCTCCGACAATCGGAGTAAAAAATCCTAATCTCGAAACACGCCAACCCAACAATTACCTTCGGAGACACATGTAGAGCACCTTTATAATCACCCAGTTATGTGGTGACGTTTGGTAGCAGACAAAGTGTTCCTCTGGTAAACGGGAGTTGCATAATCTCGTAGTCATAGGAACATGTATAAGTCATGAAGAAAGCAATAGCAACATACTAAACGATCAAATGCTAAGCTAACGGAATGGGTCAAGTCAATCACATCATTCTCCTAATGATGTGATCCCGTTAATCAAATGACAACTCATGTCTATGGTTAGGAAACATAACCATCTTTGATCAACAAGCTAGTCAAGTAGAGGTATACTAGTGACACTATGTTTGTCTATGTCTTCACATATGTATCATGTTTCCGGTTAATACAATTCTAGCATGAATAATAAACATTTATCATCATATAAGGACATAGATAACAACTTTATTATTGCCTCTAGGGCATATTTCCTTCAGTCTCTCACTTGCACTAGAGTCAATAATCTAGTTCACATTGCCATGTGATTTAATACCAATAGTTCACATCACCATGTGATTAACACCCATAGTTCACATCTTCATGTGACCAACACCCAAAGGGTTTACGAGACAATAATCTACTTCACATCGCTATGTGATTAACACCCAAAGAGTACTAAGGTGTGATCATGTTTTGCTTGTGAGAGAAGTTTAGTCTACGGGTCTGCCACATTTAGATCCGTATGTATTTTGCAAATTTCTATGTCAACAATGCTCTGCATGGAGCTACTCTAGCTAATTGCTCCCACTTTGAAAATGTATCCAGATTAAGACTTTAAAGTCATCTGGATCAGTGTCAATATTTGCATCGACGTAACCCTTTACGGCGAACCTTTTGTCACCTCCATAATCGAGAAACATATCCTTATGCCAGTAAGGATAATTTTGACTGCTTCTCAGTGATCTACTCCTAGATCACTATTGTACTCCCTTGCTAAACTCAGTGTAGGGTATATGCTACCTCTTGAGCACTGCGTTGGATTTCCTTCAAGAGGAAATGATGATGCAGTAAAGTAGCGTAAGTATTTCCCTCAGTTTTTGAGAACCAAGGTATCAATCCAGTAGTAGGCTACGCGCGAGTCCCTCGTACCTGCACAAAACAAATAACTCCTAGCAACCAACACGATAAGGGGTTGTCAATCCCTTCACGGTCACTTACGAGAGTGAGATCTGATAGATATGATAGAATAATATTTTTGGTATTTCTGTGATAAAGATGCAAAGTAAAATAAAAGCAAAGTAAAGAGCAAAGGAAATAACTAAGTATTGGAAGATTTAATATAATGAAGATAGACCCGGGGGCCATAAGTATTTTACGGTGGGTGAACGATTTACTGTTGAGCAATTGACAGAATTTAGCATAGTTATGAGAATATCTAGGTATGATTACGTCGAATAGATCTCCACAAGAGAGGGGAAGAACATTGTATTGAGATCCAAAAAGAGAGAAGAAGCCATGTAGCTAATAACTATGGACCCGAAGGTCTAAGGTAAACTGCTCACAATTCATCGGAGATGCTATGGTGTTGATGTAGAAGCCCTCCGTGATGGATGCCCCCTCCGGCGGAGCTCCGGAACGGGCCCAAGATGGGATCTCATGGATACAGAAGGTTGCGGTGGTGGAATTAGGTTTTTGGCTCCGTCTTTGATTGTTTGGGGGTACGTAGGTATATATAGGAGGAAGGAGTATGTCGGTGGAGCAACAGGGGGCCCACGAGGGTGGAGGGCGCACCTGGGGGGTAGGCGCGCCCCCTACCTCGTGGCTTCCCTGTTGGTTGCTTGACGTAGGGGCCAAGTCTCATGGGTCTTGTTCGTTCCAAAAATCACGTTCCCGAAGGTTTCATTCCGTTTGGACTCTGTTTGATATTCCTTTTTTCGAAACCCTAAAATAGGCAAAAAACAGCAGTTCCAGGCTGGGCCTCGGGTTAATAGGTTAGTCCCACAAATAGTATAAAAGTGGATAATAAAGCCCAATAATGTCCAAAACAGTAGATAATATAGCATGGAGCAATCAAAAATTATAGATACGTTCGAGACATATCAAGCATCCCCAAACTTAATTCCTGCTCGTCCTCGAGTAGGTAAATGATAAAAAAGATAATTTTTGATGTGAAGTGATACTTGGCATAATTTTAATGTAATTCTTCTTAATTGTGGTATGAATATTCATCTGAAAGATTCAAGATAAAAGTTTAATATTGACATAAAAATAATAATACTTCAAGCATACTAACAAAGCAATCATGTCTTCTCAAAATAACATGGCCAAAGAAAGTTATCTCTACAAAATCATATAGTCTGGCTATGCTCTATCTTCACCACACAAAGTATTTAAATCATGCACAACCCCAATGACAAGCCAAGCAATTGTTTCATACTTTTGACATTCTCAAACTTTTTCAATCTTCACGCAATACATGAGCGTGAGCCATGGATATATCACTATATGTGGGATAGAATGGTGGTTGTGGAGAAGACAAAAAGGGAGAAGATAGTCTCACATCAACTAGGCGTATTAACGGGCTATGGAGATGCCCATCAATAGATATCAATTTGAGTGAGTAGGGATTACCATGCAACGGATGCACTAGAGCTATAAGTATATGAAAGCTCAACAAAAGAAACTAAGTGGGTGTGCACCCAACTTGTTTGCTCATGAAGACCTAGGGCATTTTCAGGAAGCCCATCATTGGAACATACAAGCCAAGTTCTATAATGAAAAAATCCCACTAGTATATGAAAGTGACGAAATGAGAGACTCTCTATCATGAATATCATGGTGCTACTTTGAAGCACAAGTGTGGTAAAGGATAGTAACATTGTCCCTTCTCTCTTTTTCTCTTATTTTTTTATTTGGGCCTTTTCTCATTTTTATGGCCTCTTTTCTTTCCTTTTTTTCGTCCGGAGTCTCATCCCGACTTGTGGGGGAATCATAGTATCCATCATCCTTTCCTCACTGGGAAAATGCTCTAATAATGATGATCATCACACTTTTATTTTCTTACAACTCAACAATTACAACTTGATACTTAGAACAAAATATGACTCTATATGAATGCCTCCGGCAGTGTACCAGGATATGCAATGAATCAAGAGTGACATGAATGAAAGAATTATGAATGGTGGCTTTGCCACAAAAATGATGTCAACTACATGATCATGCTAAGCAATATGACAATGATGGAGTGTGTCATAATAAACGAATGGTGGAAAGTTGCATGGCAATATATCTCGGAATGGCTATGGAAATGCCATAATAGGTAGGTATGGTGGCTATTTTGAGGAAGTTATATGGTGGGTGTATGATACCGGTGAAAGGTGCGCAGTATTAGAGAGGCTAGCAATGGTGGAAGGAAGAAAAGTGCGTATAATCCATGGACTCAACATTAGTCATAAAGAACTCATATACTTATTGCAAAAATCTACAAGTTATCAAAGCAAAGTATTACATGCATGCTCCTAGGAGGATATATTGGTAGGAAAAGACCATCGCTCGTCCCCGACCGCCACTCATAAGGAAGACAATCAAAAAATAAATCATGCTCCGACTTCATCACATAACGGTTCAGCATACGTGCATGCTACGGGAATCACAAACTTTAACACAAGTATTTCTCAAATTCACAACTACTCAACTAGCATGACTCTAATATCTCCATCTCCGTATCTCAAAACAATTATCAAGTATCAAACTTCTCTTAGTATTCAACACACTCGTAAGAGAATTTTATTATTAATCTTGTATACCTAGCATATAAGGATTATTTAAGAAAATTACCATGCTATTTAAGACTCTCAAAATAATCTAAGTGAATCATAAGAGATCAATAGTTTCTATAAAACAATTCCACCACCATGCTCTAAAAAATATAAGTGAAGTACTAGAGCAAAACTATATAACTCAAATGATATAAGCGAAGAACATAGAGTATTCTAACGAATTCCAAATTATGTATGGCTCTCTCAAAAGGTTTGTATAGGAAGAACTAAAAAGCAAAGACTCAAATCATACAAGACGCTCCAAGCAAAACACATATCATGTGGTGAATAAAAATATAGCTCCAAGTAAAGTTACCGATAGAAGTAGACGAAAGAGGGGATGCCTTCCGGGGCATCCCCAAGCTTTGTCTTTTTGGTGTCCTTAGATTATCTTGGGCTTGCCATGGGCATCCCCAAGATTAGGCTCTTTCTACTCCTTGTTCCATAATCCATCAAATCTTTTCCCAAAACTTGAAAACTTCACAACACAAAACTTAAAGTAGAAAATCTCGTGAGCTCCGTTAGCGAAAGAAAACAAAAGACCACTTCAAGGTACTGTAATGAACTCATTCTTTATTTATATTGGTGTTAAACCTACTGTATTCCAACTTCTCTATGATTTATAAACTATTTTACTAGCCATAGATTCATCAAATAAGCAAACAACTCACGAAAAACAGAATCTGTCAAAAACAGAACAGTCTGTAGTAATCTATAGCTAGCGCAAGATCTGGACCTCCAAAAATTCTAAAATAAATTGCTGTACGTGAGGAATTTATATATTAATCATATTAAAAAATAATTAACTAAATAACACTTTCGAAATAAAAATGGCAGCAATTCTCGTGAGCACTAAAGTTTCTGTTTTTTACAGCAAGATAACAAGACTTTCCCCAAGTCTTCCCAACGGTTCTACTCGGCACAAACACTAATTAAACACAAAAACACAACCAAAACAGAGGCTAGGTAAATTATTTATTACTAAACAGGAGCATAAATCAAGGAATAAAAGTAAAATTTGGTTGCCTCCCAACAAGCGCTATCCTTTAACGCCCCTAGCTAGGCATAAAAAGCAAGGATAGATCTAGGTATTGCCATCTTTGCTAGGCAATTTTTCAATGAGACATCTATTATACTTAGAAATTTGTTTCTTTTTAGTTATTATCAAACTTTTAGGCACAAGATCGAAAAATTCATTTGTAACAAATGGTTCCTTAATGATAGCAACAAGATTGGGATAAATACTTATGGATTTGAGATCCGAAGTTTCCTTACTAGAGGATTCACCCTTATTTTTAGGAACATACATAAGCTTGGAGATTTTAGTAGGAGGACTTGAAAGATTCTTTACGGAAGAAAAAGCGGTTCCCAAGTTGGTAATGATATCTTCAAGTTTATCGATCCTAGTGGAATCATGATTTATTTTCTCATTAACTATGAGTTCCTTCTCTTTAATATTTTTAAAAGTGACTCCTACTTTAGATCCATATTGGGAGATTCAGTTGTGGATCTTATTATCCAAATTTTCAATTAACTCTATGGTAGCAACCTTATTTTCAATAATTTCGAGCCTTTGCATTACATGCTCCAAAGTTAATACAGTTCCATTAACCAAAAGAGGGGGTGGGCCAAACAAATCTATCATAGCATTATAAGAATCAAAAGTATGGCTACCTATGAAATTCCCTCCGGTAATGGTATCAAGGATATACCTATACCAAGGATTAGCACCTACATAAAAATTGCGGAGAAGAACGGAAGTAGATTGCTTCCTGGTAGATCTATTTTGAGAATTGCAAATTCTATACTAAGCATCTTTCAGACTTTCTCCCTCCCTTAGTTTAAATTTGAGGACTTCATTATTGGGAGACAACAGAGAGGATAGAGGACTAGCCATAACGACAAGCAAGCAATCCAACACACAGGCAAACAAGAAACAGGCAAAAAGAGGCAAATAGAGAAAGAGAGGGATGATAGAGAGAGAGAGGGCGAATAAAACAACAAGGGTGAAGTGGGGGAGAGGAAAACGAGAGGCAAATGGCAAATAATGTAATGCGGGAGATAAGGGTTGTGATGGGTACTTGGTATGTTGACTTTTGCGTAGACTCCTCGGCAACGGCGCCAGAAATCGCTCGTTGTCGGGAGTCCAAATCCTGACTTGACCTTGCGTAAGCCTCCCCGGCAACGGCGCCATAAATCTTCTTGCTACCTCTTGAGCACTGCGTTGGATATCCTTGAAGAGGAAAGGATAATGCAGCTGACGGTGTCCTGGATTAGGGGGTACTCACCACGTCATCTCCCGATCTGTTAGATTAGGCCGAGGATCCCCATGGTCGTATACTCATGGGCCAGTTCTGACAGCTGCCGCATACATGGAAGATTCCACAAGACTTGGTGATCAAGGCAAGGACTCCTCCCCACCGGCGTATTCGGCTAGGACTCTTGTTATCCTAGGCCTCTGGTGCATTATATAAACCGAGGACAGGCTAGTCGATAGATAATATACATACAATCATACCATAGGCTAGCTTCTAGGGTTTAGCCTCTCCGATCTCGTGGTAGATCAACTCTTGTAATACTCATATCATCAATATCAATCAAGCAGGACGTAGGGTATTACCTCCATCAAGAGGGCCCAAACCTGGGTAAACATTGTGTCCCTTGCCTCCTGTTACCATCCGCCTTAGACGCACAATTCGGGACCCCCTACCTGAGATCCGCCGATTTTGACACCGACATTGGTGCTTTCATTGAGAGTTCCGCTGTGTGATCGACAAAAGGATCGATGGCTCGTCTGCGGATTAACTGCGACGACGACATCTTCATCACCGGCTCGACTGGTCACCTTGGCTCGACCGAGGACTGTGCCCTACCTCCGATCGTCATGTTCGGATGAGGGCCTTCATCAACATCAACTCCGATCTCTATCAAGATCATGGAGGAATCATCCAGGGAGCCCGGGGGCTCAACGTGAACATTGCCCTCGGGCGACCGTGCTGTTTTTCTGGATAGAGATCTCGTATCTGCCGCCACCGCCTCCTCGAGCGTCGGTTTGACGATTGCTCCAGTGCAATAGTGCATAATTACTTCTACAACAGCCATGCAAAATTTTGTCGAGTTCCGATGGAGGAATCTCTGACAATCTACGATATACCGGGGCCCTGTCAAATCTAGACGGGAATCTGGACGAGTTTAGGGCGTGGTCTCCAGAGCCTAGCTTGGAGGTCCTTTGGAAGATCTAACCGTTCATCTACTGCGGAATTCTCATATCTACCACCCCTCCAAATTTCAGCTCGATCTGACGGTTCAAACTCCGGGAACCTTCCGATGAGTGGACCAATTTTCGGATCTGTTTTCTGCGCAAATAGAGATCCGACCCGAATTCATGTTTCTTTATGAACGTGATATTGGACAACCTTTTTAGAGGAATTCTCTTCTAGGGTATTGTGCGTCATTTTTAAGCACGTGCTTATAAAATTTTAAGCATCCCCTGAGGTCATCTTCATCATCATGCTGGTGTCAAACCAGTCCGGCAAAATTGCTCCAAGGCTGCCGACCTGCGCTAGACATGTCGTCACTTTGTTGAGCCGAGCTCAAATTCTTTGGATCATCATCTCGGCAAGCCGAACAAGAGTCCGGGATCATGAAGGATAAATCATCACCAACATCGCCGCCCCATGGATTACACGGAGCGGGCATACCGGCATCGCCGCACGGTTGCTTCATCAAGCCGGCATCGACCACGTCACGACCTGCATCGGCAGGCCCGCACTATTGCTTCTTCAAGCTGGTGTCCATCACACCGACCTACTTCGACTCATCAGCTGACATCGAAGCTTCGACATCTCGGCTGGACCGGGGGCTTCGCCATCTCTTCATCAACCTAATCTGGACACTTCGGCGTCACTAGCCGACCAGCTCCGTCACGTTAGCTGGACCGAGGGCTTTGCCTCGGCGAGCCAACCTTTGCCAGCATTGCCATGCCGTCATTTTATCGCCCATCAGGCAATGGGTGTTCGGAATGAGTCCCAATTTTGGGAATCATCTTCCTTCGGATTGCTACAACAAATAAACCAGGTGCTATTAATCCCGGTATTTTTTGTTTGTTTGGGTTCATTTTTCCCAAGGAATTATTACTTTGGCTTGTCCATCATACGTACACAGGTCTATCAAATGGTGGCCGCATTAACGACGGTCGCATGGTGGTTCGGCCAGTCTCCGTACATAGTCCGACGAATGCCACATCTGAAACTCGGACCGACCTGTGAATTCAGGCTTTGCCACGCCTTTACCGCATCACGCCGACGCCCAGCGTCGACATTGACTTCGGTGCTAGGCCATATTTATTTTATTATTCACTTTGCATAAATTATTTATTATGTAACATTTTTTTCAATTATTACTACTATTATCTCCGATTTGCACTACTTTTTGTGAACAGGAAAATGATTCGAGGACTTCGGCATCATTCTGCCGATCCGCATTGACCGTGCTATGTCACCACTTCGGCGTGTCGAGCTCTCCGCTCCGCCACCTCGGGACCGGCTTGGGGGATGGGACCTTGTCCCGCATCAAGCTCGAACCACGTCATCAATGCCGAACACATTAACCAGCTAAGTCGCTTTCATGCTCAAAGTTTTAATTTTTAACTTGTGTTCTGCTCGACCTAGCATTATACTTTTTTGGAAAAAAGTTTCTTGTAAAAAATTTCCTTGTCCAAACTTTGTTTGTGACACACATATTCAAATACCCCGTTTATTTGGGGGATTCCTTTATGAATCTTTTCCTCTTGCATATGATTATACTTGTACGGCTTCATTCCTTGTTCATGTATTACGCCACAATATGCACCATACTGACTTAAGCGATTTGCAAGCTGGGTTGCCTCGCTCCTATGTTTACCCCTACGTTCCCGATTGTTTGGCTAGGGAGTAAAGGGAGCACCTCTGCGATTCTCACGATCGGGTCATCCGAGCCGGACCTCAGACTGGGTGAAGTCGAAAGCTAGCGCTCTTATAGTTTTCAATGATGGTCGACACACAACGGAACTCATGAGTACAAAAAATTCTATTGCACAAGTCTCATAATAACAATGAGCACCGAAGAAAGGTATCGGCGGGGGCACTATTTTCTTCGAAGATGCTTCTTACACTTCGCAGTAATATAGCATAAGTTCCCTGAGGGCGCTTTGTCTATTACAGCCTTATGGCCTAATTGCTTGGTTATTGGAAACACCGTCGATATTCTCGACAGATGGAGTACATAAAACTTTTTGGTCCTTGACCGAAGAGGGAGAAGCCGACGGTCGGTTAAGACGCGTTTAAAGTTCGGTTGAACATAGATATGATATAAGTACTTCGGTACATGCAATCATTCTTTTACCCAAGTCACTTGGGGGCTATTAAATTTATATGAGCCGTTCTTCTTCTTAGTCGTTGCAAAGTTTTATTATTATTACTATTATCTATCACTCCTTTTTCGACATGAGTGTGTGGTCACTAGCCGGGGAGCCTAATTTCTCTCTCAAAGCCGCTAGAGTTTAGTTTGCTAAACTAGCGTAATGAGAAGTACTCTTCTCTTGGGATAGGAGGTTGAAGCCGTAGGCTAACCCACTTGAAGTCTTGAGATAGGATGTATCATGTTAAAGCACGACAGAAGCACTTCTTTTGCTAAGGCCAATTTTCGGATTGGCACCGAACACTTGATCTTGTTCGGACGTCAAGTTTTTACTGATGTTTTTTGGTTTTCCAAGCTTATGGCACTTTTAAACTATTTGTGTGTTTTCAGCACAAGTCTCGCAGTGCAACGCCGGACACCTTTAGAGATTCGGCAAAAAACATTCTTGGATATTGCTATATATGCATCAGTTTCGAATTGTGTCTGCAGTCAATAGTTGGGTTGCCCGGCTCCTGTGCTTGCCTCCTACGTTCCGCTTTGTTCGGCTAGGTGTGCAAAGGGAGAACCACAACGATTGTGCTTCCAGCTCACATGGTTAAGCACCTCAGTGGAGAAAGCTGAAAACTGACTGTCACAATAAGCGTAAACTGGTCAGCGATCCGATGACGGTGTTAAATGACGGGCTATTCATAACAATGGCCGAAGTGTTTACGGCTTGATATCGACTGTCGCCGAACACTACCGGTGGCTATTAACTGGCCTCCCAAACTAAATCCTTGATATTTTGCTCCTACATTGGAGCTGAGGTTTCATGATCATGCTTAGCACGACAACCCAAAGAAAGGAACCGATAGCGGGACTATTTTCTTTGGAAGAAATTTCTTCTGTTAAATAGTAATATAACATATCTCTCTATGTACCTTTGTTTATAAAACTGTATGGCTAGATTGCCTTGTTTGTCGTAAATATTTGCCCTCATAAAGGCTTTATAAATTAAGACAAACACTCCTTGGCTACTGGCCGAGGAGGTGGAAGCCGATGGTCAGTCAACAAAGTTTTGTACAATGCGGATCCGAGCATTAAATGACGTAAAGTACTTGGATACGTAGAGTCATTACACATAATTTGTGATTTTACTATGGATATCAATCCTTAATTCAGTCACCCGTGCCCGCATTAAGGCTCGGGGGCTACTGGGCTTCGGGCTTATTATTTACAAATATTAAAGGGGCACATCGATCCACTGATCTGGTGTTGCCACCCGACCAATGTCTCGGGGGCTACTGCATTGCATGTCCAATGCAGAAAATTTTATGTGCAATATAGTTTCCGAGGAGATTTTGATCCTCAGGTTCGTCGGCCGCACCCAACCTGAGTCTCGAGGACTGAGCACGCCGCTTTTAGCGTCCCGTAGTATTCTGCCGAGCTAGGACTTGATCCTCAGGCCGATTTTGCAAATCAACCTGAGTCTCAGCGGCTACTTGGATTAGCGGTCTTACATCATCCTTCAGGTGCATCTCGGGTTTTAGATTGATACCCACCTTGAGGGCTGCTGGCTATATATCTCGGCAGAGAATAAATTGCACTAATAAAAAATATTGACAAAAATTGGCCCACATTCGGGGTGGTGCACCACCTCGGAAGCAGTCTGGCATAAAGCTCAGGCACTAGTGGCTGGCTCCATAGAGGGCATTTATAGCATTAAGCTCGGCTAAACTCCTTCAACTTTTTTGAAGCAAGGTGATATGACAGCCTCGGATATAGTCCAGCATTGGAGCCCAGATATAGTCCGGCGTTGGAGTTTGGACATAGTCTGGCGTTGGAGCTTGGACAAAGTCCGACATTGGAGCTCGGATACATTACGGCGTTGGAGCTCGGAAAGTGGTCCGGCGTTGGTGCTCGGCTGCAAAAGATACCTCGAATGCAGTCCGGCTTGGAGCTCGGATGCCAGAGGACACTGCCTCCCGGGAACAACTTCAAACCTGAGGTGTGGCATAAAAATAACAAGGCATTGATAAAGGCCGGAAACTTAAAGGGGCTCCTCGGATACCCGACGTGTAAACTCGTCGAATGCATTTCGGCGATCCTCAAGATCGAAGATGAGAAGATTTGTTGAACCAGTTTTCAAGACCGACAACCGAAGATGAAGAATAGTTCGGAAGAATCGAGGAGCGTCTCTAACATTAAGACCGGTTCAGGGGGCTACTGACGGTGTCGTGGACTAGGGGGTACTCACCACATCATCTCCCGATCTGTTAGATTGGGCCGAGGACCCCCATGTCCGTATACTAATGGGCCAGTTCCGACAGCTACCGCATACATGGAAGATTCCACAAGACTTGGTGATCAAGGCAAGGACTCCTCCCCACCGGCGTATTCGGCTAGGACTCTTGTTATCCTAGGCCTCTGGTGCATTATATAAACCGAGGCCAGGCTAGTCGATAGATAATATACATACAATCATAGGCTAGCTTCTAGGGTTTAGCCTCTCCGATCTCGTGGTAGATCAACTCTTGTAATACTCATATCATCAATATCAATCAAGTAGGACGTAGGGTATTACCTCCATCAAGAGGGCCCGAACCTAGGTAAACATCGTGTCCCCTGCCTCCTGTTACCATCCGCCTTAGACGCACAGTTCGGGACCCCCTACCCGAGATCCGCCGGTTTTGACACCGACAGCAGCAAAGTAGCGTAAGTATTTCCCTCAGTTTTTGAGAACCAAGGTATCAATCCTGTAGGAGGCTACGCGCGAGTCCCTCATACCTGCACAAAACAAATAACTCCTCGCAACCAACGCGATAAGGGGTTGTCAATCCCTTCACGGTCACTTACGAGAGTGAGATCTGATAGATATGATAGAATAATATTTTTGGTATTTTTGTGATAAAGATGCAAAGTAAAATAAAAGCAAAGAAAAGAGCAAAGGAAATAACTAAGTATTGGAAGATTTAATATGATTAAGATAGACCCGGGGGCCATAGGTTTCACTAGTGGCTTCTCTCAAGAGCATAAGTATTTTATGGTGGGTGAACGATTTACTGTTGAGCAATTGACAGAATTTAGCATAGTTATGAGAATATCTAGGTATGATCATGTGTATAGGCAGCACTTCCGAGACAAGTAGACCGACTCTTGCCTGCATATACTACTATTACTCCACTCATCGACTGCTATCTAGCATGCATCTAGAGTATTAAGTTCATGAAAACAGAGTAACACTTTAAGCAAGATGACATGATGTAGAGGGATAAATTCATGAAATATGATAAAAAACCATCTTGTTATCCTCGATGGCAAAAATACAATACGTGCCTTGCTGCCCCTACTGTCACTGGGAAAGGACACCGCAAGATTGAACCCAAAGCTAAGCACTTCTCCCATTGCAAGAAAGATCAATCTAGTAGGCCAAACCAAACTGATAATTCGAAGAGACTTGCAAAGATAACCAATCATACATAAAAGAATTCAGAGGAGATTCAAATATTGAGAGGGGGATCATCGGTCTCAACAAACACACCGCAAAAAGAAGATTACATCGAATAGATCTCCACAAGAGAGGGGGATAGCATTGTATTGAGATCGAAAAAGAGAGAAGAAGCCATCTAGCTAATAACTATGGACCCGAAGGTCTGAGGTAAACTACTCACAATTCATCGGAGAGGCTATGGTGTTGATGTAGAAGCCCTCCATGATGGATGCCCCCTCTGGCGGAGCTCCGGAACAGGCCCCAAGATGGGATCTCGTGGATACAGAAGGTTGCGGTGGTGGAATTAGGTTTTTGGCCCCGTCTCTGATCGTTTGGGGGTACGTAGGTATATATAGGAGGAAGGAGTATGTCGGTGGAGCAATAGAGGGCCCACGAGGGTGGAGGGCTCGCCTGGGGGGGGTGGGTAGGCGCGCCCTCTACCTCGTGGCTTCCCTGTTGGTTGCTTCATGTAGGGTCCAAGTCTCCTGGGTCTTGTTCGTTACAAAAATCACGTTCCCGAAGGATTCATTCCGTTTGGACTCCATTTGATATTCCTTTTGTTTGAAACCCTAAAGTAGGCAAAAAACAACAATTCTGGGCTGGACCTCCGGTTAATAGGTTAGTCCCAAAAATAATATAAAAGTGGATAATAAAGCCCAATAATGTCCAAAACAGTAGATAATATAGCATGGAGCAATCAAAAATTATAGATATGTTGGAGACGTATCAGTATACAATAGATCTGGTACACAGCATGGCATACTTTATAGAAACTATGGCTGAGGCATAGGGAATGACTTTCATTCTCTTTCTATCTTCTGCCGTGGTCGGGCTTTGAGTCTTACTCAATTTCACACCTTTTAACACAGGTAAGAACTCTTTCTTTGATTGTTCCATTTTGAAATACTTCAAAATCATGTCAAGGTATGTACTCATTGAAAAAACTTATCAAGCGTCTTGATCTATTCTCTATAGATCTTGATGCTCAATATGTAAGTAGCTACACCGAGGTCTTTATTGGAAAAACTCCTTTAAAATACTCCTTTATGCTTTCCAAAAAATTCTACATTATTTCTGATCAACAATATGTCATTCACATATATTTATCAGAAATGATTTAGTGCTCCCACTCACTTTCTTGTAAATACAGGCTTCACCACAAGTCTGTATAAAATTATATGCTTTGATCAACTCATCAAAGGATGTATTCCAACTCCTATATGCTTGCACCATTCCATAGATGGATCGCTGGAGCTTGCTCACTTTGTTAGCATCTTTAAGATTGACAAAACCTTCTGGTTGCATCATATACAACTCTTCTTTAATAAATCCATTAAGGAATGTAGTTTTGATATCCATCTTCCAGATTTCATAAAATGCGGCAACTACTAACATGATTCGGGCAGACTGTTAAGCATCGATACGAGTGAGAAATTCTCATCGTGGTCAACTCCTTGAACTTGTCGAAAACATTTTTGCGACAATTTGAGCTTTGTAGATAGTAACACTACTATCAGCGTCTATCATCCTCTTGAAGATCCATTTATTCTTAATGACTCACCGATCATCGGGCAAGTCAATCAAAGTCCATACTTTGTTCTCATACATGGATCCCATCTCAGATTTCATGGCCTCAAGCCATTTCACTGAATCTAGGCTCATCATCGCTTCCTCATAGTTCGTAGGTTCATCATGGTCAATTAACATGACCTCCAGAACAGGATTACCATACCACTCTGGTGCGGATCTCACTCTGTTTGACCTACGAGGTTCGGTAGTAACTTCATCTGAAGTTACATGATCATCATCATTAGCTTCCTCACTAATTGGTGTAGGAGTCATAGAAACAGATTTCTGTGATGAACTACTTTCCAGTAAGGGAGCAGGTACAGTTACCTCATCAAGTTCTACTTTCCTCCCACTCACTTCTTTCGAGAGAAACTCCTTCTCTAGAAAGGATCCATTCTTAGCAACAAATATCTTGTCTTCGGATCTGTGATAGAAGGTGTACCCAATAGTTACTTTTGGGTATCCTATGAAGACGCACTTCTCCGACTTGGGTTTGAGGTTATCAAGATGAAACTTTTTCACATAAGCATCACAACCCCAAACTTTAAGAAACGACAGCTTAGGTTTCTGGCTAAACCACAGTTCATACGGTGTCGTCTCAACAGATTTAGATGGTGCCCTTTTTAATGTGAATGCAGCTGTCTCTAATGCATAACCCCAAAACGATAGTGGTAAATCGGTAAGAGACATCATAGATTGCACTATATGAAATAAAGTACGTTTATGATGTTCGGACACACCATTACGCTGTGGTGTTCCAGGTGGCGTGAGTTGCGAAACTATTTCACATTGTTTCAAATGAAGACCAAACTAGTAACTCAAATATTCTCCTCCACGATCAGATCATAGAAACTTTATTTTCTTGTTATGATGATTTTCCACTTCATTCCGAAATTATATGAACTTTTCAAATGTTTCAGACTTATGTATCATCAACTAGATATACACATATCTGCTCAAATCATCTGTGAAGGTCAGAAAACAATGATACCCGCCATGAGTCTCAACACTCATTGGACCGCATACATCAGTATTTCCAATAAGTCACTGGCTCGCTCCATTGTTTCGGAGAACGGAGTCTTAGTCATCTTGCCCATGAGGCATGGTTCGCAAGCATCAAAATGATTCATAATCAAGTGATTCCAAAAGCCCATCAGCATGGAGTTACTTCATGCACTTTACACCAATATGACCTAAACGGCAGTGCCACAAATAAGTTGCACTATCATTATTTACTTTGCATCTTTTGGCTTCAATATTATGAATATGTGTATCACTATGATCGAGATCCAACGAACCATTTTCATTGGGTGTATGACCATAGAAGGTTTTATTCATGTAAACAGAACAACAATTATTCTCTAACTTAAATGAATAACCGTATTGCAATAAACATGATCAAATTATATTCATGCTCAACGCAAACACCAAATAACATTTATTTAGGTTTAACACTAATCCCGAAAGCATAGGGAGTGTGCGATGATGATCATATCAATCTTGGAACCACTTCCAACACACATCGTCACTTCACCCTTAACTAGTCTCTGTTCATTCTGCAACTCCCGTTTCGAGTTACTAATCACAGTAGCTGAACTAGTATCAAATACTGAGGGGTTGCTATATACCTTTGTTCACTTTGCCATCCTTCTTATCCGCCAAATACTTGGGGCAGTTTTGCTTCCAGTGACCAGTCCCTTTGAAGTAGAAGCACTTAGTCTCAGACTTAGGTCTAGACTTGGGCTTCTTCACTTGAGCAGCAACTTGCTTGCCGTTCTTCTTGAAGTTGCCCTTCTTCCCTTTGCCCTTTTTCTTGAAACTAGCGGTCTTGTCAACCATCAACACTTGATGCTTTTCATGATTTCTACCTTCATCGATTTCATCATCACGAAAAGCTCGGGAATCGTTTTCGTCATCCCTTGCATACTATAGTTCATCATGAAGTTCTACTAACTTGGTGATGGTGACTAGAGAATTCTATCAATCCCTATTTTATCTGGAAGATTAAGTCCCACTTCATTCAAGCGATTGTAGTACCCATACAATTTAAGCACATGCTCATTCCTTGAGCTATTCTCCTCCATCTTTTAGCTATAGAACTTGTTGGAGACTTCATATCTCTCAACTCAGGTATTTGCTTCAAATTTTAACTTCAACTCCTGGAATATCTCATATGGTCCATGACATTCCAAACGTCTTTGAAGTCCCGATTCTAAGCCGTTAAGCATGGTGCACTAAACTATCAAGTAGTCATCATATTGATCTAGCCAAACATTCATAACGTATGCATCTGCTCCTGCAATAGGTCTGTCACCTAGCATTGCATCAAGGACATAATTCTTCTGTGCAGCAATGAGGATAATCCTCAGATCACGGATCCAATCCACATCATTGCTACTAACATCTTTCAACTTAGTTTTCTCTAGGAACATATCAGAAATAAAACAGGGGAGCAAAACGCGAGCTATTGATCTACAACATACATATGCTAATACTACCAGGACTAAGTTCATGATAAATTAAAGTTCAATTAATCAAATTACTTAAGAACTCCCACTTCGATAGACATCCCTATAACCATCTAAGTGATCATGTGATCCAAATCAACCAAACCATGTCCGATCATCACGTGAGATGGAGTAGTTTTCAATGGTGAACATCACTATGTTGATCATATCTACTATATGATTCACGCTCGACCTTTCGGTCTCCAGTGTTCGGAGGCCATATCTTCATATGCTAGGCTCGTCAAGTTTAACCTTAGTATTCCGCGTGTGCAACTGTTTTGCACCCGTTGTATTTGAATGTAGAGCCTATCACACCCGATCATCACATGGTGTCTCAGCACAAAGAACTTTCACAATGGTGCATACTCAGGGAGAACACTTTTATCTTGAAATTTAGTGAGAGATCATCTTATAATGCTACTGTCAAACAAAGCAAGATAAGATGCATAAAAGATAAACATCACATGCAATCAATATAAGTGACATGATATGGCCATCATCATCTTGTGCTTGTGATCTCCATCTCCGAAGCACCGTCATGATCACCATCATCACCGGCGCGACACCTTGATCTCCATCGTAGCATCATTGTCGTCTCGCCAACTTATGCTTCTACGACTATCACTACCGCTTAGTGATAAAGTAAAGCATTACAGGGCGATTGCATTGCATACAATAACGATACAACCATATGGCTCCTGCTAGTTGCCGATAACTCGGTTACAAAACATGATCATCTCATACAATAAAATATAGCATCATGTCTTGACCGTATCACATCAGAACATGCCCTGCAAAAACAAGTTAGACGTCCTCTACTTTGTTTTTGCAAGTTTTACGTGGCTGCTACGGGCTGAGCAAGAACCGTTCTTACCAACGCATCAAAACCACAATGATAGTTCGTCAAGTTAGTGTTTTTTTAACCTTCTCAAGGACCGGGCGTAGCCACACTTGGTTCAACTAAAGTTGGAGAAACTGACACCCGCCAACCACTTATGTGCAAAGCACGTCGGTAGAACCAGTCTCGCGTAAGCGTACGCGTAATGTCGGTCCGGGCCGCTTCATCCAACAATACCGCCGAACCAAAGTATGACATGCTGGTAAGCAGTATGACTTTTATCGTCCACAACTCACTTGTGTTCTACTCATGCATATAACATCTACGCATGAAACCTGGCTCGGATGCCACTGTTGGGGAATGTAGTAATTTCAAAAACTTTCCTACGCACACGCAGGATCATGGTGATGCATAGCAACGAGAGGGGAGAGTGTTGTCTACGTACCCTCGTAGACCGTAAGCGGAAGCGTTTATCAACGCGGTTGATGTAGCCATACACCTTCATGATCCGTCCCGATCAAGTACCGAACGTACGGCACATCCGCGTTCAGCACATGTTCATCTCGATGGCGTCCTCGCCTTCTCGATCCAGCAAGAGGGGTGAAGTAGTATATGAATTCCCACAGCATGACGGCGTGGTGACGGTGTTGGTGAATAACAATCTCTGCAGGGCTTCGCCTAAGCACTACGAAAACTATGATGGAGGATAAACTAGAGGGGACGGGGTAGCCGGCACATGGCATGGTGTTTCTTAATGTGTCTTTGGTGATAGCCCTGCCCCTCTATTTATATGTTGAGCCCTCGGGTCGAAACTAGGAGCAAAAGCCTCCTCAAAGTAAGTTTTGCCCCAAAGGCAAGAGTCCCACTCGGACTCCAGGACCAAATGCCACAACCCTTGGCATCTGGCCCTGACGGCATGGGCCTCGACGTCTGGCCCAGGGCCAAAAGCCAGGGCCTCCGGCATTTGGCCCCCTGTCCTCCGCAAAACTCCTATTGTATCGACTTATAGCCCCGTGGGCCTGACCCCTTGGCATAACCATATCATCCAATATATGAATGTTTACCTCCGGACCATTTCGGAGCTCCTCGTCATGTCCGTGATCTCATCCGGGACTCCGAACAACATTCAGTTACCAACATACATAACTCATAAATACTATATCATTAACGAATGTTAAGCGTGCAGACCCTACAGGTTCGAGAACTATGTAGACATGACCGAGAAACTTCTCTGGTCAATAACCAATAGCAAAACCTGGATGCCCATATTGGCTCCTACATATTCTACGAATATCTTCATCGGTCGAACCGCATAACAACATACGTTGTTCCCTTTGTCATCGGTATGTTACTTGCCCAAGATTCGATCGTCGGTATCTTAATACCTAGTTTAGTCTCACTATTGGCAAGTCTCTTTACTCATTCTGTAATACATCATCCCGCAGCTAACTCATTAGTTACAATGCTTGCAAGGATTATAGTGATGTGCATTACTGAGTGGGCCCAGAGATACCTCTCCGATAATCAGAGTGACAAATTCTAATCTGGAAATACGCCAACCCAACAAGTACCTTCGGAGACACCTATAGAGCACCTTTATAATCACCAAGTTACGTTGTGACGTTTGGTAGCACACAAAGTGTTCCTTCGGTAAACGGGAGTTGCATAATCTCATAGTCATAGGAACATGTATAAGTCATGAAGAAAGCAATATTAACATACTAAACGATCAAATGCTAAGCTAATGGAATGGGTCAAGTCAATCACATAATTCTCCTAATGATGTGATCCCGTTAATCAAATGACAACTCATGTCTATGGTTAGGAAACATAACCTTCTTTGATCAACGAGCTAGTCAAGTAGAGGCATACTAGTGACACTATGTTTGTCTATGCATTCATAGATGTATCATGTTTCCGGTTAATACAATTCTAGCATGAATAATAAACATTTATCTTGATGAAAGGAAATAAATAATAACTTTATTATTGCCTCTAGGGCATATTTCCTTCAATAGATGGGTTCGTTCCTGTGGGAAGAGCATGGACCCTGGATGCGCAACATGTCGTCACAGATGGGCTCCTTTCCCTTGGAAGAGCATGGCTGTAGGGTACCCTTCCTGATGTCGCAGACGGGCGCTTTCCCCTTGGAAGAGCAAATGGGCTATTTCCCCATGGAAGAGCCGGAGAGGGTGCCCTCCTCGTGGTCACCGCCGATGAGGTCTGACATGGAAGCTGTGGATCCCAAGCCTGCATTGCAGAACGTGTCCTTCAGAAATGACGAAAGGGGCTCGATGGCGATGTAGGAAGGCAAATTTTTGACAGCGAGCCAGAGGATATCAACGATGGGGCCATGGATGAGATTGACGGCGGTTCAACCAGAGGACTTGGGGGTGGGCCACTTAACCTGTGACATAGCACACCTCAGGCCGTCGTTGTCGATGACCTCCATGTCATAGCCGGCGGCCGAGACATGCCCGCATACTCTAGCCCGCTGCTTGAGTGCCTGCCGCCAGTATGGTCGTCAGCTTCCTCAGCGATGTCAGGCGAAGAGACCGCGATACACCTCTTTTGGGCCAGTTGCTCCTCGAGCTCCACAGGAAGCGTAGCCAGGCATAGGCTGTGACGCTCTGGAGTGGGGGATGGGGATGGGGATCTATGGGAAAGGGGGCGTTTGGCAGGCGTCGTCTAAGAAACTCACGGTGGCCTGGGTATGGAGATCGGTGGGTAAGTTGCACGGGCAAACCGGAAGATGTTGACAAGGGAGGCCTTGCGGCAGCGACGGCGGGGACCTTGCTAGGGTTTCGAGCGAGCGAGGGTGTGTGTGTGTGTGCGCATGCTCGAGGAGGTTTTGGTGTGTGTGTGTGCGTGTGTGGAGGGGGGCGGGGTGGTGTTTGAGGAAATGACTCGGGTACTGAAAATTTTACTAAGTAGGAGTCAAACGCGGGAGTGAAATGCCGGGGCTATTGAAAATTATGATGATGGTGCATCGCACACGGTCCGGAGATAACAACCGTGTGTTATAAAACAAAAAAAACCTCAAGGTAGGCAGATATTTTCTAGGGATGTAGGTGGGATTGCGAACAAGAAACATTGCACACGGTCCAGAGATAACAACCATGTGTTATGAAATAGAAAAAACCCTCGAGCTGGGCAGATATTTTTGAGAGATGCAGGCGGGATTGGGAACAAGAAATAGCACACATGGTCGAAACACAATAATTGTGTGTTATCAAACAGAAAAAAGCTGCAGGCAGGTACATTTTGAGAGGGGAAGCCTCGTGGAGCCCAATGCACACGGTTAGTTTGAGTGAACCATGACTATTGCGTCATCCGGCTTGTCTAATGTTCATAAATTTGGCGAAAAATGACGCGGGAGAGCATCAGAACACGGACACACTTGCTTGTTGACAAAATTTATGTATGAAAAGGGTGGTTTGATTTTCAAATACCAAATGCAACTTTGATGTGGCACCTATCTCGCAAAGCGCATGGTATTGCTTGCCCCCACCACCCCCTCATGCTAGCATGAAGGGAATCATAAGCTATGAATGCATGCCCCCTCCCACCCAACCGAGGTTCACCTAGCAAAGTGCGAAGTAGCTAGCAGTCCCCCTCCCTCATGTCGGCACGAAGGGAATCCTAAGCTATGAATGCATGCCCCAACCGAGGTTCACCTAGCAAAGTGTGCAGTAGCA